>NC_088646.1:206909-249409 GCF_964019385.1 Sycon ciliatum
TCCAAGAAGAGAGTCAGGGTTACTATGAACACAGCTAAACGCTTCTTTTTCCTGAAATTGCTCGATGTTACATCCCCTGGATCTGCTGGTCCAGCAACTCCATGATCTGTAGTCACAGGTCTGACTGCTTGCTCCTGCCTCCTGACACTCGCATGGCCTCCCGCTACTTCTACACTGCGTCTAGCCTGTATGCCAGTGTTACTTGTGGAACCATACTGTCCTGCACTTGAAATTATTCGATTGTCAGACATAATACAAGAAACTGAGAGGAAATTGTATGACGAGCCGAGTTCCACGGTTTCCCAGGAATGTGTGGTGTCCGAATCCAGCGATCTGAGAATGCAGGCAGGATTGCGGTATACTCGCGAACAGCTTCAGTGCTGTCGCAGCATTGAATGAAAATGTTGAGAAATCTCGAGCTCCAGGATCACTGAGAATATTCTATTCCTGCTCTTTGCTGCAAGTGCTCAGAGTTGAATCAGACTTCCCGTCCCTTCAACTGGCAATCGAGGAGAGCATTACATTATTGTGTAGTTTATCCCCGTCGCGTATGAGAATTCATTCAAACGTTCAAAGTGTAGAAAGCACCTCCACCTATGTAAACATGGTAAACATTGCGCAAGGAATACCTGAATCAGTGAATGGCACTGATTCTCTATTCTGTTCAAAAACAATAAAATCATTGAAGCTGGTGTTATTTCCTGCACTGCATGGTCGAAGAACTACGCGAGTTTGAACCGCGTACCGCGGCAAGCTGGATATGCACGCACAGAACTCGTGAAGAAGCAAACCCAAGCACGCTATAGCGCGCTAGCGATCGACTCAAATATCGCGTTACCTACACTTCTTTTCGTCTTTGCATGCTATCGATCGTATACGAAGATCCCGATGCGGTTTACGACCACACGTGAGTCGAGTAGCAGTTGTCCAGCACTAGCGACTCGTATGATCGTAGTGTTTACCACGAAGTGCACCCGCGCACAGATTGACGACACATGACACTGTGACAGCCGGATGCTATCTGGCACGGACGGATCCGTGGAGGTAGCCGGACACTGGACAGCACACCGTGGCCGCCCTTGCACTGCAGCAAAAGCTACAAAAAGAGGCAGTGTTGGGTCATTACAATGGTAATGATTATGTCGCTTTTGCTGCTACGTGCTATGTCATAGAGCAGACCTTTTAGTCTTGCCTCTGAGTCTTGGCAGGGCCAGGTCAGGAAGTGATGACTGTTCTCTTGGTCTTGGTCCTTGGACCTTGGTTGTCGCCACTCGCCAGGCCCAGGGTCAGGAGTCGTATAAAATCGTATACTCCCTGGTTGTAGCCGTGTAGCGTAGACTACCTCTCAGTGACGCCGAGGACGGCTCTCCACTGAGTCAGTCCGACTTGTTGTTGTTGTTGTGTTTATTTTAATTCGCAAACCAAACGGGCAGATCTGCCCAATGAAAAGGTGGCGAATGCAGATAGAAAGCAGTAATAAATGAAATTGGGGACTGATGTAATTAGGATAGAGGTGGAGAAAAACTAAGCCAGCTGATCATCAAACTTCTTTTGTTCACGAGATCCAACTCTTTCCGACTGGCACGTCTGCACTGCAGGTAAGTCCCATGAGCTACACCACACCGACAGCCGACACCGCACGCAGCCGAGGACGAAATCGGCACTAGCCGGGAACCGACCGTAGCTGATTTAAAGTCTACTCTACGGGAGGTCGAGGTTATGCATGGCAAGGCTGCAGTACAGAAGCAAACAGGATGGCCCCTTCGCATGATGAGCGTAGTAATAGTGTGTCATCCGGATTCTACAATTTACTTTTTTTGTAGTTGTACTAGTAATTGCAGTACCTTTGAAAAGGGATGTTTTCAGGACAATGCTGCATTCCGGCGATGTACCGACCGTGTGTGCGTGTCTGTGTGTGTGTGTGTGTGTGTGTGTGTGTTGCGTCCGCTCTATCCTTGGTGTGTCGAGACAGCAGATGTGGGATGCCCACATCAGCAATGCTGAACTATTGCGTATGTGGGGCGATCCGGAGACCATCACCTGTAAGCTTCGGCATCGTCGG
Organism: Sycon ciliatum; assembly: GCF_964019385.1. NCBI lineage: Eukaryota > Metazoa > Porifera > Calcarea > Leucosolenida > Sycettidae > Sycon > Sycon ciliatum. Next base: position 208,972 of record NC_088646.1, read on the forward strand.
CTAGAGTGGCTAGGTCACCTGGCGCGCATGGATGACACCCGCATGCCGAAGTGCCTTCTGTTTGGCCAGCTCCCACCTGTCAGACCTGCCCATGGACCAAGGAAACGGTGGAAGGACTGCGTGTCGGTCGATCTTCGACATAACCAAATTGTGAACTGGTACCAGACCGCTAACACATCTCGCGTGGAATGGCGATGTAGATACCAAGACCAGGATAAGGAACTGGCCGCAGCAGCCCCCGTTGAGTGCCCCACCTGTGGAAAGGTCTGCTCTAGACCAAGTGATCTTAAGCGCCACAAGTGCACAGCGGAGCGTCGCAAGCCAGTCCATCAGCAGCGTGGTGCATGTCAATGCGCAGATTGTGGGAGATGGTACCGTAGCAGGGGTGGACTCGCTGTGCACAGGTGTCAGCCTGCCTCAATCGCTAGCCAGCCCGCTTCCGCTCCTTGTAGACCTCGCCAGAACCGCCCAACAACGGATGAACGTGCCAAGTTTCCACTAATGTGTCAGCACTGCTCTCGGAGATTTCGGCAGTCCAGGGACCTGACCCGGCACCGGCGTGTTTGCTCCTCTCCCTCCTCCCGCAATGGGACCACGTAACCTTTAAGGCAGTGGGTCGACAGGACAGGACAGGTGTGTGTGTGTGTGTGTGTGTGTGTGTGTGTGTGTGTGTGTGTGTGTGTGTGTGTGTGTGTGTGTGTGTGTGTGTGTGTGTGTGTGTGTGTCTGTGTGTGTGTGTGTCTGTGTGTGACTCTCCAAACACGTCCTGCCCTAAAACTGTAAAAGCCGCTGGGACTGACTGGCTGAGTTAGTGTCTGGTGAACAGGAGTCCTACCCGAGCAACAACAAGTGACAACAAGTGCGGACTGTGTGCTCTGCGGTTTGTACAGCCATCCTACAGTACAACAATGTCATGTCTCCGGACGTCATGCTGGCGGAGTCGGAGTCGGAGTCGGACAGCTTCATCTGCAATGACTATGTACATGTAGATGTACATAAGGGTTCCAAAGACATAAGTAACCATGGTAACCTTGTGCCGCGGTGGTCAGCATGCGGTGGTCAGCATGGTGAGAGCTACAGTCCATTCAGAAAAAGATGGACTTCTAGCTTTTGGCCATAAATGGGTCAAACTTTGAGTTTTTTTAGAATTTTTTTTCTGCAATCCCCTATGGAATCCTCTTCCAATTATGTTTCTGAAGTCTATTTGTCCAAAAAGCAAGCCATAACAAGAAAAGGATATCGGCCAGGTTTTGCCCCAGAAGCATTGAATTGGAAAAAACCATCAAAATCCAGGCCGTTTGACCCTGCCTGCAACAGTGCATTGTGGGGTTCGAACCCCAGTTCAGGTACCCTTTTTGGACTCTTTTTCAAAGTTCAAATTTCGCAGCACTGCACTGTGTACAATGAAATCACGAAAAATCGCCAAATACGGGAGCTCGCCAGAGCCAGAGCCCATCTTTTTCTGAATGGCCTGTAGCTGAGCACCAGAACTGAGAAGGCGGAGCGAGATTCAATCGCAGCTGAAAGCAATTGTTAGGTTACTGGTAGCAGTTGTAACGTCACCAGCACTTTTAAAAGTTATAGTGATTGGCGATAATGTTCTGCTTTGGACCAGAGTAGCTTTGGACTTGCATATGGTTGTATCGTTGCCTGGACTGCTGGAGATCGCTATCACAATTATTGTGATAGCGATCGAATAGGAGGAGTGTCGCACTAATAGCAAGAGTATTATACTAGCCCCCTGGGGGGTTATAATAGTATACTCTTGCTATTAGTGCGACAATCGGAGTTGCAACTGAATCGAATCACCAGGCCTGACGTCTTCGGTCTGCGCACATGCACAGTGCAGTCCAGACATAGTGCTAGTGATGTATGGACTGTGTGAGTGTCACTCCACTCGACACTAGTAAGTAGTATCAAGATTTAGACGTTTAAACTTTAGCCGGGGTCTACGGGAAAGACAGTCTCCGACCTTGGCTTGTCATACTGCTGTTTTGTGCTGCAATACACGATGCTTGTATCTTGGCTTGTGTACGTTACTACTTGAAGTACAAAGTGAGCTATGTCAGTATGTCACATTGTGCAACACACAGACACTGAGACAGACGTGCATGTACCGGTAGTTGCTTTGTCGTCTGGTAGACTATGATGATTGAATAAACGATGATGCTCCCATGTGACTGTCAATGATACTCGATGATAAAATCGTACATACACGATGTTGTGCCATGCATGTCATACTGGTGCGTCTTAGTCTTTCACGGAGATTCCTAGATTGAATGTTATGTTCTCAGTGTCTTTTGTGCAGAGAAAAATAAAGACATTGTTTTAGAAATCATATGACCAGCATGTGAAGCTAATGAATATATTTATTAAAAAATGCTAGAAATGATGAAAGATTTGAATAAATTCAAAGAAAACTGGAAGGATACACTGTGGATAGTTTCACCACTCAAGTACAACACGAACATAGTCAAGAATAACATGAGGTCAGGTCCAATAATGAAGTACTTCATCAGCACAAGAGAGAAATAGAATGACAGGGGAAAGGTAAAGTCCACCGTGGCATGACACAGCGTCCTTCCTCTCACCCGTGTCTAAAGCATCATCACCAAAACGATCAGACCGTGAGAGCGCCCAAAGGAATGCTCCGACAAGAGCAGAGAGGTACACTATGCCGGGGGATTGCATGTGCTGCAGTTACCAGCTTTGAGTCTTTGCTATGCTGTATCCGTGTGCAGTTACATTGAGTCTTTGCTATGCTGTATCCGCGTGTTCCACAACACTAGTAGCCCCGGTGTGCTCATCAGGATGGTTAGAACAAGTCGTAGTAGAAGACACAGCAGCTGCACCACCATTGGTACATGTATCACTGTCACTCACTGATACAGTTTGTACATCAGTACTGACAGTAGCCTGCGATGATGGCGCTGCAGACAAAACCGCTGTATCGGCAACGTCCACTGCAACACAAGGAGACACACCACTTGGAACAGTTTCAAACTTCTTCTTCCACTTTGTCAGTGTCTTGTCCAAACGAGACAGGAAAGACGAGACTTCATCAGTGGTCATACCAATCGCTGCTGCAGCTGTCATGTAGGCAAAGGGCAGATGGTCGTGATGAGCACCCCAGTTGGAGAAAGTGTGCGGTCCAATCTCTTTACTGCTCCCAGGTGCTATGACTCTAAGCAAGGAGAGGAAAACAGACGCATATGGTATACTTGTACACAATCACATCAAGATATACACAACACACAACCTACCCATACACACTGTGATCCGATGTGCTATGAACAACTGAACAAGGACAGAATGCGAGGTGTCCACATGTCCACATATAGTCTTGAGTGGTGAGATCCATTCACATCCCCAAACAGTCAGTGTACACACACCATGTGCCACATCACTTACCTAGTACCGGAAACAGAACGTTTGAACAGCATTGACCCTAGCTCTGTCATGGCCGACGAGTTGCTTGCCTGTCCAGAACTGCATACAACTCGCGGTAGGGATATTGCTGGAAGAGCAAATAACACCGTCACAAACACCAATGTTGCAAAATACAGTATACTACTGAGTCTGTAAGTCACACAGCAAAAGTTATCAGCATAAGTGTGTGTTCCCTTGCTCATGTGGCTGATAGCATAGAACATTTAGATAGGAAGCAATGGTACGTGTCACCCCTACTCTAGCAGTGGCAGATGTCCACATTGTGTGGCCAGATCACACAGCAGATGTCCACATTGTGTGGCCAGATCACACAGCAAAAATCTTGTATGATGTCACAGTGTATTAAAATGTTGCGCTTACCAAGGGACATAGGGTTGTGAGTATGACGTCACAGTGTAAATGGTGCACTTACCCAGGGATATCGGGTTGTGAGGAGTTTTGAGAAGGCGTTCACCATGTTCTGCAGCTATCTTCTCCAAACCGGTAGAGAGTTGCTTCATCACAACCTGTAACACATCACAGGATTTAGAGTTTCACGCTAAGGCAGCCGTTGCCAAACAATGATCGTCCGTCAAACTCGGAATCCCAACAAGTAGCTTGGCTCAGTGTGTTGCCAGCGTGTGAATGTCTCTACATGGTGAGCATCAAGCACTAGTACTTGTACAACAGCAGTATAGCAGTTCTGCATCTTGAATTTCAGAATGTCTTTTCAACTACTGGGTTTGAGAGTAGACGGAGCAGTAGATCTTTCGAGATAGTTGAACGGAAAAAGGCAATTAAGTCGAAAGTTATTTTCAGCTTCTTTTGAACTTTTTAAACTTTACTTGCTGGCGACATTTTAGTTGCCTTAGTAACCACGTAGTAAGCAGCTAGCGCAGGTTGTGAGTAGTCGAGAATAGAACTTTGTAGAACAGCTCGCAAACTGAAATTCGAAACCTCCAAAAATTTGACTCACCACAGGCGCTAAACATTCCGAAATCGGAAATGCCGAATGATCCAGGAGTCAACATGTCGAAGGTTGTTCAGAAATTAGTCTGCACGGTAACCTACCCAAACCACGCTGAACGTGGTGGGAAAAAGGGTTCATCAAGCATCAGTGACTACAGGTCTACTGACAGTGATATAAGAGAGGTTTCGCACGGCGGGCCCCGCACATACTTGACACGTTTGAGGGTCACATGCCACGTTGGCCAGTGAGGCCGACACGAGTGCGCAATGCGGAAATAGGTCTCATCACATTGTCGCTTGACCCCCGCCCCCCGCACTTGCAATTTACGGAAAGGTCTGATATCTGATTATGCACTAAACCGGGCATGGCAAGGTCTAGTTGCGGCGCAGAAATTGAAAGGATGCAGTGGAAGTGGTCAAATTACTTTTCAGATAAAGGAGAAAGGAGAAAGGAAGGAAAGACAACGTGATAACACATAATAGCAGTACATTACACCTAGAACATTAACGGCCAAGCTTGGCCGCACTAAACATGACACGTTACTTGAACAATTTCAACCCAATTATACTATCTTTCTGTACACACAAATTAGGCTTGTACAGACGCTGATAGATAGCTTCCAACACTTTTAACTGTAGTCCATAACCATGACGACCACGGCACAATACAGTTTCTCCTTTGTTCATTTCTCGCTTTGATTATTAAAATTCACACTTGTAAATTTCACTGTTGTTGCTCTTAGTGTTATTTCTCTAACTTAGATTTTCTATAATAGTTCAATTTTTGTTTCAGTGTCCTTTAGTACAACGACGATTCATGATGAGTGTTGTACGAAAACTTGTTTGAATCCATTTTTTTTCCCTACACCATTTCTTCATATTTTCATCGTTTTATTGCACATCGTCTCCACCGTTTTTACATTGCATGAATAAAGTACACAAATGTCGGTTCAGCTAGTTTTATTGATTGCGGTTATCAATAGTAATTGTGTGCAGTAATTGCATCCTGGCATCCTGGCTTCTATGGCGCACACAGAGCGTCGTGGTCAGCGGCAATCTGTTCTGACCAGTATCAAGCCCTTTCCGCCGGACCAGCAGCTGCTTCTGGTCGAGGTTGCCGGCGATGGTGGCGCATCTACCTGGTTGGGTACACAGTCCATGGTTTTAACTCCAAGCAGTATAATCAACAATAATGACTTTCGTGATGCTCTGTGTCTACGCTATGGCTTGGCTATGGATAGTGTGCCGTCATCGTGTGCCAGTGGCCGTGTGCCAGTGGCCGTCAGAAGAAGCGCCAATATGCCGAACGGATCAACAATGTTGATCGCGGCTCGTTCACGCCACTGGTGTTTGCCACAAACAGCATGTGCAGATGCCACCATTTCCCTGCGCACTTTGCCTGCATGTGCAGATGCCACCATTTCCCTGCGCACTTTGCCTGCATGTGCAGATGCCACCATTTCCCTGCGCACTTTGCCTGCATGTGCAGATGCCACCATTTCCCTGCGCACTTTGCCTGCATGTGCAGATGCCACCATTTCCCTGCGCACTTTGCCTGCATGTGCAGATGCCACCATTTCCCTGCGCACTTTGCCTGCAAGAATACATGACCGTAATCGTGAGTCGTGACCCAGGGTCCAGGGTCCAGGGTCCAGTTGGTGGCTTTGCGGAACACTTGGTGTCGAATTCTAATGGAGAGCGGCTTCACGAATTTTGCGAAGACCATCAACTAGTGCTGTGCAACACCCTCTTCAAACACTGCCTCCATCACCGAGCTACTTGGTTCGCAGATGGACTGACTATTATTAATCGTGACCTGCTGTATTCCCTTGATATGCGGCAGTTGCGCTCCAGGATCCGCCTGTGCCTTGTGCAGTAGCAAACCACCTGCCTTCGTGGTGCCCGTGCTTCCTATGCCAGGAGGCATGCTGGTGGCAGTGCTCATGGTTTCGTCGTGGAGTGCCGGGCTTGTGCTCATCTTTTGACCTGACTATGGTCATCAATGTTCTTTTCAAATAGACTGACTTCTACGTTTTTAGCGGTTTCTTTTTCATGCTTTTCAGTGTGTGAGATTTCATTCACTCTTTCCCTCTTTCCTTTCTTCTTCTTTGTAGGAAATTAGGTGTTTCTTGCATACATACCTTCATTTGCTGTTGCACTATGCATTCTTTTTGATAGTTGCAGTTGCTAATTTGGATTGGAATAAAAGAGATTCGCCCAGTAATTGCTTACTGACACGCTGATTCCATGGATACACAGGAGTTATCGCGGACAAAGAAGTGTCTCCTTGGAGATACGGTGTAATCATCTTTTTCAGCGTGTGTATGTGTCAGTAGACATTTTCGGAGCTCCGCCTGGAAAGCTTTTTATAGCTGTCTGAGATGTCCGGGAAGGGTGTGCTCCCACCGGACGTGTCTCAGGACCCGGACACCAGAGGGCAGGACCCCTGGAGGCACCTGACAGCCACGGAGCTCAAGGCTCGGACCGTCACATTCTCAGCGGAGAAAGAAGTCAAACTTGTCGACTACATTAAGTGCTTGGAGCAGCACGGCATCCATCCTGAAGAAATCCTGTCGATCCAGGTAAGCACTGCCGGCCAGTGCCGCCTTAACCTTCGTTTGTGAACAATTAGCCCAACAAGTCTGTGCAAATGGATTCATATTCAAAAGAAATCACATTTTTCCTATTTCCGTAGTAAACAGAAACTTGCAGCTGCACATCCATGACGTTCCCATTTGGGTTGCAGATGCCGCCATTGTTGCTGCGCTTTCCCCGTACGGTGACGTACAGGGTCATATCAGGCATGGGCGCATCACGGTACGCGAAGGTGTACACGTCGCGTCTGGGGTACGGTTTGGCACATTCAAGCCCTCAGCAGGCAAAACCATCCCCAGCTACATCAGACCCCGTGACGGAAAAGGTACTTTCCGGGTGTACCACCAAGGCCAAACGCCCACGTGCAGGATATGCGACTCTACGAAGCATATTGCGAAGCACTGCACTACCAAACAAGGAAATCTCTCGGAGCGTGGTATGCGCCCTGTACAAGGGACTACCGTATCCCACCCCAAAACACTGCTGGGTCTTCGACTGCTCAACAACAACAGGAACAGAATCCCACCGTATCATAATAAACAAATCCAAAAAACTCCTTCACCAACTTCGTAAAACACGAGGCCAACTTAACACCCCCAGTCTGCTCGTAATCTACACCGCCTACATTCGCCCGGTTATAGAGTACGGCAGTCTCGTGTTATCCAACACCACCCGCACACAGAAGGACCAATTAGAACGCGTTCAGCGACGAGCAGCCCGTATCTGCTTGCGGATCCCCTTTTTGCACCAGTCCACCACAGCTCACTTCTTCATCATCTCCAACTTCCCACATTAGTCTCCCGGAAACTCTTACGACAGGTTACTCTTGCCCACAACATCAAGTACATCCGCACTCCCCTTCACCTGCAACAGCCTCACCTTGCACGATCAATTACAGAGCAGCCATATGCACTACGACACATGAGAACATACACATTGAGAACATCACACACATACCGACACACCAACTCACCCATCAACCTGTCCCTTCACAATTTCAACCAACTACCCCCCGACCTGCGTGAAACAAATAGCAAGCATGCGTTTAAATCAATGGCGTCTAGCCTCATTCTATCATCCATATGCTCCTGTAGTAGCTCACACTGTACCCCATCGTAACCCCATCCCCCTGCAATGTGTTGGTTTCCTTACTTGCTAGACTGATTTTATATAATTCTGGACTGATTTGTAAAATGGCAATAAATAAGATAAATTGTGCACTCATAACAACAGCAAAAAATGAAGAAAGTCAAGTTCCATAACGTTTTCTTGTGACTGTCATCAGTGGAACGCCGTCACATAAAAATGTAATAACTAAAACACACACTTATATACATGTAGCTAATATGGTTTCAGGTAGAAATACAGCAGCTAACAAGTACAAAAAGCGAAGTTTGCACCTTTGCAATGTGTGAATATAGTGTATGTGAGAAAGGTAGTGGCAGATGAATGTGATACTGTGTGAATGAATCACACAGTATCACACGTTGTATCACTCACACTCTTCAAGTAATACACACGCACCATTACATTCATTCACACAGTATCACATTCATCTGCCACTACCTTTCTCACATACACTATATTCACACATTGCAAAGGTGCAAACTTCGCTTTTTGTACTTGTTAGCTGCTGTATTTCTACCTGAAACCATATTAGCTACATGTATATAAGTGTGTGTTTTAGTTATTACATTTTTATGTGACGGCGTTCCACTGATGACAGTCACAAGAAAACGTTATGGAACTTGACTTTCTTCATTTTTTGCTGTTGTTATGAGTGCACAATTTATCTTATTTATTGCCATTTTACGACTATTGTCTCCTCGTCGATTGTTTGGACTGATTTGAATCATATTATCTTCCTTATTGGCCATGGGCCATCATGGAAATAAAGAATAATAATATATGGGGAACTTGGAACTCGATTTGAGCTTGGGGAACTTGAAAACAACACAGGTGGCAATACCAATGCATTCAATTCAGCTGTACAATGTACCTTTCTGTCCGCAACAAGTTTCTTATAGCCGGTTGAACCCAGTGAGAGGAGTGTGATGAAAACATCCAGCATAGGTGCAGCCGACGCACGGCCTGAAACACCAACACACCAACACACACACACACACCAACACACACCAACACCAACACCAACACACACATACACAACATGGTTTATTCCTTGTACATCGGTGTACAGGCACAGACAAAGAATAAACTACTAGCAACAGGAGACCAACGCTCCAGTCAGTCCAGTGAATGCAGTGAATGCAAGTTTCCAGACACAAGCTGCAGGCAACCTGGATTTGCAAGAGAGACTCCAGTTTCGCTGTGCACGCGAAGACCAGTCATGTTGAGGCAAAATCATTCTTTGCCAATTCCACGGAGTGGAGCTAACCCTGTCCGGGTTTAATAATATGCGTTTTTTGAAGGGTCAAAATGGAACTGTTTAGTTTTTGGAAATTTACCCAAAATGCTAAACAAATCTTTAAAAAAATTCAAAATTTCACTCAAAATGCGAAAATTATGCTGCCGTTACCATGGCAACCCAAATGGCGTAAAACTTGAATCGCTTGTCGTTCCAAGTGCACGTGGAGGAAGCGCGTGCAAAGGATGTGGTTGTTTTCGATAGCCGAAAGGAATCGATCATTTTGTTTGGTTGTATGGCTTCTTCAGAGCCAAGTGCGCTCGAGGCTGCCGATGAGCATGCTGACTGTGAACCGGAAAGAACTGCACTTGGAGTTTTGGATCGTCTTCGTCCGCTGAAGGAATCAGATCTTAGTAGGAAATGGGTTATTTCTGTGAATAAAGGTTCCTAGAAGAAGGGAGCATACAAGCCACCATCGACAGCCAGGTCCCCAAGAATCGTGGTCCAGCATACCGCGTCAAGGAATTCGCGAATGAGCGCTTGGAAGTCCGGCTGGGCAAGTTGTTTTGTAGCGTTTGCAGACATGAGGTGTCACTCGTTCACAGTACTCTTTTACACCACTTTTTACACCACTTTGCATCCAAGAAGCATACGGACGCAAAGGAGGCACGAGTGAAGAAAACCGAGGAGAAGAAGCAACTTCTTATTGAAGGACAGTACATAGAGGAGAAGAAGCAACTTCTTATTGAAGGACAGGAGTACATAGAGGAGAAGAAGCAACTTCTTATTGAAGGACAGGAGTACATAGCGAGTTCTCGTGCTGAGGGCCGAACGCTGCCAGCTGAAGTGCTTGTCTTAAGAATTCAATGTCTGAAGTCCTTTATGAGTGCTGGAGTACCTTTGGCAAAGGTCGATCACTTCCGTCCATTGCTGGAGGAGCGTGGGGAGCGTCTCACGGGCAGGCAACACCTCGCTGATCTAATTCCAATGGTCAGGGACAACGAACGGGCAGCGGTGAAATCATTCTTGTCCTCAAGACCTGTGTCCATCATCTTCGATGGAACGATGACAGTATGCGAAGCGATGGCAATTGTCGTCCGCTGTGTCGGCAACAATTTCACAGTGCAACAACGTTTGGCCTCTCTGTCATTGGCTGCCCACAGTATGACTGGGGAGCAAGTTGCCCACAAGCTTCTGAGCACTCTTTCCAAAGAGTACCAGGTCCAACCTCATCACCTAATTGCAGCAATGCGGGATCGAGCACCTGTTAATGATGTAGCTGTGCGTGTGATCCGGCCCTTGTATACCAAGCTGATGGATGTGGGGTGCCTTTCGCACACGCTCGATCACGTAGGTGATGCTATCCGTGGATATGATGTTAAAGCCTTTGTGTGCAACTGGATTCAGTTGTTTTCACATAGCCCGAAGTCACGGTTGGAGTGGAAGGCACAAACCAATACCTCCATCCGCACCTACAGCAAAACTCGCTGGTGGTCCAAGTTCCAAGTAATGCAGCAACTGCATGACCTGTTTGGGGACGTTGTTCAGTTCCTACTCCTTGTCGTGCCCGGTGATTCATCGGTTGTGCGCAAACGGATGCGTGAGAATATCCAAGACCTGGAGATGAGGGCTCGCATCCAAATGCAGTTGGCTGTCACCGTGGAGTTTGGAAAGCCGTTTGCTGACTCGATGTATCGACTGGAGAGCGACGGACCACTGTGCTTCATCGCCTATGAGGAAGTGTCTGCGTTGCTGAACTTCGCCAATGCTAATCCAGTGTACTTGCCCTCTACAGAAGCAGTGGCGACAGTGCTGGCCAATGGCAATGCTGGGCATCGCGCAACATGGATTGATTTCGCAAGGCAATGCGTGGTTCCTGCCATCGAGTATCTGAATCGGAAGTTTGGTGCTGGTGGTCTGCTCTACGATTGCGTCCAGGCATTTCGCGCGGCTCGTTTCTGTCACCCTGTGAAGGCGAATGAGATGCGCCCAGCCGTTGCAGACCTCGACGACTTGGCACGCTTCCCTTTCATTGACGCTGCGGACATCAACAGCATGAAGGTGGAGCTGCCGGCTTACCTCGCAGCTTGTGAGGATATCGCTGATGTACAGCCGCTTCAATGGTGGCGAGCGCATGCAGCACAGTTTCCATCCTTTGCAGCCACCTTGCAGAAGATCGTTCTCGTGCAGCCGAGCTCGGCAGCCGCAGAACGGGTTTTCAGTCTGCTTGAGAATTCGTTCAGCAGCAAGCAAGAGTCAAGCCTGGCTGACTACATTGAAGCATCTCTGAAGCATCTCTCATGCTTCAATGTAACAACCGTGACTAAGTGGTTTATGATTGCTGTGGACACAGCAACAAGTACAGCGTTGATTCTTGTGATTCTGGTATAAAAGTGACATTCATATGGTATGACGCTGACATCAATTTGTACAGTATCCTATCTTCCTTCTTTGGCATGGGTCTGAGGTTGGTCATCGTGCGAACATTTTTGGAATCGTTCCTTCTTTGGATACTTTTCTTCACTGTCGTTAAAGACATGTAGCTAAGCTTTGCTGGTGCCATTGTAGTGGAGAAACAATTCCATGTTCTATCATATTGTGGATGGCTAGAACTGCGATAAGTCTAGGTATTATCCTGCTCATTACCGGCATTGTGTTTTGCTTGACATTGTTTGCAGCGTGCCTAGAGTGTGTGCCAGCTATTAGTACTACTTTCTTCTAGCGCAGATATCTAAAACATAGTGCATACTTTGAAGTAGTCAATAGCGACAGCGGTCAGCGTTAACTTTATTATTCATACTATCACTGAAAATCAAGAAGACAGGTTAACCCCGGTGTCCCTTGGCGAATTGTGTACTGAGGTGATAAGTGACAAGGCAGCCTGATAGCAGTTTGAAATGTGCTAGTGCTGATCAGCTGCATGCATGAGAAAATAACCTCAAAATGCAAAATATGCTCAAAATGTTGAAAAATGCTGAAAAAAACCCAAAATGCGGAAAAAAGCTGAAAACACCCAAATGCGGAAATATGCAAAACATAATCCGGACAGGCCTAACTGGAGCACAATCATTGTCTGCTCCAACAGAACGTGGTTGCCATGGTTTCAAAGGCTGCAGATGTGGCAAAAGAAGCCACGGGTGTGTGTCTGATCCCCGGTAGCCTAATCGGTAGGGCACTGTACCGGAAAGACAGGTGTGCTGTATTCGAATCCCACTCGTGGATCCTTCTTTTCCAACACAGATATTTGTCTGCAGTTCAGATTGTCCCCACACCAGTAATAATAATTATAATATCTGCTGATTGCTGAGCAACAGATAGCAGTTGAGAATTAAAACATGCCGAGAACTTCATCCAAGAGATGAAGCAACCATTGCTACAACCAACCTGACCAACCGGTGTGCATTGGACACATGGACGAGAGTCTGATCCTGCGTCCAAATGAAACCGACTTCAAATAATAACTTACAACACAAAGCAGTTTGTTCTAGGACGAGGAGAGAAAACTGCATTTCAACGTTGTCCTTGCAGTATTGGTGCCTGGCACAACATTTAACCCAATGATCATATTTGAAAGGGTTCAGAGAGAGTGTACAAGGTAAACTTTGATATGTTTCAAAAGTGACCTTCCATCATACCGTAGAACATACCCGGATAAGTTTTCGCAATTTCTTCAATGAAATTCTTATCAAAACCGGCAACAACAGCTCCTCCAACTGGAACAAGAAAGTTCTTGTCAGTGCTCTGAATAAAGGCATCCACACGACCACATCGTTGAGCCTGAATGGAAATACAAACACCAAGACAAACTTAATAGGACACACATGTAACGTAACACATACGCATTGACCCACACGTACAATCATGTACACTAGTTGTATGCAGTACACTAGTTGTATGTACACTAGTTGTATGCACACTAGTTGTATGCACACTAGTTGTATGCAGTACACTAGTTAGTAGTTACACTGTGTTACGTGGTCAGCCAGTGATAGCCAGTGATAAATAGAACACAACTACATGCATGGCAGTCGTTATAAAGTTATAAACCAATGGGTTTTTTTCTAGTTAGTTTCTACACATGTTTCTACACATGTTGCATGATGTGGAAACTGGAAACATGGCTTCAAGGGGAAGTATACCCTAAAATCAAATTTTCACCAGTTGTAGTCTTTGGGGTGCTGAGTCGAATGGTCTTGGTCCGAGGAAGCTGAGATGCTCCCTTCCTCCTTTATTCCCAATCGAACTCGCGCACTTCCACCGAAACTGGGTGACTGCGCCCTACTAGATAGGGATTTGTATGGAAAAAGTCACTAAAAACGCCGTTTCGTTCTTATAAAAGCGCGGATGACCGCGCTTCAGGGGCATACATAGGGCGGTTCCCGGGATGCCCGGGAACCAGTAAAACAAATTTGATATGGGTACAGATAATTTTTTGATCCAGTCCCAGCGCTAGTAATGCGCTCACAGACTCACAGTGCAAGTGCATGTCTGGAGTCCGCCTGCCGGTCCGAGGACGGTGACTAGCCCAGGTGTGAAAGTGGTGCTGGGAGTGGGACACAGCGTAGATCAACTGAACTGGGCCATGCCTGAACCCATCATGGGTTCAACAAAGTCTCTAGTCTAGTTACATCGCCGGATTCTTCGATCTCAGAGTCAAATTTTCTTTTGGAGTTTGTTTTGACAAAGTTGGTCGTGTTTTGACGATGCTTTCGCTTTGTGGAAAAGAAAAATGAAGCGTCGACATCCAGAGGGCCAGCGCTCTATTCAGAGCTATTTTGAGCCGCAGGCAAAGTGTGTAGCCAGTGCTAGTGGCGAAGGTCAAGCGATAGATGAGAATGCAGACGCACCTGACGTGCAAGTGAAGCATGCATGCAACGAGCAGCGCTGAGGAAGAAATCGTCGGCGAAGCTGTAGAGCGACCGTTGTTGGAAGCTGCTGGATCATCCAAAACTTACTTCAATGACATGGGAGTGTGTTGGAAGGGATATTCTGAAAGTCGACGTCCACAGTGGAATCCAGTCCCCCGAAATTTGCTGGACACGGAAAAGATTTCCGTCATCGACAATCATTGTGCGCCACCACAGGCGAAGGATTTCATTTCCTGTGCGTGTCCAGATGGATGGCAAACAGCGCCACTTTCAACTATCCTTGTTGGAGGAGTTACCCTGGATAGTCTTTTGACAGGCATGCAATGGTGGCTTCTGCTTGCCCTGTGTGATGTTTGCTCCAGATGATTCGAAACTTAGGCAGCTTTCAAGACTGCATGCAATCGTCATGCTGAACAAAACATCCATAACACGGGGAAAAGTAAGTTCAGTCTTTTAAAATCATAAATGCGTAGCAATGACATCGTCCAGCAGCTTGTGGATGGCAATTTCACCCAGTCTGAGGAGAATATGCAGAAACTCTGTGGGGTACGAAAAACAGCACTTCAATTGTGTGTAATGGTGGTTCATCAGTTGGCATGGGAACCACTCCTGGAGGCGAGCGGCGTACGCCCCTGGCGCTTGGTCCATATGTTGTAGTGTTTTGGCCGCTGAGTCGACTGGGTTTGGTCCGAAAAGGCTGCGATGCAGCATTCGACCCTTATTCCCAATCGAACACGGTTGAGTGAGTGGTCACGTGCTCATTTACAGCCTGTTTGGGCCCGTTTATGTCACTCGAGTTGAACCTTTGAACCAGGGAGTCGTAAAAGCCTCTTACGACCCCCTGCTTTGAACCTTTGAGTTGAATCTTAATGTGAAAATTGTAGTCTGCAGGCACGGTGACCAGGCGACTGGTGTACGCATGAACATCTAGTGTTGAGCAAGAACATACATGTGACATGATTATCTGGCAATTGCCAAAATCCTTGCAAAAAACTTGTACCCAAAATTGATGGCAATAAATAAGATAAATTGTGCACTCATAACAACAGCAAAAATGAAGAAAGTTAAGTTCCATAACGTTTTCTTGTGACTTTCATCAGTGGAACGCCATCACATAAAAATGTAATAACTAAAACACACACTTATTATATGAATGTCACAAGAAAACGTTATGGAACTTAACTTTCTTCATTTTGCTGTTGTTATGAGTGCACAATTTATCTTATTTATTGCCATTTTACGACTAAGGTCTCCTCGTCGATTGTCCAAAAATTGATAACCGCCCTTTTTTGCGATATTCTTGTTTTGTGTATCCAGCATCCTGTGCTCTACGAAGAAATGCATGTTTGGCGGTTGTTCAACTTTTCTTTATTGTCTGTGTAGAAACCTGAAGAAATCACATGGAAACGAGTTATTAAGCAACTATCCACGACTGTAACAAGATAATAAGCAGTCATTGGTCCTACCGTAACCTTGAACCTTCCAAGCTGGAAGGCTGTTGGTTAGCGCACTGGAGATGTTTTAGAGCTAGGTCTCAGGTCGTTGAATGTCTCAGTAGCCTGTCACGTGCCCTGTTATCACACTTTCTGACTGCTTATTATCTTGTTACAGTCGTGGATAGTTGCTTCATAACTCGTTTCCATGTGACTTCTTCTATTTTAAAGCCAATTTTACAGGCATTTCAACGCATGTGTGCTATGGGCTGACGTCGAATGTAGCCAGTCACCTTTTAAAAAGAAAATAAGACGTGAGAAACAATGATAGTGACATACCTCTTCGATAAGATTCATACAGCGAGCTGCCTGGACACCGTAGGCGTTATTGATGATATGTGCAACACCAGAGGTTTTGCACCGTTTAGCTATCTCAACTAACCTGCAAACAACAGAAACACACCAAACACACACACACTCATTGCAATACAGTAAAACCTGTTAATGACCACCTGTCCTAGAGGACCACTACAACCAGTCACTTGGGGTGTTATTTCCAGTCAAATGACCCTGGATAAGGAGAACACCTGTACACAGGGACCACATTTGTAAGGTCTCTTGAGCGGTCGTCACCTTAGATAGGTTTCACTGTACTTGTATTTGATGATTTAGTGAAGAAAAGAAAAAAACATCAACTGGGATTGACCTGCTACACACTGTACACAGCCTACAATAGAGAGGCTCCGGGGTACGATTTTCCGTGCCAAAATCCGTATGGGCGCTGCGGATATTTTCGAGGCGTGCTCCATACGATTTTTCGGCACGGATAATCCGTGTGGACTGGCTTTCATACGAACCATGTTTCGTATGGAGATTTTGCGTCATCGGGTGCAGAAAGATTTTTCGCGTACAAATTTGATACGAGAAACATCGATTTTCCGCGGGAAGTTTTGGTTTCGGTACAAATTTTCAAAATATAAAGGCATAGCGCGGGAATGTGACGTGTTTGGGGTCGTAACCTAGGCAATGACAGCAAACACAGAAGTTCCGTACTCCGGAACATTTCACTGCTCGAAAACGACGTATGAAAAATCCGTAGCGCCTCTACGGATTTTGGCACGGAAAATCGTACTCCGGAACCTCTCTAATGGCTGTGTAGCTACTCCTGTCATGTTTACTAATAGAGCTATGACAAGTGTGACTCAGGCGCATCAGTAAGGGCCTGGTCAGACTGAGCACTGTACGGTGTAAATACTGAGTTGTGCAGTGCAATACAACACTGATGCTGCACTAGTCATTGTACTCCGGGACAGCTCCATCCCAGTCCTGGTTGACCCCGATGGCATGGAATGCACCAAAAGCCACGACAAGGCTAACGTCATCGGGAAGTACTTCGCCCAGAAGTGCAGCCTAGACGATGACTTTGCAGAACAGTCGGGGCCGTTCCCGCATGTCCGCCAGCGCACCGCAAATACGCTTGCAACAGTCCACTTCCGCCAAGCCACCGTACGCCGGACACTCCGAGCCCTGAACCCAAGTAAAGCCACAGGGCCTGATGCAGTACCTGCTAGAGTGCTGAGAAAATGTGCCGACTCTCTGGCCCTGCCCCTATCCAAGCTGTTTACCCTGTGCTTCTGCAGTGGTCATCAACCTGCCATGTGGAAAGTTGCCAACGTCGTACCGGTACACAAGAAAGGCCCCAAGTCGAACCCCAGAAACTACCGACCGATATCACTACTGCCCATAATGTCTAAGTGTATGGAGTCCATCGTGAACCGCAGCCTGTCCAACTTCCTGAAGAAGAATGACATCCTTTCTCACAGGCAGTTTGGCTTTCGCACTGGACTGGGAACCTCTGATCTGCTGATTGCTCTTCAGCATAAGTGGAGCCTTGCAGCTGCCAGTGGAGGCCTCGTCAGGGTACTCGCAGTAGATATTGCCGGGGCCTTCGACAAGGTCTCGCACAACGGCGTCCTCCACAAGGCTGAACGGTGCGGCATAAGTGGCCTCCTCCTTGCCTGGCTCCGGAGTTACCTGACAGACCGCCACATCCGTGTCGTCATAGGTGGCCAGTCTTCACCGACCCACCGAATCCAATCTGGCGTGCCACAGGGCAGCATCCTCGGCCCCACCCTCTTCCTTCTGTACGTCAACGACGCAGAAGACCACCTGCCTGATGGGGCGAAGCTGGCTGTATACGCCGACGACACAACTCTCTACAAGTGCATCACCACCCGACTCAGACTGCCAGAAGAGACAGCAATCCTCCAGCAGGCAGTAGACTCACTGGCAGCATGGGGAAGCAGGTGGAGGATCAAGTTCGAGCCCACAAAGTCGCAGGCATTGACCATCAGCCACCACCGCTCGCCAACCCCCCGAACGCAATACGCTTCCAAGGAGCAGTCGTGCCAGAAGTAGAGGAGCTCAAGCTTCTTGGCGTCACCTTCGACAGGCAGCTGGCATTCCGCAGCCATATCCGACAGCTTGCAGTACGCGGAGCCCAGCGGCTCGGCTTCCTCCGTAAGGCATCGGCTGTGCTAGACCCAAAGCACCGGGCAATCGTGTACCGTGGCTTTGTCCGCCCTGTGCTAGAGTATGGCATGCTGGTGTGGATGAGCGCAGCCCCCACCACCTTGGCCCGCCTCACTGCCATCCAGCGCCGTTCCCTGCACATAATTGGAGATGGATCATACCTCCCGAGCCTCGACATTCGCCGTACCGTAGCAGGGCTCTGCTTTCTGTACAAGCTGCACTTTGTGGAGGGTCCGGAAATGGTGAAAGCCATTCTGCCACCATCAGCAGCCGCACCGCAACACCGCATGCCTACTCGAGCGACAACCAGATCTGCAACACATCATCCATCGCAACTCACCAGTATCCTTCCCCCTCAGGCACGAAACAACGCGCTCCGCTCATTTCCCCACTCCCTCATCGCAACGTGGAATCAGCTCCCACCTACCCTTCTGCAGTCTCCCCCTTCTCGCAGAGGCATGCACACGTTCAAGAAAAACGTCAACGACCACTTGCGGCGCAGCAAGTGGGAGTGGGCCACAGACAGGCTATGATCTCTGCCAACACACCAGCCTAATTATACTGACCGCACTCCAGCTCCCTTCTACCCCTCTTTGATCCCCTTCGCTCAGCCTTAAAATCCGACTATCAGTTCACTCCATCTTCCTACGGTGCACTGCTTTTACTATTGTTTTGTCCTATCCCAATCTCAAATTCTCCCCATTATCGTTTGCAAAGCCGGTGCTCCCCTCTTGGATGCACATGTTTCTTTTCTCCTATGTATCGGCGCACAGGAGTAACAATGATTCCGAGACCTTTGGTCGGAGGAGTTACTTTTGCCCCGCCCCCACTTCCATCCAATATGCCACCGCCCCCGCTGTGCAGCATCTGATGGTACTGTGGTATTCAGTAAAAAAAACAAAACAAAATAAAAAAAAACTCAGACATCAGTAGTCACAGTAATCTACAGGTGTACTTTAAGAAACCGTCTCTTGTACTTTGAAGCAGCTGCGTAGCACCAAACAAAATACAAACCTAGGTAAGCTAGGTAAAGCTAGCAAACTAGGAGGGGGAATATGCACACATACATGTGAGCAAGAGTGCATCACCTACTCTTTAGGTGAGCGACTGTACGTTATTAATACTCATTTTCCCAATTACAAAAATCACTTGCACCATGCATGTGATATGGTGAACAGAAAACACTCAACTACTGCATTGCTTACCGGTCCGGTGTGCGTGGAGCAAAGCAGCTTGTTGTGCTCATCACACACACTATGTTGTCAGCACCAAGGTGTTCAATCTGTCTACCCAGCTCCTCCATATCAGTACGTAACTCATCGCCTTCTAATCTGTTCTCTATTACCACTGGGATGAAGCCTAACACACACACACACACACACACACACACACACACACACACACACACGCACACGCACGCACGCACAAAAGAAAATCCGAGGAAAACACTGCTACACTAGTAGAGATTGATGGGTATTATTATTATGGCAACGGAGGAAGCTACGCGTACTGCTGCAGATTGTCTACCCGCAACGCATCACCAATAACAACTTATACACAGAAACAAAACAATCTCCAGTTAGTGCCACATGCCGGCGACGCAGGCTGCTGTGGTTTGGTCATGTGGTGCGAGAGGGTCCAGAATCCGCCTCGTTCCAAGCACTGGAGCTATCAATCAACACAAACGACATAAAAAACCGCCATTGCGGTGGATAGATACGATTCGGCACGACCTGAAGGCAGCGGATCTCTCCGTGGAGAGCGCTCTCCAAGCTGCAGGAGATAGACAAACTTGGCTTGACACTGTTGACAGATGCGTCGACTCTGCTCCTGTCTAACAGGTTCAGGGAAGATGCGAGCTGTGTTTATTATTATTATTATTATTATTGTGGAAGAGAAAAGGACATATGGATACGAGTTAAGAGTAACTCTCCATCACTGTAACATGATACTATATACAGTCAGAAAGTGCAATAATATAATCATGTTACAGTGATGGAGAGTTACTCTTAACTCGTATCCATATGTCCTTTTCTCTTCCACATTTATTTATGGCTCAACATCCGAGTTTCAAATTATTATTATTATTAATATTAAACTCAATCTCGTAGCATGTGCACGCAGTGCTAATGTGGGGAGCAACCCCAGAGATGAGGGCGATAACCAGCCATGGTAAAAGTACAAAAGAAAACAAGAAAACAGTGGAAAGAAAGGAACAGGGAGGACACAAAGCTCAGCCAAAAAAGGAACAGGTATAGGCTATAGCTACTAGTTATAGTGTGCTTTGCATGCCTGATCTATGCAGCACTATGCAGCACCTGATCTATGCAACACTATGCAGCACCTGATCTATGCAACACTATGCAGCACCTGATCTATGCAACACTATGCAGCACCTGATCTATGCAACACTATGCAGCACCTGATCTATGCAACACTATGCAGCACCTGATCTATGCAGCACTATGCAGCACCTGATCTATGCAACACTATGCAGCACCTGATCTATGCAGCACTATGCAGCACCTGATCTATGCAGCACTATGCAGCACCTGATCTATGCAGCACTATGCAGCACCTGATCTATGCAGCACTATGCAGCACCTGATCTATGCAACACTATGCAGCACCTGATCTATGCAACACTATGCAGCACCTGATCTATGCAACACTATGCAGCACCTGATCTATGCAGCACTATGCAGCACCTGATCTATGCAGCACTATGCAGCACCTGATCTATGCAACACTATGCAGCACCTGATCTATGCAACACTATGCAGCACCTGATCTATGCAGCACTATGCAGCACCTGATCTATGCAACACTATGCAGCACCTGATCTATGCAACACTATGCAGCACCTGATCTATGCAGCACTATGCAGCACCTGATCTATGCAACACTATGCAGCACCTGATCTATGCAGCACTATGCAGCACCTGATCTATGCAGCACTATGCAGCACCTGATCTATGCAGCACTATGCAGCACCTGATCTATGCAGCAATGAGAGCACAGCCATGCCTGAACTATGCAACAATGAGGGCACAACCATTCTGTTGGATGATTGCTGTATTCAGAGAGGGGCGAGGTGTTGAACATTTGGCAGTTCATCTTCAGCCCCCCCCCCCCACACACACACACAAACATGCACACACTCAAGAACAAGCAAATCGAGACTACACAGAGTTGGCACTCTGTCCTCGAAGAAACACGGAAAAGTAAAATCAAAATTATTGTAAAATCATACTAGTTGAACACTGGTAATCTTGCATACTTCCCTACCTGCTGTAACCATGGACTTGAAGCAGGATTTCTGATCAATACGAGGCCACAGGACGTACTTAGCGGCTGGCTTGGTGGCACGGAGCGTCAACATTGTCAAAACTAGACTCATTCCCGTTGCTACCGGCAACAGTACACAGCTTGCTGTGGAACGGACACCTACAGCAAAGACAGCAGAACACCATAGGAACACAGGAACACATCAGCTACACATAGTACGCACAAACCTCTTTTTATGACTACTGAGCAGATAACCTACCAGCATACTATTAACTTACAGGGCCACCTGACCAGAACCGGTGCAGCACGCCATGGCCAGACCATTTTCCCCACCTGAATGGTTGACTTGATTCGTTCAAAACCGGTGTAAAAAGGATTTAGAGGTCAGGATTTGGTGCATGACGAGTATTGCTCCAAATGAGCATGTTTGCGGCACGACCTTACCATCTACCAAAGCAGAACTAGTCTTTCCTATTGAGAATGTATACGCGAGTTA
Source organism: Sycon ciliatum (assembly GCF_964019385.1). Classification (NCBI taxonomy): domain Eukaryota; kingdom Metazoa; phylum Porifera; class Calcarea; order Leucosolenida; family Sycettidae; genus Sycon; species Sycon ciliatum. The sequence goes on from NC_088646.1 coordinate 230,947, forward strand.
AAAGGAAGCGAGCATGAGACTCGAACAGCGATCAAGGAAGTGGTAAGTGGTAAAAATGATCCGTCGTTTGATCTGCCCAAGTAGACTGTACATCCACAGCATACATGTGCACATAGATACATAACTAGTAACTATTATGTACATACTAATAACTATTATCTACATGCACCGGTACACATATGTCGGTTCTCCTGCCTTCGTAACTGTTTATACTAGTGTGGCATCCCCCCCGCACACATCTCCCCTCCCCCCCCCCCCCCCCACACACACACACATACCCCTCATGGCCGGACCACTCCACAACTCCTTCCTCCGGCACCGCATTATACCGCAACTGCCACTCCTGCAACTGTGTACAAAGATCAGTATCATCAGCTATCATTGAGGAGTGGAATAGTCTTCCACCAGAGCTTCCACCAACACCACCTACAACTAGAGTGCTAACAGCCAGAGTGAGTGTATCTCGGACTCAACAACCCACATGCACCTTTTGCTGGACATCCTTGGACTCAACAACCCACATGCACCTTTTGCTGGACATCCTTGGACTCAACAACCCACATGCACCTTTTAACCCACATGCGCCTTTTGCTGGACATCCTTGCTCCCTTTATTTGCATACAAGTATTTTTTTCTGACATGCACCCTCTTTTTGACCCTTCAGTTGGCAGAGCCAGTGTGAACTTCGCATTGTATTTCTCAATATCCGGAGTCTGCGCAACAAAATCAATGACTTACTAGCAGTCACACAACTAAACGTCCAAGACGTAGTCTGTATCAATGAAACCTGGCTCGACGACACGGTCTCAGACCAAGAAATCGCACTGACTGGCTATAATGTAACACGAAGAGACCGCATTTGTCGTGCCGGAGGAGGAGTTTGCAAATACTGGGGATCTTGTCTGCCTGTGAAGCCAAGAGAGGATATAGCAAAAGATAGTGTGGAAAGTTGCTGGTGTGAAGTCACTTGCAAACCCCGCAGTTGTCTTGTTGGAACTCTCTACCGCCCTCCATCGGAACCTGTGAGTTGCTGGGACAAGTTTCGCAAACATCTTCATGCCAATCTAAGGCCACAGCCAAATGCTCTCATTCGTGGTGATATTAATGTGAAGACTGACCGAAATGCAGCATCTGGACCCACAGCTATATTGCTTATACGACTTGCTAAACAGCTATGCTCTGCATCACGGTATTCAGCAGTCTAGGAGATTTAGCCCAACAGGTTCAGACAGCACCCTCGACTTGATACTCAACAATGTTGACCCGTCCAAAGCAGCGATGATCATCCCGATCGCATTCAGTGATCATGCGCCTGTGGTCAGTGACTTTCAGCTCACTGTGCCTCGTGGATGTAGCGTTGTACGCTTACATCGCAACTATCACTGGATAAATCATGAAACACGTCCAGCAGGACTTAACCCATTCCTAATCTGTATAGCATTACAGATAACACAAACACCACGTGGACGGAGTGGTCTAGGAGATTCATTGAGGTGTTGGATGTCCAAGCTACAGAGACTTGGAAAGTGATCAAAAAGTTGACAGGCAAACAGTCGACATACCGCGATCTATAGTGCAGAGTGAGTACAATTTGAGAGTACAATTCGAGACGCATTTTCGAAAGTGGTGCAAGATCCAGGACGCCCTGCACAACTACCGCTACCCTTTGGGGCTCCATCCGCGGTGCACTTTTCAGAATTCTCATCAGTCTCCATGGCAGCTACCCGGAAAATGTTAGTACAGTTGGATAGCAGAAAGGCCCCTGGGAGTCATGATATTCCAGCAAGTCTCCCCGGACGTTTAGATTCATGCTAACATCCTGACACCATCACTCAAGCTCCTATTTAATAAGTCACTGAGAAAAGGACAGTTTCCTGCAGCAATGTGAAGAGAAACCCTGCATCGACATGTACAGTTGTGGCAAGTGAAATCCGACACTTGCCATAGGGGACAGCGCCACAAATGGACACCAATGATGTAATGGCAATGCACTGCACCTAATTTGTACAATAGAGCCGTATGCATCCCAAACAGATCGAAAGGTCACAGCGTAGATACACACAGTTCACAAACATGGTACACATAAGGAGTATTGGTAGCCAATCCTCATTCATTTTTAAATTTTGCCAGCACCTTTTGAACCTTGACTGTGAACCTTGACTGTGATGAGTACGAGTTTTGTCATCAGACAGATAAAGTTGTATGTAACACATGTACTGTACGTATGCAGGGCTGCAGGGGCTGCAGACTGCATGGTGCAGTCCATCATGCCAAGTGTCGGATTTCACTTGCCACAACTATAGTATCATCAAGAGTAAATGAGCTTCCAAGAGTGTGCAACTCTCCGACAGCGAAAACTCATATCACGTGCTCGAAGTAATACCATATTATACTCCATGTACATACTTGTACAATGAAGGCCAACGGCGCGCGCAGTCCGAATATCTGCCATGATCATGCTGATGCTGAGTGGGTTTCTGTCGGCGAGTGCTATTTTTACTACTCCACTGGTCGCTAAAAACGGGCTGGGAATGTACCACGAGAACACTACACCATGTGATGTGAGTTTTGCCATTGGCTGATCTCTGTAGGTATCCAGAGTTGTACACTCTTGGGAGTGTATGTATGCTTGGTATCATGTACCGAGTGAAAATAATGTGCACGGGTTTGTCACATGATGTGAAGTTCTGCCGCCATAGACCCCATAGACTGGAGTTGCACACATTCTTGTGAGATATGCCCTCCCTACCCTTACACATAGTCCCATGTGGGTTAAAAAAATTCCGCCTTGCAAATTTCACACCTATCAAATGAACTGACCAAGTACTGTACTGCACTTTGCCTGAGCACCCCAATATCCAGTTTAATTTGAATTGGCAACAGGGGATTGCGTTATTAAAATAACACAGGCCCCTGTTGTTGGCTATGCCACTCTGCTCACGCCTGCCCATCACCCAGAGACCCCCTAGCGATCTCACTGGCCCATTGCCCGCCATCCTCCTGGCACCTCCACCCATCTCCTGTACACTGCCTCCCCATCGCCTCTGTCCGCGCTTTCATGCTCACCCCTGCCTGTTGCCCGCCACCCTCCTGGCACTTCTACTGTCGCGCCTTGGCCCGCGCTAGCATTCTCTCCATACCTTACACCAGATTTAGCGCTAAATTTGTTTATGCTTGTGGCCCTATGTGTTTATAAGCATACTGCTGGGGTAGATCCAAGTATCAGTTGTCTGATGATTGCCTAACGGCATGACACTCAGAGTTACAACCAACCTGAACGTCCTCCGCTGAGTCTGCTATGTCCTATGTGGGTTATGCATTCCTTGCCCCTACCCATAGTCCTATGTGGGTTGTGACCTCCTTGTCCTTACCCATAGTACGCATCACATCCAGTAGCAGCTGATTAGTTAGCTGGACTAGTAGAGATGAACCAGCTGCTTTAGGCTGTACTGCTGTGACATCACCGGACCTACCTACACCATGACCAAATCTACATACAGAAAGAAGAGAAAGAAGAGAAAAAAGTTCAAAAAACCTAACAATCCGCACATCAGGGGAGGATGAACGTACACCAAGGCGGTACAAAAACACACATTGCCTCTAGCTCTAATTCCATCAGCCACCACACCAGTTAGGTGTAACGGATGAGGCTGTTACAACTTACAACTATTACTTACAAGTTCTTCTTTCAAACGACACCAACTCACTAGCTACTCCCACACAAAATGAGAACATTATTTTTAGAAACAATCATGTGTGACTGCTGTGCCAAGTAAGAATATACCAAAAAAAATTGAAGGCACTCACCCAAAATGTCTCTTTCTGACTAGTGCTGAGTGCACCCGAGACTCTCTTTCACCAACGCCAACATTGGCTGAAGCATACAGGACAGTGAGACAGGAAGATAGGAAAAGACAAAGGAGCTGGAGGCGTACTTGGAAGAAAACCTACACATGTTTAAAGCAGCAAAGGTACAGGGCTATTGCACACTATATTTTAGGGGTCAAAGGGATGTTCCGGGTACCCAGGTACCTACACCCCAGGCCGTCTACAACGGCGAGAACAAGCACGGACGGAGGCCAGAAACAAGAGCCCAAAAAAGTACAACCGTCCTCCACCAGAGCAGAGAACCCACACACAAGCACACACACACGCACGCACGCGCACACACACACACACACACACACACACACACACACACACATACATACAACGTACACTTCAGCATCCACTGACAGAACATACAGACACCTGCATTCTTGTCTTGACCATGTGTGCTAAATATGGTATCTTCTAAGCTATTACAATGTACATGACTGATGTCTTTATTTACTACAGTACCACCAACATGCTAGCAGTATTTACTACAGTACCACCAACATGCTAGCAGTTGCCAAAGAAACCGATGAACTAATGCATGGAAGCGATTGCCTTCATTAGAGGGAAGCTGCATTTGACTTTAAGTAGTGTGCAAACAACCTTAGAATATTGTAGCACAGCTAAGATGATGACTGGAATCCACAACAACAACAACAACAACAACAACAGCAACAGCAACAGCAACAGCAACAGCAACAGCAACAGCAACAGCAACAGCAACAGCAACAGCAACAGCAACAGCAACAGCAACAGCAACAGCAACAGCAACAGCAACAGCAACAACAACAACAACAACAACAACAACAACAACAACAACAACAACAACAACAACAACAACAACAGCAACAAAAACAACAACAACAACTTCTGCCATCGTGAGAATAAAGAATTCAACAACAACAACAACAACAACAACAACAACAACAACAACAACAACAACAACAACAACAACAACAACAACAACAACCACTAAGCAGCAGCAGCACAGGGGCACCACCACTAAATGAGTCACACTACACTCACCAGGAAAGTTGTTACTATCCATTTGCGAGATTTCTTGAAGAAAGAGCTCAATGGCTGCATCGTCCCAACCATTCACTGGCCACTTTCTCTGTAAGAATACATGCACACACACACACACACACACACACACACACACACACACACACACACACGCACGCACACAAAGGTTTGCTGAGCCAGCCATCCCCATTGTCCTAAGGACATTGGACGGTGCAGAGCACTCGGTTCTGAACTCAGCGTCTGGCCATTCCCTCACACCGATGGCTTTGTGCAGCTACGCAGTGAGCGTCTAGTCATACCCAGTGCTGCTGTCACCCGGGTCCTGACACTTGCTCACAGTGCTCATCCATAAGATGAAGGGGCGACTCAAAGAAGTTGTCTGGTGGTCCACCTGGACAAAAGCCGCGGAGACCTTCGTCAAGATCACGGACTCATGTGCACAGGCGAAATGACCTTGGACTCAGCCCTGCCAACTTCCACCAGCACCATGGCATATTGTCGCCATCAACATCTTCTATTTCAACAGCAAGGGCTGCCTCAGAATTCTAGGTATCTGTTGGCAGCACCATTGTAGAGTAAATCGTCAGCCACGATGGTCACCATGGTCACAGCCCTGGAAAGTTTCTTCTACCGGTTTGGTGTGCCTGCAAGATTGATCTCCGATAATGGCCGGCAATTTGTCAACAAAGAGTTTACAACCTCACTTCATTCGTTGAACATTGTGCACAACCCAGCACATACGAATACTGTACACGTGCCAGCACATAAATGATATTCACTGGACAGGATAACATTGAAGAGAAATTATAAACAGCTGGTCTGAAGATTTGAAGAACGTGGCTGCTCCTGAAGTTGGAGCTCATGCTTCCTGCCAACTGACTGACTGACTCACAACTACTGTCTGAAGCGCAAGAGAAACTTGAACTCCCTGCACAGTGTTTCAGGAGGAAGGGGGGGGGGGGGTGTCACCCTCAACTGATGAGCTTGAGCAGGCTACTGAAATCCCTGCTCTAATAGCATTACACGATATAGCACACTCACAAGCAAAACATCACCAGGAATACCACTCGCAGTGACACTCCAACACCCCAACGCGACAAACAGCCCGTGAGGCTCACAGGCCTGTGGTGTTAGACAATGTCGCACATGAAGCGGTGAGAACCGACGCTGAAGACCATTGACCATTCTCAATGCACCACTCCCTGGACATAGTGCCCCCCCCCCCCCCTCCTATAATATACGTACTGTGTGGAATGCTCTGTCTCAGGGATTTCCCCTCTCCTTAATAACTAGTTCGGTTGGAGAAGGTAACGCTTTTCCTCTCTCTCTTCGGAGAGAGACGGTTTTTATCAAACTGGCAGACCATCGCTGAGGAATGGACTGCAGCTAGCTCCAGCGCCTCCATGCTCCATTCCAGGCTGGCTCCCACGGATGATTTGACGCGGGTGGACAACACTGATGCGATTTGACGCGGGTGGATGTGGACACTGATGCGGATTCGTCATGGAGAGCCTGGAATCGTTGCTGAAGGTTGACTTTCCATCAGTGCCAGGGGAGCAGGCCAAGGAGTCTGGACCACCACCACCCAGCTCCCCCGCCATCACCGAATTCCTCGCAGGTCAGCTTGCCATGTCCTCACTGTTTTGTTTTCTCTGTTTCTTCTTCGTTCGTGATTTGTCATCTGTGTATGCTGGTTCTTTTTCCAGTTTCTCTTTTGTTCGCCTCCCATTCGCTTCTCATTCTACCGAAGTGTACCCTTCCCCTAGTCCTCTCCTCTCACGTCCTCCCTTCGACTCTGTCCATGCTCTTGTGTTTTCAATTTCATGTAGTCTGTCCGCCGTTCCATTTCTCCTTCGTTGAATTTTGTTTTGTTTTTGTTTGTTATCGTTTTTTTGTTTTTTTTGCTTGTATGAATACTGTTCTTGCTTCGTTTCCCCACGATTTGTTTCTCTCTGTATGTTTTCGTCATGAGGCGTTGGCATAATCAGTTTGGCACATGCGAACCTGGGCAACCTCCATCCAATGGGGGCCCCAGCAACGTGTACGTGCATAATAATAATAATAATAATAATAATAACCGTGCAGCTATGCTCCACAACATCCACCTACTATGTCCATCAATAGCAACAATTTCGAAAAACTTTTACCGCAGCACAGTACCTCTCCACGTCAGCGGTACGGTCATCTGGTCTGCTGAAGGCACCACGCAAGGCTGCCCACTAGCCATGCCCCTCTACGCTATTGCCATTACGCCACTCGTCACTACCCTCGCCACCGCCCTTATGGACGACTCTCCAGCTGGCACGGTGCATGACCGCGAATCACCTGAGACCAGCCGGCGTCGGTGCGTCCGCTGCTCGACCGGACGCCTCGACCATCCAGCTATGGTATGCCGATGACGCGGGAGCCGCTGGCCTGCTGCAGCGCCTTCGCACCTGGTGGGACCAGATCTGTCAACTTGGCCCAGCATTCGGCTACTATCCAAACGCTGCCAAGACTTGGCTGGTTGTCAAGCCCGAGCATCTCGATGCTGCCAACGCTGCATTCGCCGACACCGATGTCCACATCACCACTGAGGGCCGCCCCTACCTGGGTGCTCCTCTGGGCTCGGAAGCCTTCAAGACAACATTTTGCAATGCTCGAGTGGAGGCTTGGGCATCTGAGATGCGTGAGCTGGCGAACGTGGCCGAGGCCGAGCCCCAAGCCGTGTATGCCGCACTGGTCTTTGGGTACCGTCACCGCTGGACATTCCTGATGCGCGTGTCGAGCTGTGCACCAGACGTCTTCGAGCCTCTCGAGTCCTCTCTTCGCTCCGTCTTGTTGCCAGCTCTATTGGGTGTGGCAGTCGTCCCTGCCCCTCTACGCAGCCTCCTTGCTCTGCCTGTGCGTCATGGTGGCCTTGCAGTGCTCAATCCAGTTGGGGCTGCCCCGCAATAGCGGACAGCATCTCTGTCCATCACGAGCAGTCTCCAGCAACTTATCGCGGATCAGTCCTCCCTCTACAGCGTAGACCCAGCAACCATTTGCGCCGCCAAGGCTGCTGCCAAGCAAGCCCAGTCTGTGACTACCAAGACCGTCCTGCAGACAGCTGGTCCAGAGGCCCTACCACCAATGCTTCTGGAGCACCTCCAGGCCAAGGGAACAGGTGCATGGCTGACCTGTCTTCCTGTTCGCGAGCATGGATACTCCCTCGACCGGCGGTCCTTCGTTGATGCCCTATGCATTCGGTATGGCCTCACCATCCACGATTCACCTACCGAGTGTCCATGCGGCCGGCCGTTCACCATCGACCACGCAATGATCTGCAAGTTGGGCGGCTATCCCATCCACCGGCACAACCATGTCCGCAACTACCTGGGCCAACTTCTCTCTCAAGTGTCTGAGGATGTGCAGCTGGAGCCACCGCTGCAACCTCTACCGACGGTCCGCACGTTTGACCATGGTCCTGCCCTGCTCACTGCGGACAACGCCAGACCGGACATCAGGGCCAGGGGGTTTTGGTCGGTACAGACTGATGCATTTTTGATGTAAGGGTGTTCTATCCCAACGCACAGTCGTACCGATCTCGCCCGCTGGCTGAGGTGTTCCAATGGCACGAGCGTCAGAAGCAGTCGGCATACGGTGCCCGGATCCGGGAAGTTGAGCACGCGTCGTTCACCCCGATCGTCCTGTCTTCTGCTGGTGCCCTGGCGAAGGAGGCCACCCGGTTCCTGAAGCTGCTCGGAACGAAGCTCTCCACCAAGCTCTCGCAGCCTTATCCCCTCGTGATGGGAAAGCTGCGGACGGACCTGGCTTTCAGCCTTGTCCGCGACTCCGTCCTGATGGTTCGTGGGAGTCGCCGTGCATTCCGTGCACCTGGTCTGGCGGCGGATGTGGATGCTGTTTCTGTGGAGGCCCGCATTCCCGCCACTACGTGACGCTAAGTCCTCCTGGGGTTTGCCGCTCTCCGGTCCTCTTTCATCCCGTTCTCCCCTCTTTTTTTGGGGGGATTCTTTGTACTTCGTCTTTCTTGTTTTTCTTGTTCCTTTGTTTTTTGTAGGACAGATTTTTGGTGTACTGATTTCGGTTGTTGTTGTGTCTGACTCTATTCCCAATATCTAATTCTGTGGTTGGTTTTCCAACTCATTGGGTTGTAGTTTCCATCATGAGTTTTTTTATAATAATAATAATAATTACTACGTGCTCTGTCACAAAACATAGAACACTCTTCAAGCTGTCAAGCACCCTACATGTACTACTACTACTTATCTGTATTATAAAACTGCATCATTCAACGCTTTCCCAAATACGACGATCTACTTTTCGCAAGGTCTTGACCATTGGGAGATATTCCATTCTGGACTGGAAAAATTGGCCAAGGCATGTATGGACTGGATGCTTACTTGGCCAAGGCATGTATGGACTGGATGCTTACTTGTTCAAGTAAAAGTCGTATCTGCGTCCGCTTTGAAGTGCGAGCTTCTGTTGCCTGACGAATATATGTTGCAGGAACAAGCTTCTCCATAAGGTGATAGCATGATTCGTCCATGTCACTTCGTTGGTACAATACATGTACAAGGTACAAGTGAATATTTGTGTTGCAGCAAGCTACATGAAGGCATTCGACCTTTCCTCCTACAAATCTCCTAGATACAGAAGATTTCTTGCAGGAGTAGTTCAGTCAGGCTGCTACTGAGCTCGCACAAGTGGGTGACTGAGTGCGTACGTGTGCTTCTTTCTTTCCAAACGCGATTCAAACAGCAAACAAAAAGCTCAAGCTCCAATTCCAAACCAAAACAAACTGCAAAAGGCAAAACTCTTTTTGAACTCTTTTTGAAATGCTTGTGGCACGTGCACAATGAGTGGAATCAACTCCCAAGGCAACCAATATGGCGTTTCAAATCTTGCGAAACCAGACGCGCGAAAGATCCTTCGAGAACTAAAAAGTAAAAATCGAATGTGTGATCTGTGATGGAGCTTTTGTTGTCGGCGATCCTTTGACATCTCCACTCCATGATCTGATGATCCAGGCTGCTGTCAAGCAGTCGTACGTCCGCGAAGGTGTGTCACGGCCCAGTGACTGCTGACTAGTTCATTTCATTGTGCCGCAGCTATTCCTGTCGTGGCCACGGCTCGCGGACAAAGAAACTACCATCACTTCAAGATTTCTTGCTTTGTGATCGATTCTTGTCAGGGACGACTTTCATTGTAATTTTTAGTAGTTTGTAGCAGAATTTGAGGCGAATTTGTAGCCATGGCTGATGCTCACTCTGTGGCCACGTTCATATCCGTGGCTATCGCTGTGGTAATGTACTTCTACTCCAGACAATCAACAAATGAATTGTCTTTACAACTTGTCAGAAATGGACTCTTAGAAGAAGAAGCCAAAGCCAGTGTTGAAGACAAACGTGTTGCTGTTGGATTTGGTGGATGCCGGGATGTATTCGTTGATGCTGTCGACTTGTTTGACAAAATCGGGAGTAAGCCTCCATCCAGCACTCGTCATTACAGCAACGTTGGAAACCAGGCAGAAGTGGATCAGTTGTTCGCCTACTTCTTCCAGCATGGAGCCGCAGCTGAGTAAGCCATACATGTACATGTAACAGCGAGTTGCAGCATCTAGGGAGACAATATGGGCAAAAGGAGCACCGGACGATGTGGGCTTTGCTCCCGAGATAACTGCCCGTTCCAGTCTCCCTGAGGGGGGGGGGGGGGGGAGGGGCTCATATGATCATGCACTCTGGCTAAAGCCTGGTTCACACTAGGCCGATTTTCCGGCCGACATGGACTCGTACGAAAAATCCTCAAGATCGGGGCGAAAATTGCGTAGTGTGAACGGTGTTGTCATACAGGGTTCCGACAAATCTGCGGCGATTTTCTTGTCGCACTAGTTTTCGACCAAGTATCGACTGGTCGATATTTAGCCGAAAAACCGGCCGATTTTTACTGCTTGCACGTGATGGAGCGGGATTCGGACCAATCACGGTACGCTTTTCACCATGACAGCAAAGAGCGTCGATGTCGAGCTCATGACCTCTTGTACTTTGTACTCTTGATGAAATGTAAAGTCCTACCAAAATTTCATAACCCCCATGAACTCTTGCTTTTATCAAGAGTACATTGCTTTTATGGATAATCGATGCGACTCTATTGCGAGTGAGTCGTTCCCGTGTGTGAACAGGCCGTCCGACTCAGTCGACACAGTCGGCAGACTCCATGTCGGAGTCGGTGTCGGAGCACCGGCCGGAAAATCGGCCTAGTGTGAACCAGGCTTTAGGGATCACTGGTCTGGGCTGCGTTTGGGGTCAACTGGTGATGGCCGCGATTGCAAGTTGCACATAGACCACGGATTGCGTAGAACTTCCAAGTCTGGGATCGAAACGCACATGGTTTCGGGTACAGTATTGCCTGCATCGTCTCCCTACCCTATATATATGCTCTACAGTCCCCTGGTGTCCACATGAGTAGGAACTCGGAAATACACTGTACAAGACACCGTCTATCTGTACTGACTGTAGACTGTAGTACAAATAACATGCTGAACTGTCATAGACGATTCACATGGGGGAGGGGTAGTCTCTGGTAGCAAGAGTTCATAACCCCCAGGGGTTATGAACTCTTGCTGGTAGGCATACATTTTCCCAATGCTCAAAGTAGATCTGGATCAGCCATTCTCATTCGCATCACAGTATCGTATGGGTATCTGAGACTGAGTAATGTGTAGTGGGAGGGTTAAAATGTCTACATTGGAGTGTGAGGATTCTTATCAACGTCCATGCACTCACTGTTTGATCTTCTCTTGCTTTGTTGGTTTTGTGCAGACGCTATGTGTGGGATAGGAAACTATTCAGAAATCTTGTCAGCTCATCGGAGGACATGAAAGACGTTCGTTCAGTTATCGGTGGTAATGCTCCTGTTATGGCAAATCGATTTGCACGTGAAGGTGCCAGTGTCTTGTTGGGGTCGACATTCAAGCGCAGCACTGCGGAGAGTGGCCTGTGGAAAGGTGTTGTCTTGGCCGGTGGCGATGCTGCGTATCGTGATGAAGACGATGTTCATTTGGTCATGGAGTATCCGGCAAAGAAACAGTGGGGACCATACCAGGCCTCGCGTGCTAATCGCTTCATTTTACACAGTGACGTGGCGAATGCAAAGCTGGAGTCACTGCAAACTCTCAAGAAAGAATTGAAAACCCTCAGCGCTAATCTCCTTGTTGTTAGTGGCTTACAGATGATGGATAGCTTTCCGTATGCCGCTGGTGAACGCAAGAAACTCCTTGAAGGCGTAGAGAAGCTGATGACATCCACCGGGGAAAGCACACGTCGTCACTTTGAACTGGCCAGTATGTCTGATGAAAGTCTGTTCAGTGACCTCTTGGATCATGTTATACCCTACTCTGACTCACTGGGTATGAATGAACAAGAACTGGCACTAATACAGTCTATGATCCTCCACAATAACCTGACCACCGTTTCCGATTCCAACCCTCGACTGGCTTCTGCGCTGGATCAGATGCGCGATGTCTTGACTGGCCTGAGAGAAAGAGAAAAGGCTGGTGGTCGTCGTCTAACTCGACTTCACGTTCACACTCTGGCTTACCAGGCCATTGTCACGTTGCGTGGCTCAGCGTGGAAAAACTCCGGGCCGGCTGCTGCTAAAGCTGCTCTGACAGCATTCCGTCACACGTGTGCCAGTGATGATATTGATCTTGAGCGATCTCGACTCATCATGGACACGTCCTTCATGTCATCCTTGCGTGGTGACGGTAAACGCATCAGTGTGGATGCCAGTCAGCCTGTCACGTGTTGGTCTGAAGACGACTATGAGTTCTGTGTGGCTCCCGTATTGGTCTGCACACGGGTCTTCCAGACTGCCGGCGGAGGAGACAATATCTCTGCCTCGGGTCTTGTTCTGCAAATCTAACAACACCTCCAGTACATGTATGACTACCAGCATGTACCATGTCAGTGTTGTACTCTGTGTGCAAGTGATACAGCTCATTTCTTTCTTTCTTTTTATAGTTATAGATCTTTTAGTAATACGTGCACACTGCTGTTTGTTGCTATAGAAATTGTCTTGTAAATCTGTAGTATATGTCATGTTCTTTTCTATCCTTGGGCACAAGTTGGTGTTCTGCTCATGTGCACTGTAGACTGTAGTAGCCAGTGCTGCCAAGCCAATTCTCTGTGCTAAAGTATGGCTGGCCTGTGTTTCTATCTGCTAGTTGTGATTGGCACAATCTGCTGCACTGTTTGGACTCTCTGTCCTTGTCTAAACTGCAAACAAATCCTCTCTTCTTTTTTTTTACTTTTTAAACTTTTTCAAGTTCATGTAAGTTTTTAATCTTCCTGCCTGGTAACATCCCTGCTCTCTATAATAGTTGAAACCATTAATTTTTTCCAATTCAATTACTTCTTTTGAAGTACACCTATCAATGCTTCCATGGTGTCTGTGCATGTACGGGTAAACGGTAATTGTACCTTGCTCATCTTGCCTTACTGCTGCACTTGCAGGAGTTGCAATAACAGTTCATGAAGCAGGGAGTTGCGCGAGAAGTGGTATACCGTGACATTGCACATGCGATTCTGTGTTGCTCACAGTCTTGTCGACAACAGACCTTTGACGATTGAAAGGTGACGAATGATCAGAACGACATTATCCCCCCCCCCCCCTCCGATCAGATGTGTACAGTGTACTCTGTGGCATGCACTAGTTCAAGCAAAACCGCCGAGTCGCGCTGTATACTTAGCACCGGGGAGTCGCGCTGTATACTTAGCACCGGGGAGTCGCGCTGTATACTTAGCACCGGGGAGTCGCGCTGTGTACTTAGCACCGGGGAGTCGCGCTGTATACTTAGCACCGGGGAGTCGCGCTGTATACTTAGCACCGGGGAGTCGTACCCAAACGTCATTTTTTGTTTGGATACGACATGGTTTTTGAATTTGCTATTTCACCGACATGGCATTATCTGCATATAAACCTCTATAGGTGGAACCAAGAGTATAACCTGCAGGTTACTATACTCTTGGTTCCACCCAGGGAGTCGCTTGAGTACGTCTCCCTGGGTGGAACCAAGAGTACATAAGCTCCCAGAGCTTATTTTACTCTTGGCGCAACTGACACCAGATCAGTTTTGCTTACAAACTGAACAAAAGAGGACATCGAAGCGCAAAGAACAACTGGACAGCTTCCATTGGGTGACGAGTTTCAAAAATAAACTCCATAAATTTGCGTCACTGCACTATGACTAATTTGAGAAATGTCACATATCAGAGTTAACTGCTCAAAAATGTACGTACTACGCAGCTAAAAAAGGTTAGAAAAAAAGTAAACAAGAACCTAGATCTAAGGATACAACTTTCAACAAGAAGAGTAAACGTAAAAATAAAAAATGTTGACATTCACTCCCGCTTCAGAGTGGATTAAAAACCACAAGAAAAAGCAACTAAAAATTCATGTGTGTACATATCATATCAGTACATGATTGTAATGAGTTTCATAGACATGCACTGTCAAATTCAAGACAGCTGTGGACATTGGTGCATTAGACACACCAGATAGAGTGAAGATAATGATAACATAATAGATTTGTAGCAGGACTTATTCCAGCCTGGTTTGAATTCTGCCTTTAAATTATAATTTCACTGCCACCAGGGCCGGCCTAGGTCTTCTGTGCTGCGCTGATCAAAATCAAAGGCGAAACAGAACTATTTCAAGATCACGATTGGGTAGTAGATTTTATGTATGAAAATGAGGAGGGAGCAGACTATGAAGCCAGATAGTTGTGCTTGGCAGAGAGATTCCATATCATGAAGGGTATAAAATAGCCTTTGACATTTACCTGCTGTAAAATTAGATACTTAGTATGGGTCAGAAAACTGCAGAAGGGAGAGCATGTCCTAGAGGAAAGGTTTAAGAAAGACAGAAACATTTTTAAGGAGAGAGAGAATTAATCATGGTGAGTTCCAGCCAAGAGCACTATGGCAAATCAATAGGTACACCATTGCGATGGCTGTCGTGACCAACATCATTGGAAATCCAATCCTAGAAACAATTACAACCAGCAGCAGCACCAGCACAAACAGACAGCAACAGCAGCAACAATAACAGTTAGGTGATGTCTTTCGGCCACAAACCCTCATCACAATACAACTAAAATGATTTCAATCACACTGGAGCTCGCGCTATTCCGCCGACAACTTGACACTTGACTGACTCACGACTGCCATCCAGAGAACACGAGAAGTCCATCGAACCTTCGACTCGGCAAACCTGCAAGAAAGCACCACTCCCTGCTCAATACACGGTGTTTCGGGGAATTCACCCCTCATCAGTTGAGCTTGAGTAGGCTGAGAAAGATTGTGCCTGAAGAGCACCACTTATACTGTATAGTGAAACACTGTGTATTGAGCAGGACAGCAGGACAGCAGGAGTGGTGCTTTCTTGCAGGTTTGCCGAGTCGAAGGTTCGATGGACTTCTCGTGTTCTCTGGATGGCAGTCGTGAGTCAGTCAAGTGTCAAGTTGTCGGCAGAATAGCGCGAGCTCCAGTGTGGGAGCAAACCCATTCCTAAACAAAATCATCGCCGAAGTCGCAACCTCTATTTCGTTCTATTTCGTAATGATTTCAATCAGTTCAACAAATCCAACAAATTCTTGGTGCATCCATGTTACTGGGCAGTGGGGATATGAACACATAACGTTCTCAAGTCATTATAGAGCTAAGTGATGGATTCTGCATTGTGGAGAGGAGTATCAAAGAGAATTCAGGCTGGTATACCTTGACAACTCCCATACTAGTAATATAGATAATACATCGTCATTTTACAATTGCCAAGACACGAGTCCGAGATTTTTGGTTGGATTGCTTTTCAGAACGGAACATGAGAAAGTTGGCATTCAAGTTGGAAAACTGAAAAGTGTACGCAAACTCGAAATTCATAATGCTAAACCTCCGTAATGATACATACGAATTTACTGTAAAGTACCGCGAGAGCGCACCACCAACTCGTCCTTTCGTGGCCGTGCTGTGGGGGTGGTGTCCTGTCTGTAGGTCATACGGCACGGCACGGCATGTACCGTGTACACACATCGCACGCTGTGCAGTCAATCCGAGCGCAGCCTACCTTGGGCCCCCACACAAGAACATGCCACGGGTGACCTTAGTACACAAAGGTACACTAAGGTTCTCCCGCCACAAGCTCTTTTGCACGCTGCCATACGATTTTCATTTCCTTGGCTGAAAAATCAAGGTGGGCGCTCTTGCGGTACTTTACGGTAATACTGATACATGTACTGGGTTGAAAGGTTAACATTATCTCATTCAGAAACAGTAGCTTACTTGAAGAACTGGTTGAATGAGATTGGATAGCCATGTTGCTCCGCTATTCCAGCACATACGACATTAGCCGATGCACCGATCAGTGTGCCATTTCCTGCAGTATGGGCATTCATGCACATAATGGTACAATCATGTACATATATACATAATACACAGACACGCATGCACACACGCGCGCACACAGACACACATGAACATCATGATACACACACATAATTGCATATACAGTTACAGAAGGTGCATTGCACAGGATGAAATACAAGAAGTTTAGGACCAGCCATCTAGCCAACTCTACATCTCTGGTACCAGAACACACTAGTGAAGTACATTGTACTACAAGTAGTACACCGGTCCTTGCAGAGTACAGTATGTATAGTATGTCCTCCACCACGCATACCTGGTGTTATGCCGTCAGCATCATACATGACCACTCTCCTTGAGAGGATAGCGAGAGTGATTGTTCACTCTCCTGGATTTTTCTTACACAAAGGTCTGATGTGCATACACGTACTTGTACTTGTACCTGGTGTTATGCCGTCAGCATCATGCATGTACATGTACATACACGTACATACACATACTTGCACACTACATGTAGTCTTTTATCTACAAGTAATCAAGCATGGCGGCGACCTGGAACAAGCGAAACTTCCTAAGCTGGTTGTTTTCCCAACACAATTGTATAGCCGGTGGTAACGTGGACGTGCGAACTTTACTCTTTAAAAAAAATTTGCACCAGTACAAATGCATGTATTAACAGATAAGTTAGCACGCAGTAGGTAGAAGAAGGATACACAAATCGCAATGTTTCAACTCACCGCCTAGACAAGCCCCCATTGCCAGTGCCCAGACTAGGGGAGGAAGGGGAATACCCACATCAGCATCACTACCCAGAGACACTACAACAGGAATCTGCAGAAAACAAAGAAGAAAACCCCATCACAATGTGCAGGACTGCAGAGTATAGAGTATTCCAGCCACATACACTCTCATTGTTCTTATACCCAGGTCGGTATTCACGAGATTGACTGTAAACATTCTATTTCACTCTTGGACCAGTAACCCTGAGCTCTGCTGATTAGACCTAAGATGATTGAAATGGCTAGCTGTCCGGAGATTGAGTTGTGGATTTCTATTTCATATCCAGTTCAGAGTGGCATGTTAACCTTTGCTATCCCTCCACACACAAACCATGGTGTACTTTGCTATCACTCCACACACAGATCATGCTGTACTTTACACTCTAGATGCTGTACATGACCAACGTGAAGGCTGATAAAAAAACCTGGGACTGCATAACACTATTCCCCTTATCTGAATACAGGAGTTGAAACGGCAATGTTAACTGTTTCGATGAATTTGTAACTGCTCACTGAATTGGCCTTATTGTCTTCAACTCAAACTACATCTCATATAAGCTCGATCACAGATCAAAGTGAACAGCCCAATACAACAAACAAAGAGAGAACAGCAGCAGCAGCTTACCATAGCCGTAGTGAAGGGAATGTTGTCAATGAATGATGAGCAGATAGCAGATAGCCAGAGGATGGCAATGATGGCCACAGTCAGTCGAGACCCTTCAGGTACACCCTGTTGTGTTGTGGTGTTCACGGTTCAATACAAACAACACACACACACACACACACACACACACACACACACACACGCACGCACACGCACGCACGCGCACACATACACACACACACACACGCACGCACACGCACGCACGCACACGCACGCACATGCACGCACACGCACATACACACACACACGCACACACACACAACTGAATTTAGTTCTACAAGTATCATTCTATCTGGAGCTGTACTGTATGAAAGGCCTAATATTAACAGCACACACACACACAGATCTCCTATTGCATCTTGTCCCGAAAAAAGAGGGAAGGTTATAGGGAGTAGGGAAGAAAAGCAGAAGAAGATGATGAGATTCTAGAATTACCCCACGAGGAACATCACCATACTCACCAAGAGCAATACAATCCTACGCACAACTAACCTGAATGAGTTGTGAGGTTTCGTCTCCCAGAAACTGGATCAGTTTCAGCTCTCCCAGCGCCTGCATGATGGAAAAGTGTATTGAGGATAGGGGAAATGTTGACAACAACAACACAAACTTGTGAGCCATTGCATACTTGTACTAACATCACCAGTGGCAAATTGGGAAAGGATGCCAGTCATAATCAAACAATGAATACAACACATTGAAGCAGGTGCAAGTCTACT
>NC_088646.1:254409-326909 GCF_964019385.1 Sycon ciliatum
TATCGGTTTTCTTCCCGATGGCGAGGGATCAGGATAAAAGAGGACCGGATAAGCGAGGTCTGACTGTATTACCGTAATGTCAAGTAGTCGGCAAGAGGGGAAAAAGAAAACAATAAAAAACTAACCGAAGCAGTCCGTATGCACCGACCATACAGAAAGTAATACCAATGAACAAATGAAGAGTGAACGTTGAGAAAGTAATACCCTGTACATAGCCAGCAGAACACAGCAAAGTACAGCAAACAACAATGAGACAACACAAATATCGTATGAGTTGGTGATTACTCACCACTCAAAACAACCAAAGTTTGATGATGGCTAAAAGCTATTTTTTGAGACCGGCGAAAGTTTAATATCGACTGGATTTTGTGGATTTACGCTTTACAGTATCATAACCGCGAGAGTATGCAACTTTGCCTATGGGTCTGGTGTGGCGCGCTGCCTGCATTACGTACTACTGTCGTGGACATGGAAATCCGGTCGGAGGTCAAGTGGCCCCAGGGCGTTGTCCATGCAGTCGTGACTCAGGCGTGAGTACGCATACGATCAACATGTGCACTGCACGCAACGTTCTGTACGCACTGAGGGCGCCGGCCCCGGTTATTCGACTGGATTTCCATGTCCAGGACAGTAGTAGCCACGAGCTGTGGGCCATTGCATTACGATTTCCTGCTTCCAAATTCGCTTTCCTCGGCTTCGGTTGGTTTTGCAGGTGATGTGTCACCCACAGGCAATGCCTTTGAATTTACCGTATTGCATGTGAAATCGCTGAGGCTAAACCGCAGGAAAGCCCAAAACCAGGCAGCTGGACCGTCATTAATTTTCACTACGTACATGTAATGCAGGCAGCGCGCCGCGCAGGGCACCTATACTGCTATAGCTCGGAGATCAAAGTTGCACACCCTTGGGGTTAGGTACTCTTGGTATCATTGTACACAATGACACATAGTATTTATCCCTAGCTGCATCTCCTCCCATCCTACAGTACCAACCGACAAATCCATGAGCTTCATGTCAGGCCAACGTATTTATGTCTGGTTGTGTGTGTGTGTGTGTGTGTGTGCGTATGTGTGCGTATGTGTGTGTGTGTGTGTGTGTGTGTGTGTGTGTGTGTGTGTGTGCCAAACTGTTGGAAGGCTGCCATCTTGCCAAAGCATTTGGAAGTTGGACTAGTTTCGGCTCCACAATCCAGTTTGTCGTTACTATTAGCTTTCATGGCTGAGGTTGTTGGTATGTCTGTTGGCTCTGGGTTCCCAGTACTCAGTAGCCGAGGCTGGTTGGTAAAGTAACTCCAATTTCACTTCAAGGTACCAGTGCATCTAGTGTCTGCTTTTATCAAAGCAGCGTGCTGTCTATACTGGTTACCCCAGCAAGTGTAGGCTGTGCATAGGTAACTGTCTTGGCCGTTTTATGCCGATGTACTCCGTGTGGTGTAGACCAGGTGTGCATTGGTGGTCGATTCACATGGCTTCGTCAGTTGTGTGAAATAAACAGTTATCTGGCGCAAGTCTTGATCTGTCTCATTCAGATCTTGTTCGCTATTGTTGCTATAAGAGAAAATCTGTGGGTGCACATCCAGTGCATTTGCAGATTTGCGTGCTTCTCTTGCGACGGGCGTATACATGGGCGTATACATACATGGTGTGTGTGTGTTTCTGTACTGTACAGAACACAGCGAGTTTCATTCAGAATACATCAATACTATCGGTGTGGAATGTAGATGAAACCCCGAAGAGAATGAATCCCACTAGAGAGCTAGTCCCGGTTTATGCACTTAGAACCATGGCAAGACATCCACCGATACTAGCAGTCACTAAATACTAGCATACAGTACTTACAGCTTCCAGGATAGCTTTGTTGGAGACAATGATGACATTGGGAGGATCTCCAACAGCTGTTATCACACACACACACACACACACCACACACACACACACACACGCACGCACACATGTAGAACAGAGCGGAGAGAAGACCAGATCAGTACAAGGGAAGAGTTTCAGCACTAGAGTAGACCCTTGATAATATGCCCCCCCCCCCCCCCCCCTGGGGATCAGGAAATTGAGCAGTACTTAGTATCCAAATATACTTCAATACGGAGCACTACACCTTTTCTCGGACATGCTCGTACTAAGCAAGTCTATGTCTTACCAGAGTACGCCCCAAGTGAGTTCACATGTATAGCGGACTGCCATGGCTGCACAAGAAAGTTAAACAAAAGAGCCCCCACAGTCACCCAGTACCCCCCCCCCCCCCTCTCATACATACTGGCTACCAGCCAGGACTGATTCAGCACCAGGGTCACTGGTTGAAAAGTCAACAGTTGAATGCATGCATGCAGGCACCCAGCCTGACAGCCTCATAGCCACACAAGCAGACAGCCTCACCTGTTGCTGTACCACCAATGTTGGAAAAGACAACTTCTGCCATCAAAACTCTAGTGGGATCCAAGTTGAGCACTTGGCAGAGACTGTAGAACACAACAGCACGTGCTGACAGATTTTAAAAGCTAACTGAACAAGCCCAGATGCTCATTGTGTTACATTGCCAATAGACTCAATACAATGTACTTGTACAATTCAGCATTGCTAAAACCAGCATGAAATCCAGATACAGGCTCCCCACTGCAGTGCAAAGACCGCTCAAAAGATCAATACTGTATTTTATACTTAGTTTGTTAGGTTATAAGCTGACCCCCAATCCAGAGATCTTGTGTCTGGTTATTCCCAACCAAGCACTACTAACACATAACAAATCACAGAAACACTTCCTTCTCATCGCAGGGTGAAGTGTCCAAACCCAGGCAAAATGCGTACACATGGTGCACTCGCGCATGCGGTGCAGGTCGTTTATGAATTAGTTCAACCTCCCTCCGTATCCTCGTATCACTGGACTTATAACTGGAAAAAGACGGCAACAATAGAGAACAGCTGCTACATGAGCATGTACAGGTAGCAGAACTAACCGAATAGAGACGGGTGTGAGTAACAAGATGGTGGTGACATTGTCCTGTACAGAGAACAAACAACAGTCAATGCAGGCATGTAGCACCAGCAATGTCAACAATGTGCTTTGAGCAGAATAGTACTACTGGCTACCACTAACAAAATGATGCTTGTAGGAACAGGCCGAGATGGACAAAAGACACACATGTAGACATGGTCGACATTTTACTGTGCTATTTGTGCTGGCTGCCCACTGTAGCAATTGTAGTACATAATGGATAGTATTTCAATTCCAACACAACTATCGGTGGGACAAGGGCACCCTGGCAACAACACACCATGTACATGCACCCTCGACTTGCCTAGTTTTAGTCTTTTTTCACCGGGTGCGTCAAAGATATCTGCTCTAAAGCCGATTCATACTTCATTTCGCGCACGGGAAACGCGTCGCGAAAAATTTGATCTGAGCTCAACTATTTCCCGTACGCGAAATGAAGTATGAATCGGCCTTAAAGCTTGCTGTGGTTCTGCAGTTAGTGCACTCTGACTTTGATGCGTTAAGGGGCTATCCGGCATTATCGATAATTTTCACGAAACGAAAAAGTTTTGTTAGGACCCTCCCCCACCCACCCACCCCCCTGAACGAAAAATAGATCGATTTGACAGCAAGAATGCCTTGATGTCTCTCATATCAATATTTTTCAAAACGAAACTCCCCTTGACCCACCCACCCATATACGAAACTTTTTCTCTTCGTGTAAAAGATCGATAATTATGGACGGCCCCTAACGCTATTTCGCAATAAACTTACCAAGAAAGCGGACACGATTCCAGAGAAGAAGCAGAGGATTGTGATGAGTGGCCAGACCTTACCCTTAGCAAGTTTGTATGCCTGTGAGAGTCATGGGAGAAAGAACAACATATTAATGGTGGTTTAGCGTGTGCGCTAAGCCCTGTTAACGAACGTGGAACATCTACCACTCATACTTAGTCTGATGATCATGCATCTGATTATGATGTCATTGCTATACATGCGCATGCGCAGCGCGCGCCACTCTCCCACGCGTGCTTTCCAAATCTTGCTTTAGAGAGAGAGAAAGAGAGAAAAGAGAGACTCCTTTGTCACTTCTGCTTTCTGACGACTTGACTGTTCACTGGTTTGTCCGTCAGTTGTCAATTTCCCCTTCCCTCCCAACCCCATTCGACTGGGGATCACTATCTCTCCGTCACTGTCACCATAATTTCCTCAATCACAGTGTCAGTACAACTCTTGTCAATATACTTATATCGGGTGAGGGCAGTCTATCTCCGCAGCTGGCTCATTTCAATCACTACCGGTCGCAGCTCCTGCCCACGGCAGGCCGACCGTCTCTCGTTCACACTCTGTGTGCTCCAGGTCACAGCTCCTGCGCAGAGCAGGCCGACCTGTCTGTCTCTCTCTCTCACACACACTATGTGTGCACCGGGTCACAGCTCCTGCGCAGAGCAGGCCGACCTGTCTTTCTCATGCACGCCAGCTGCTCCGCCCAATATCCCTGATATGCCAACCAGAAAACAATGTGTTCTGAGCCGGGTGCATGCCTGTATGTGGAGAGTGCGTTAATTATATTATTATGGTCTGTTTGCTACATGTAACTACAGTACTTCACTGCAGTGCTGGGCCAAGCAGGCAGATTCTCTGTATGAATACATTTCGCTGATTTTCGCACTTAGTCATATCATGACTAGGGGCATGAGAACTACATGTAGTAGGAGTACTAAGGGGTCGTCGCAAAAGTTTGTTGTCGTCCCTGAAACGAACATGGGGAGGGGGTGCGAGCCAAAATCGCAAGTCGACCGACACTGTACATATGACATGTACATGCATGCGATTTTCGTCGTCCAGCATAGCAAGCTGTGTTCGTTTCAGAGGGAGGGGAGGGGGTCCAAGTACAAAATGAACGACGTCCATTTCAGGGACGACAGGAAACTTTTGCGACGACCCCTAACACTGGTACAGGCTATGGAAGAGTACACAGGCCATGGCATACACAGGCCATTGCATACACAGGCCATGGCATACACAGGCCATTGCATACACAGGCCATTGCATACACAGGCCATTGCATACACAGGCCATGGCATACACAGGCCATTGCATACACAGGCCATGGCATACACAGGCTATGGCACACATAGGCCATGGCATACACAGGCCATTGCATACACAGGCCATGGCATACACAGGCCATGGCATACACAGACCATGGCATACACAGGCCATGGCATACACAGGCCATGGCATACACAGGCCATGGCATACACAGGCCATGGCATACACAGACCATGGCATACACAGGCCATGGCATACAGAGGCTATGGCACACACAGGCCATGGCATACACAGGCCATGGCATACACAGGCATACACAGGCCATGGCATACAGAGGCTATGGCACACATAGGCCATGGCATACACAGGCCATTGCATACACAGGCCATGGCATACACAGACCATGGCATACACAGGCCATGGCATACACAGGCCATGGCATACACAGGCCATGGCATACACAGGCCATGGCATACACAGACCATGGCATACACAGGCCATGGCATACAGAGGCTATGGCACACACAGGCCATGGCATACACAGGCCATGGCATACACAGGCCATGGCATACACAGGCATACACAGGCCATGGCATACACAGGCTATGGCACACATAGGCCATGGCATACACAGGCCATTGCATACACAGGCCATGGCATACACAGACCATGGCATACACAGGCCATGGCATACACAGGCCATGGCATACACAGGCCATGGCATACACAGGCCATGGCATACACAGGCCATGGCATACACAGGCCATGGCATACACAGGCCATGGCATACACAGACCATGGCATACACAGGCCATGGCATACAGAGGCTATGGCACACACAGGCCATGGCATACACAGGCATACACAGGCCATGGCATACACAGGCTATGGCACACATAGGCCATGGCATACACAGGCCATTGCATACACAGGCCATGGCATACACAGACCATGGCATACACAGGCCATGGCATACACAGGCCATGGCATACACAGGCCATGGCATACACAGGCCATGGCATACAGAGGCTATGGCACACACAGGCCATGGCATACACAGGCCATGGCATACACAGCCGTGGCATTCACAGGCCATGGCATACACAGGCCATGGCATACACAAGCTATTGCATGGTCACCAGTACACTGTCATTGCATGTTTGCACACACCATACCTTCAGTGCCAACCAATCAAACACTCCTGTTGTAGAAAATACTCCCACAAGTGTCATCTGCACATACAAAGGAGAGAATGTACAGGCGTACAGTTGTGCATTGGAATATCTCCCATGTTTCTCGTTGACAATGATACAATGTCATATTGTACAATCACTGCTGGAACATATCAAGCAGGCTTTCTTCTTCTTTTCTTCTTGTTTTGTGAGTGAGAGAAAAGATTGACTGCTTACACATGCATGTGCTGCATGTACTAGGAAGCACAACATGACTCATCTGTTAGGGGATCACAGATACATGTGGTCGATGATGTCTGGCAATGGTATTGAATGCACATGTCGATGCCCAATGGCGCACTAACTATACAAATGTTACGCAATGAGTACAAATAGATCAATGCTAACATGTCTGACGTATGCAATTGCAAGGTAAAATGTTTGCTGTACATGTACATGTACTAACAATAAATCGAGTACCATTGTAAACACATAAGCTATCTTGAGGTACCTGTAGTCACTGCTCTCAGAAATCAAGGAAATGCACCATGCTGCGTATGCTGTGTATGGCATGGATGCAGACTTTGCAGTACCTGCTTGCTCCACATTCATGATCGTTGGACAAAAAGCTGGACAAGTGGATACACCACATTCATGATTCTCACCATGCCAAAGAGCAAGCCGATTGTTTCGTAATCAATCCATTCAACAGTTTTATCCAGGGATGGTCGCTGGGAACAGTCGAAAGTACACACACACACACACACACACACACACACACACACACAAACCATGACAGTAATAGTGGGTAGTTAGTCACCCAGGTATATGCTCCAAATAAATACGAATCAAAAAGACATACCGTAATGCATGTACACCCACACATGCACACATACATATGTACCCCCCCCCCCCCACACCCACATGCACACATACATATGTACCCCCCCCCCCCCCCCCCCACACACACACACACACCCACATGCACACACACCCACATGCGCACATACACACCCACGCACACACGTACGCACGCACACACACACACACACATATACACTGAACTGTACCTTGTTTAGCAAGGAGAGTGTCATCAGTGCCAGCAAGCTACCAATCATGGCAGCGATGGTACGGTGAACAAGCTGTGGGAATAAAACAGGCCCAGTGAAACGTCAGGGATCGATTTACTTTATTTTTTTGCATAGCAGTCACTGCTACACAGTTTTACAATTGACTAGCAACTGCCAGTATTGATTGGCAGTTTTCCTTCATCACAAGGTTACAGGTATATCTGTACAATAGCAAGATTTTGTACAGAAGAGGACAATAGCTGCAGTTGCTATTTTGCTTTTCCAAGCGAACGGTTGAGCTGAATATTTACGTTCGGGTTTTGCTTGGGCTTGTTTCATGTTACGTATCAGTGATCAAGGCCAAACACGCTCCAGACACAACTCTACCGTGAGAGCACTGGCACACATGTACTGAATACACACTCATCAGACACAACTCTACCGTGAGAGCAATGGCACACATGTACTGAATATACACTCATCAGCCCCCATGTTCAAAGGCTTAATAAGTAGAGAGCCCTCCAATCAAAGCACAAAAAAGGTTGAGTCTGCAACCATGACAATGAAATAGGGGGGGGGGGGGGGGGGGGGGGAGTACAACAATTCATGACTGCAAAGAAAACTCTGATGAATGGCGCATAGACTATCCAGGGGCCTCAGCTCAGGTGGCTGCTCGAAGGTCACTTTATAAGACCAGCATGGTGACCCATACTCAACACTTAGGAATAAATCAAACACGGAATCGTCCTAAACACCATAAATGTACAAGTGAATATAGGTTTTGAAAAAGTTCCGATGCCCCAACTCCTTTGGTCGGGATATGGTCAATCATAGAAAACTGACAAGCACCACCAACTCACCTCAAAAACAATCAGTACGTAGACAAAAACCAGTATAATTCCAGCGAAGACGGTCTAGGACATAGAAAGAGGGACAATAGTGCAAGTGATGAAGGCAACACACACTAACAGATAGATGCGAGTTTAGGGCAACCAGCCAAAACACACACACACACATCCATATGGCATTCCGCAAGACAGAGAAGGCAGGGTTTTAGCCAAAGGGAGGTAGGGGTGCAGCGTCCTCCTACTCTGATTGAGCGCCCCCGATGAAAAAGTGCCTGCCCCCCCCCCACCCATTTGTTGATTTTTATGTTTTTCATGCCATTCAACGAAAAATGCAATCGATAATCACTACTAGAGGGTTCAGTGATAGTGATGAAGTTGGTTGTTCTTACGTGTAACACAATTGTTCCACGTAGGAACAACCAACTTCATCAAGACAAATTTGGAAAATGGGTTACGGCCCGGGGTAACTGTCTCCCCTGCGCGCCCTCTACTATTTACACCTGGCTAGAACCCTGGAAGGGCATTTTGCGTGCAAAATGAACTGACCAGTACAGTCGTCCCTCTCTAATCTGGCACTTGTTTATCCGGAACCCTTGCCAACCGGCGCACTTTCTGACGAAACCGATTTTTTTCGTTCAATTCCTACATCTTAATCCGGCACTTGAATTCGGCCTCCGGCAGTGACTTTTTGAAACGAATCGCTCAAACTGCACGTAGGTTGATTTCATAATCCGGCAGTCGTAAATCGCGTGCCATACAGGTACACTCCTTGCCAGGCCAGGCTAGGCCAGTCTGGTCAGTGCAACGCGCGCGGGGCCACTTCAGAGTTCAGTTCAGTTGACAACTGTACTCGACCTCGCGCGGGAGAGTTCAGTTCGGTTGGTTGTTAGGACTTTTCCGAACCCTAACTCAATTTATACAAAGAGAAAGACCAAGAAACTACAAGTTACGCTATACTGTCTACTAACACCACCAGTTACTAAACAATCAGCTCATGCGATAACAATATAAAGCCGTGCACCAAAAACTTGGGTCGACACGGAAAAACCCTGCGTTTTGACGTATGATACATGCATGCAATTGGGTAGGGCCGGATTTCTTAATCCAGCACCCTCGTTAATCCAGCAGAAAACGCCGTAGCAAAAGGTGCCGGATTAGAGAGGGACGACTGTATAGGAGTACAGGATCATCATAGTGCAACACATAACATACCTGGTATCTGCCAGATGCCGGCAGTGCGTCAAATACCAATCCAAATGGCACAAGACGTGTGTCTTGTGATTCAAACTGGAAGTACAAACGGCTATATCTGGAGAGCAACCGAGCGTAAACAGAAGGAAACAAAATGGTTCAACGGACCAGGCAACATTGATTTCATCGTAATGACACATGCACTCACACATACCAGAACACCAATGGCAATGACATACAGCAGAAGCCAGAAACAGCACCAAGTCAATAATCCTTTTAACAAATCTTGGTACACCACAACTCACTTGTGCTGTTCAACTGTAAAGTCACGCTCCACAGTTTCAATAACTCGGTTCGGATCTAAGTTTAACGAGATGTTGTTAGACTGCAACAACAACAAATAGATAAAACAGATATATCGTCACATGTACATGTGTTATCGACAGGCTTGGCATTGGTACTAATCCACATAAGTGCACTATACGGTCTATACTCAATACACTATATCATATACACTGCAATATACCCAATACACTATAATTATAGTCTGCACAATACTCAATACACTATATACACTGCACTGGACAGTGGACACAATGCTGTATGGAAGACACCAAGATGTATAGCTAATGTATGAGAGGGGCTGCACATTGGGGCTACAGCAGATAAAAAAAAGCATGTTATTCGGTGACAAATGGGCTGCACTGTTGAGGCATTGCACAGCGAATTTCAAGACACTAGAAATGCAGCAGTTAGCAAGCAGTGACACCAAACCTTACCACAACTTGGGCAGTGTCTGAACCCTCCAGTATTCCCATTACACGCACAGTGAAATTCAAAGTTGTATTCGTGACCTCTGTACATACAACGCATATAGAACGCAAATTCACACACATGGGGAGAGGCAAAAAGACAGGCATGACAGTTACATGCAATGAAGTAGTTTCAGTTCTCATAAGTCTGCACTAGAAGACAAAGATCCGCCCAGACCCGTAAAGATCCGTTATCTTCCACCATCATTTCATGAACTGAGCTAGTAGGTCTGTGATGAACACCCTCCTTCCAAAGAGCAACAACAAGCATGTATGCGTACCATATTTTACCGGATCAACTTGAAATTTCGTTGTCGTCCAAAACAGCTCAGGTGGTGTATGGTCCCCTTGTCTAGGTGACTTTGCATATGCTCACTCTCACTCATGGTCTCATAGTCAAACCCAACTTGGAAAATTCTCAGGAACTTTCACCTCACATCGCATTCGTTAACTACGCCTCAACAATCCTGACAGATAAATTCTCTTTAGCCGACTAGACCCTCCTGCACACAACCATCACCATTGCGAGGACACTTCCGTAGACGATATTGATAAACTCCTTCAGGCTAAAGAGCGCAGTTTAATGGTGGAGGTGACTCAACATTTTCTTCAATGGCCGAGAGCTCTGTCGCACCCTGTAATAAAGATAAATTCTCAGTTCAACAAATAACAGTTACCGTACTTCCCCACATATAAGCGCATGCGCTTATAAGCGAAAATTTGCTGCAAAAAAGATCTTTGGCTGTGTAAACATGTTCGGGTAGAAGCCCATGCGCTTATATGCGCAATACAGGTTTGTCTGTGTCCTAAACAATGGTGTCATCACACTACTTAGTGGTATATTTCGCTCCCGCCTTTTCACCAATAGTGTTCACATATAAGCACATGCGCTTATAATTGAGGGGTGCGCTTATATCCGGACATAAGCACATGCGCTTATATGTGCGGAAGTACGGTATAAAGTTACAAGAGTTACTAGTACAAGGACTGAAAGATATGAAAGTAGAGTCAACAATAAGGCGAAACCTTTCAGTTTTCCACCACTAAAACCCATGCTGAAGATCTAAAAGATCTAAAATATAAATAAAGCAGGATGACAAAGAACTTACCTCCAACTCTCACTTTGGTTATGAATGGACCGGTGAATTTTGATTCCAAATACGCATGTGGATGGTCAAGCGGGATATCATGCTCTGCAGCAATTAGTAACACAAGGTGTTGAACAGAGATTTAACGGACACACATTTAACCACACGCAGTAAAATAGCTTGTCAACTATCAAAACATTTTCCAAGAACTTTTTTTGACCCACTCACATGAGTCACTACATGGGTATGATGCTATGAAAATCAGAACGTTCCATTTTACAATAGAAATGTGTATGATGACATCGAACGCTAACAATAACCTATCAGGCTACCACATTGTGACATACTTTACATAGGGAAATATGAGGGAGAAAGAGAGAGAAAAGGCGCGGGTTTGAACACAAGCAGACATACATCTAGTTCACTGATCACATCACTGGTCACCTGAGGTAACGATATCAGCACAGTGACATACTGTTTCTGTGCGCAAAGCACTGTTCTTTCTTATAATGTCACGCTGAGGTGATCATTGCGCGGCTCTTGGACTCACGCTGACTGCTTCTTGAGGTACCTGGTGATACCAGTGACACAGGCGATACGAGTACTAATGTCACTCTTCACTAGGCGCATGTCTCTAGGTGACAGCTTACTGCTAGCACTAAATGTCATCACATGCTGTTCCAATAGAGTATACTTTGGATTGCTCTGATTTTTATGGCACAAAATCACCTGTACATGTACATGTATGCAGTGAGTGGCAAGCTTACCTCCAGGTGAAGTCACGCTGATGGCTTCAAAGTGCATAGTGTGCTCATCCTCGTCATAAGAGCCAAAAAGAAACTAACAACACACACAGTGCAATTCAAAAAAGATCTGTCAAAACGTCTCAGTATAAAGCAATTGAAGATACCTTGCTACCGTGTATCCAACACATGTATACTGTCCATGCCCTGCAAAGTAATGACACATTGCTACCACTAGCTGCATTCAATTACAGTCATGTGCCTTGGAAAGAAATTGCCATGCCCTGGTTACAAAATGTAGCAAGAAGGAGCCAAAACTTCACAGGAAACAGGCAAGGCCTGCCTGCTTGCAGAAAGAAAGAGACGGATCATGAGACCTTTTTAAAACACAGAAATCAATAGCGTTGCTTACCGTAGCCACCACTACCAATAGAAACAGTATGCCAATCTTGATATGACGCATTCTAGAAACAATAGGAACATACAGCAAATAAACATAGGCTAGAGTGTGTCGCAAAGCACACCAAGTCAACACGCATTTAAATAGGAGCCAAGTGAAGCCTAGCAAATGTGCATGCTTTAGAAGACAATAAACATCAACCAGACTCGACCTTCCCAAATAAGCTGCTACAGTTATGCCAACCATCGCAGCAGAAAGTTGTGGCAAATGTCATGAAAGTGCTCCTTGCCCAGAGTTATGGGTATGAAGAAAAGAGCGGGTGCCAGCCCGCAGACTACCAAGGTGTGGGTCCACAGCTCTCAGGGCTGTATGATCTAGCTAGCACTGACTGTCACACGCCTCTTCACCTCCAACAACTGGTATTTAGCGCCATGCCTAACGCATCGACAGTATTACAATGATCAGCTCCCCAGTTTGGTTATCAGTTGTCTCATGATTGCTTGAGCATGAAACTGTAAGTCACAACCCAATCTTATTGGACATCTTCTCTTCATCTGATGTAGAGCTTTGAATACTAGATAAGAGCACTGCCAGTGCGCTGTCGGATAACCAATATGCCACATGACTGAGCGCCGGATAAGCGGTGCACAGCTGTACCCATAAACGATTTCAAGAGCAAATTTGAAATCAATAAGGAAAAGTAAGGCTAGTTGCTTTCTTGATCCACATGTCTCATACATTATTATCTTGGCTTGAAACATGAAATAACACCTTTTTCACCATGGTCCCATCTTCGAAATGGGGTATTATACACTATGCTCTGGGAAATACGGCACTTCCAAAATAGGCTCCAGCTCCAGCAGATTAGGAGATGGGAGAGCTGCTGACCTATTTGGTACCAGTATTTTGAAAATGAGTCCGAATTGTGAACACAGCATTCTTCGGCTATAAATTCCAGCTGCACCTTATAGAGCCGCACCCAAGGAGTTCTTGATGTGTATCTGTGTAAGTACTGTATTTGTCAGTGCAGTGCAGCGTAGTACACAGTTTGGACGTGCTATTTCAGACTCATGATTCGAAAATGGGCTATGTGTGTACTATGAGCGTATACTCCAGATATGGAATATACAGTAGTCAGCAGGATCAAATGCACTCCTTGTCTACCTGGAGATAGTCCAATTTTGTTGTCAAATGAATTGTGAGTGCGCATAACGCTTTCACTAGTTTTTTATAAGTGTAAGACAAAGTGCCCACTGCGCAGTCGCATACCGTGCTAAAAATGAAACTTATCTTCTTCCATGTGATTTCTTCTGTTTTAATTATATTTATTGGCTCAGTATCCGAGTTATATCCTCTGATGGTGCAAATATTCATTAGTTTGAGGGAACGTTGCAAACAGGATACAGGAATTGTGTAAATACCTGAGCTTTCCCCTATCTGAACAAGACAGGCCACGTCGCAACATTTCCACAACAATGTAAGCTGTGCTTTGCGTTGACTGGGCACTTGCGCCATTGTTGCCAATCAAGGGTGAACGTTCATGATTCCCATTCGCCTTCCCATCTGTCGTGGATTGGGTGGAGGCCAATAGATCAGCGTGAAGAGCATCATTAGTATGCTGCTGCTGACCGTCAATCAAGTCCTCCGGACCATCTCCGGACCGCATCACGTCGACATAAATTTCGGCCATTGTCTCGTCAGTCTCATAGACCGGGATCGACCTTCAACGATACTAATACACTAGTAACACTACTATGGAAGACTGCCCTATAGGCCTACAAGGCTACAATGTAACTAAAGTTATTTTCAATATTATTGAAATATTCCTCAAAACATTCCAACTTCGAAGAGCTGCTATATGCATGCATCAACTACATACAATCCACGAAACTCATCATTCACTGATCGTCCAAAGTTTGAAGTGCTATGAACTACTCCACGTTTCCTCTTCAATACGAGACAGAACAAATAAGAAGCTTCAGACTTGAGCTTTGCTGTCCGGAGATATCGGGGCTCGGGACAGATGCGAGACTTGAGAGATGTGTCAAAACTTTGACAAAAGGATGAAAAGGCCGATCTTCCGTACATTTGTACTTCGTGTACGTAGATGTCTGATCAAGACAAGAGTTCATGAACTCTTGCTGTGCATGCATGAAAACACCATACGAGTACCAACGACGTGCACGAATGCAACTCCACCAGATCATGCAGATTTTGCAGAATCCATCCACTGCACTGGTCACATGCACAATCACATGCACAGTCATTTTATTGATTTCACGCAGTAGCTCATGCACGTGCGCGTGCAAGTCATGAGATTCGGCCCGGGGACACGTGCGATCGTGCGATCACACAGCAGGATAGGATGCAGGTAGCGCTACCGCTAGCGCGCGGTGGTCATATCATGCATGATAATAATTATAATGCATGCAACAAATTATTGAAC
Organism: Sycon ciliatum; assembly: GCF_964019385.1. Classification (NCBI taxonomy): domain Eukaryota; kingdom Metazoa; phylum Porifera; class Calcarea; order Leucosolenida; family Sycettidae; genus Sycon; species Sycon ciliatum. The sequence goes on from NC_088646.1 coordinate 269,217, forward strand.
ATTTTTTGAAGATTGAGTATTTTTCGAGTTTCAGATATTCAAACTGCGAGAGAATGACTCAATGGAAAATTGATCTTTGGCTGTGCCTGTACTAATACTAGCAAAAGTATAATTATAACCCATACTCTTACTGTTAGTCATAAGACTGCGCTTTTCATTCTGTTTCATTACGCTATTGATAATAGCGAAAGATCGTTCTGCATTGACGAACAAAGTATTAGTTTAGTGATCACCACATGGCTTTCGAATTATGGCCAATGTAATTCTGCAGTATTCTGGCCGGATCAGATGACGCACTAATTGTGAGTTAAAACTTTTTTTTTCCTTTTGACTTGTACATGTGCGTGTACTTGTATAGTATTCTCTACAACTCCATGGTAACATGGTCCATGCTGTAGAAATTGTGGTTTGGGTACGTGTCAGTGAAAACCAGGTACTTTGTATATTATAATAACAAGAGTGCATAAATAATGGTTTATGTACTCTTGATAATAATATACCGTAGTTCCGCGCATATAAGCCCATGGGCCTATATCCGGATATAAGCCCACATCCGTTTTTAGGCCCATGGGCTAATAAACAGACCCAAACACCGTAGTACAGCATGTCAGTGCCGACTACATTACCAGTACCGGTACCTACAGTAGGCGGACAACCGCGCACGGACTTGTACTTTTTCGCGTGCCAGCTGCCTTCAAAATTCGAATATAGGCCCAGGGCTAAAAACGAACCATTATTACTGACTTTTTTTCCCGGAAAATGCATTATTTCGTATATTAGCCCATGGGCTTATATGCGCGGAACTACGGTAATAATAATGACAGTTCGCATATCACTCATTGCACTATCAGAAGCAGATTGCACAGCATCCAGAAGTGAGATAATTTAAATAAAAAAGGTCCATTCCACTGGCCCCATATCATGCCTACAGGAATTTTTTCATGAGATTGTTTTGGCCCAAAGCTAGTGGACTATTGTGCTAGAATACATGTAGTTGTGAGTATGTAGTGCTCAGCGGTATGTCCAATGGAAGTGCAGTACTAAAGTCTTATGGCTGGTTACAACCTTACAGACATGAATCTGGATTAAAAGACGTGATGTAGGCCCAGAGGGGCACTCAGGTGAAAAGAAAAGACACTTTGGAGTCCGTGAAGTAGTTTGGGGTATTGAGTCAAATGGTCTTGATCGGAAGAGCCTGTGGCACACCGCTTTTCGCGTACTCCCTTCAAAGTCCTACTCTCATTCAAAGACAATCTCCCATTGTGCTGCATTCCAGTGATTAGGTCACTGAGTGCAACCAACCGTAGAGCCACACAGTCCTGTTTGAGTGCAAAATGGCCGACACTGAAGCCTGTTCAACAGGGCAAGAACGGTGCATGATAGCCTCTTTTCCGACCACACTGGAGGTAGGGATGTACATTACCTCGTACTTTGCGGTAATGGATCAGAGAACCTTGAGGCACTAACAGTCAGTTAGTATCTCAACGGTGCATATTGTCCAGGCAAAAACAGTTCCAGTTCATCCGGTGACGACTTGGTGTTAGCGTTCTGTTGGCAGACTTGAGCAACATGCCATCTCTTCTGAAATGCTTTCTCAGCACACTCATTGCATATACATGTACTACTTGGGCCTAGATTCCACTAGTGACACAACTCAACCTACCCACTAATGACCTATCTGTTTGTGTATGTGAACAGGTACGTAGAGGAGAGGCCTGACTTCGACTTTCATCATGGTGTCTCTGTCCATGGATCAGCTGCTGCGCAAAGTGGTCTTCACGAAATTCTTTACAAATGGATGGGGCCCCGAACATCAGCTACTTCAGTACGTGTGATTGTTGTTGCTACTAGATGTATTGTTATTCACTTTGGTCAATATCAGTACATGTGATTGGGTCCAGTGAGTATCAGTATGTCTCTACTCCAAGCTTCATGCAATGATGTCATCATCAGGAGGCAATGCTTACCCAAAGAGTACTAGTACTGGTATACAGTGGACTCTATCCTGCAAAGGATCATACGCTACACAGTAGACAGTACACGGTATTTGTTTGAAGTTTTATTTTACATCGCAAACCAAACGGGCATTGATGCCCAATATTATGATGACGACTCAGTAGAATAAAAAGTGTGGCTCGATAAAGCTGCACTTGAGAAAATGAGAAAACAGTCAATAGGAAGTATATGTACCGGTAATTACAAGTCAAGTTCAAGCGAATTAACAATCAGAGATAAATAGGAAGATGAGGACCTATGCCAGAGGGAGGTACTATTCGGTCATATTAACTGTAGAAAAACACTTTCAGCAATCTTTTAAACGGGGTTGGACGACGAGTGGACGTGAGTTCCTGTGGCAGGGTGTTCCAAAGCTTCACGGCGGAAAACCAATGGTCGGCTGTCGCCAGATGTTCGCTGAGTTAGCGGAACAACGTATTTGCAATTGTCATTGCTGCGGGTGTTACTGGGAGGTTGGAGGGCTACTCTATCTTTCAGAAGAGGGCTGATGCTGCTGGTGTGTACACGGTGCATAAGGAAACGGAGTTTGCATTGGGCACGTTCAATTACAGGGGTCAGGGAAAGGCGAGTGTATATAGGAGTGGTATGGGACGGGAAGGGCAGATTGGCCACGCAGCGAACACATTGCTTGTCGAGGACAGTGAGCCGGTGCCGCTGCAGAGCCGTGAGTGCAGAGAAGAACGCGTTTGATCCATAAAGCATGTCAGGAAGTATAAGGGCAGAATAGAAGAGGAGCGACGGGCGGATGGTTCTCAGGGTGGTTAGCTTCTGGGACGTTTTACGTACTATGCTGGAGACCTGCGCGTCCCACCGAAGACAAGAATCGATGTGTAGGTCCAGAAAGCGAGCAGTGGTGGTCTGGGTGAGAGGCGTCCCGTTGCAGTTAACGTTGAATTCCAGGGTACTACGGCGTGATGCCTCAATGGCTAAGACCTGCGTCTTGTCGGGGTTTAAAACCAGGCCTTTCCCGTGTAGGTAGTCAGCCAAGTTTGACACAGCAACTGTCAAGACTTGATTTAGGGTTGCTACGGATCTGCTTGCGGTGTCGAGAAGGATGTCATCCGCAAACAACTGGGAGTGTGCTGGGCTGGTGACGCTATGGACGTCCATGGTATATAGTGAAAACAGCAAAGGACCCAGTGCACTACCCTGAGGGACTCCACACTCGCATGCAGTTAGGCCCGAGCACTGCCCACTCGCCAGAACTACTCTCTGTCGATGATCCGTGGAGTAGCTCGCAAACCAACGCAATGCAGTCGAAGATACACCCAAAGCAAACAGATCTTGGATCATGAGCTGGTGCCGTACTTTATCGAATGCCTTGCTCATGTCCACTAGTACTGCGCCAGTATGTAGCTGGTGATCTGCTGACGACAGGTAGCGGTCCATGGCCAAGGTCAAGGCATCTTCCGTGGAGTGTTGTGGCCGGTACGCAAACTGATTGGCTGGCAAAAGTGAATGGGTTTGTAAGAAGTCACGTAGAGGACAAGGATCTCAGGGTCGTAGGTTCTTTGCAAATGTTGGGCGCCATTGTTAAGTATAGCTTTCACTCAATTCTCCAGACATTACAACGGACAACGGGAACAGGTTAGGTCGAACAACATTTATTGGGGAGACGAAGAGACTGAGACAAAGACGAACAAAACGACGACATTGTGGAAGAGAGAGAGAGAGAGACAAGAGAGAGAGAGAGAGATCAAGTGTGAACGGCAAGATAAAGTATTCAGTTGCCAGTCAGAGTTTTATGTTTGCATGTGATCCTCAGACTACATTGGACTGGATCATGCTTAGCTTAAAGCTCTGAGCTTCAAACTACAGCTGAACCTTGTTCTACCGTCGGTGAAGATCCTGCTGCCACAGGACTACTAGGCAGCAGTCTTCAGTCATTGCCATGACGCAAGCGAAGTACCCTGCTAACAGAGAAGTGTCAACATCATGGGGGGAAGCGGCTCATACAGAGGGGGGGGAGCAACTTAATTTTAAATTTTTAACTCCAAGTTTCATGCTCTGCTGTAGTCAATCAGAAACTCTAACTTGTGTTAAAGTAAGTTATCTTTCTCTCTCCCTGTTGTACATGCATTGGTGTGTACAGATTCATAAAGTTCCGGCGTGTCCTTGGTAACAGATTGGAGTGTGCATCACGTGTTAAAGACGATACACCCATCATCATTGAAAAGGTACAACAAATGAGTGTCATTTAGGACTTGATATACACCGTGACTCATGTGGTGTGCCGCGTGTCTTTTTATATTGATCAGGCCTGTGTCAGTGGATAAATTGCTTGTATAAATTACTGCCGTCATGATAATTGGACGACTTGCATCGTGCTATATTATGCTCTTCACCGTGGGTGTGCATGCATGCGCGTGTATGGGTGTGTGTGGGTGTGCATGCATGCGCGTGTATGGGTGTGTGTGGGTGTGTGTGGGTGCGTGCATTTGCTGATGGCAGGTGCAAAATCGCTCAGACCATACCATCACGTCTGGTCATTTCCTGTCTCCTATTGTTCACATTGCTGAAGGTATCTTGCCAAAGGAGAGTGAAAATTGCCAGTGAGTACTTTGCAAAATTTCGTCAGCTAGATTTTTTCAAATTGGCCGAAAGATTTGCGGCAAATAAATCCATGCAGAAAATTTTAGGACTTTATTTTACATACTGTTACATCTTTACCAGCTTATGAGGTTTGTTAGTATTGAATACTACTAATGTGTAGAGTATTGTGGAATGGGTGAGTTCACCCAATTGTGTGTAGGTAATAGCTGTTAGAAGTTGCTCCATGTGCCATGACTAAGCAGCACATTGAAATGACTAGCTCAGTGCTGTGTCCTATATGCTGTCTAGCACATACTGGCATAGCTCTCATTGGGCCATGGGGCTGAAAATCACTGGTAGGATGGATGGAAGCTGCTTTGGATTGGTCTGGCCATGACTTAGCCTTTCATACGTCTTTGTCTATTACCATAGTTTGGCCACGAATAGCCTTATTTGCCGATGAAATGCATGTAACGTTACAGCGGTGGCCAAAACTTGGGTCTAGCCAGGGCCGGACGAGTTCCGCTCGGCTTGAGTCTTACCAAAGCTATCACGATACATTTTCTATAGAGTAGTGGAGGTGCTGCTTCTAAGTAACTTACTTTGACTACTGTATGAGCAGAAAATTTCGTCGAACTCTAAAGAATGGGAGTTCGTCCGGTTGTAAATTTCGTCCATGGATCATAAGAGTGTATTGAAAAGCTGAACAAATCGATATTCGTCAGGCATTTAATTTAGTCCAAAAGCTCCTTGGACGAAAAAGACGAAATTAAATTCCAGACGAATATTTCTGCTTGTACAGTAACTAACTTCACGTAACTAACTTGAGTACTTCAAGTACATGGAGTAAGATAGCCAGTGGGCGAATGTTTGTCTTTGGTGTCGAACAGTGCAATCTAACGAGAGAGCTTGGAAGCTCAGGGCCCTACGCTATGCTTTTTTGCCTTGATGACCTAGACAAAAAAGCAAAGGGATGTTATAAATTCTTATAAGTTTCTACTTTTTGTTTTTGGACATAACCTGGGATTCGAACCTGCACTATCGCCCTGCATGCATCCCCCCATACACTTCGCATACATACTAATTCTTCCAAGTTGCTTCACGTTATGATCTTGTATTTAAAAGCCCTATTTGAATATGCATTGTGGCCAGCCGCGCCGTCTTTGATTGTACGGAACGGTACGGGACAGGTACGGTTGAGGGTAATACGACACCGTCTACCGCCTTGATGACGGCAAAAAAAGGAAAGGAATGTTATAAATTTTTCAATTCTCCTATTTTTTCAGGCATTACCTGGGATTCAAACCCGAACTATTGCCCTACATGCATTCCCCCATACACTTCGCATTCATACTCATTCTTCTAAGTTGCTTCACGTTATGATCTTGCGTGTGAAAGCCCTATTTGAATATTGCGGCCAGCTGTATGTGGCCAGCTGTGTTTGACGGTACGGTACGGTACGGGACAGATACGGGATAGCGCCAGGCGTGACACAAACACACAAACAAACACCAAATTAAAGCTGTGTCGACCCTGGCTAGCGCCAGACGTTACTGAAGTAACGTCTTCTGCATAGCTACGGGAATAAAGGACCGTATTGATCCAGAGCTGGCCGCTGCTGTCCTTACCGCATAAAGCTGCAATATCACAGCATTTCCTACATCGATATTGCCAAACCATCATGGACTTTAGTATAGTGAGCCAGGCATGGCAGAACCGGTCCAGTTGGTCCAGCCCTGGCATTGCAATAGACATAATTTTGTATTGAATTGTGTGTGTGTGTGTTTTTGATAGCTTTGAGCTTATCACTCCCAAACAGTGGCCATCAAGCAGTCGTCAGCCAGTTTGTATTCACTTAGCTGGAACCGGTGATCATGTAAGTATACCGTAATTCCGCGCATATAAGCCCATGGGCTTACATGTGAAACAATGCAGTTTGGGGATAAAATATCCAGTAAAACATGTTCGTTTTTTAGCCCATGGGCCAATATTCGAATTTTGAAGGTTCACGAAAAAGTACAAGTCCATGCTCATGATCAGTCTACCATACTCTACTGGTAAACTGCACTGACCTGCTGTACCATGGTAGGAAGAGTCCATTTTGTGAAAAATTCTACTTGACACGTGAGTTGCATTTGTGTCTGTTTATTAGCCCATGGGCTTATATCCGGATATAGGCCCGTGGGCTTATATGCGCGGAATTACGGTATGACCGTACTTGTAGTGGTACTGAACTGTAGAGGAGACGGTTTCGAATAGGAGATATGTCGCAAACCGGATCAGACTCAATGTTCACTTTCTCTCTTGGTATTTTGATTAGAACACATATGTCACAGTGAGACTACGATGTGTTTTACTCCGAGCCAAAATTTCATGGCTCTGCGATGACCAGAAGCGCCACACCAAGCAGGTGAGTTTCGATGTGTTGCTTCGCACTGCGACTTGAGTTTTACGTCTTTTGAAAAATCAACTTCTTGTCGCAGGTAAACAGCGGCTCGCCTCTCGCCAATGAAGCACCTTATACCAATGAAAACCAATGGAAGCACACACAAGGCTTATTGTTACTGTGTACTGGCCGTCGTGGAGCGTTAGCAATTACCTAATTTCAGAACTCAGAGTGAATTTGACGTGCACTCTAAAACCTTTCCGGCTCGGAGCCACCTCTGATTTGAAGCGAAAAATTGGGCAACTTGGAGGCAACGGGCCAACACAAAGGAGTGGCTCAGTTCGATTGACTCTGGCCTCAGAGCAAACTTCAACATGCCAGTTTCCTTCCACAAACATATTTCGAGTGAACAATCCACGCAGATGATCGGTCTATACAAATTTGGCTGTCAAGCCGTTCCGGTATCAACCCGTCGCCTCTACCTGTTGTCGTACTTAACCATGCATGCTGTCATACTGAACTGGACCTGCAGCTATTGTGCTGCCACAGTTAACCACATACACAGTCTACAGTGGCTGCTGTGGCTACTGTAGTTGCTGACTGAGTGCTGTGGCTACATAGCTGCTATGGCCATGTAGCCATTGCGGCTCCTGTGTGAACTGTGGCTGCTGGTCATAGCATTGTTCAGGTGGGTACTTCATATACCTGCACGCACAGCACATAAGAGGCTTGTGAATGGAATCATTATGACGAATGTGTAAGCCTCCTTTGTGGTGTTGAATTTCTTTGGCCAGGACTTCTCAATCACATGTTTGTATATTGTATTCCGTGTGTTTCTTCTACAGGGTACATTGTGGCGGCGCCAGCAACTAGCATACCCACTGCTGAAGAAAGGCATTGGCTCAATCATCGTGGAGAACCCATTCTATATCCTGCTTTTCTTGCCAAGCTATTACTGCCACTTGTGTAGTTTCTACTGTGCTGCGGATCTGCCACTTCTGTAGTTTCTGCTGTGCTGCGGATCTGCTAGCTACTATGTACAAGTCAGTCTTGTGTAATTGAGACCAGTGCAGGCGTACAGGGCAGTACAGGGTAGTTGAGACCAGTGCAGGCGTACAGGGCAGTACAGGGTAGTTGAGCTGACCAGTGCAGGCGTACAGGGCAATACAGGGTAGTTGAGCTGATTTCTGATTGATCCTTGACCTGGCTGTGTTATACATGGAGTTCGCAAACCTCCCGGCCAATTGTAAGTCTCACTACTTGCACTGTCTGAGACTGTCAGATCAGTCTACATGTAATACTAATAACCTGGATGTATGATCAGTCTACATGTAGTACTAATAACCTGGATGTATGATCAGTCTACATGTAATACTAATAACCTGGATGTATGATCAGTCTACATGTAATACTAATAACCTGGATGTATGATCAGTCTACATGTAATACTAATAACCTGGATGTATGATCAGTCTACATGTAATACTAATAACCTGGATGTTGTATGAGCATTGCTAATCACCTACATGTATCACACACACGATGCCAGCTTGATGCCATGGGGACGTCTGGGAGTCTGTATGCTACATGTAGAATGCATGCAGACAATGATCTTGTCTTGTTTATTCCATGCAGGCGGTCAGGTCTTCTTCATGTAAATGATCTGTTTGTACTTGGTGGAACGTTGACAGTGGAGTCGCTAGTGCTGCTGCGGCATTGTGAACGGCTGGGTTACGGTCCACTCGGTGTTAGTGGTATATCTCTAGGAGGGCATGTAAGTGTGTGCATGTTCAGCATGTCTCACTCATGTACTTGTAAGTGTGTGCATGTTCAGCATGGCTCACTCATGTACATGTAAGTGTGTGCATGTTCAGCATGGCTCACTCATGTACTTGTTTGCATGTTTATTTAGCATGTCTGCAGCCAAACTCTCACGTGTGCTGTGAAGTGAAATGTGAAAAGATATGTGCTGGGATATTGCATGTGTGTTGTGAAGTGATGTGCTGGGACATTGTACGTGTGTTGTGAAGTAATGTGTATTGGAACATTGTTTGTGTTGTGGAGTGATTGTGCCGTGAGTATGCCTTCTACTGATTGTGCCGTGAGTATGCCTTCTACTGATTGTGCCGTGAGTATGCCTTCTACTGATTGCCTTATCCTCTCTATACCTACACGTAAGCAGTGGCAACTGCTGAAATAGTTCTCCTTGGGGAAAGCGCGAAGTTTTTGTTTTTGTTTAAGTGCAGAGCTGCTAATGTAAAGCTGCATAAGCGGCAGTATCCACGTGGACGCTGTTGTTTCTCTGAGAAGAGAAGCTCCGACTTTCACTGAAATTTGGAAGGACCTCAGATCAGCTCTCTCTCTCTCTCTCTCTCTCTCTCTCTCTCTCTCTCTCTCTCTCTCTCTCTCTCTCCTCACAATAGTTATGTTGTTGTATCCACATGTGGTTGCTTGCTATAGTATTGATCAACGCTACGCCCAGCTATGTGTGTGCTGACTTGCTATTTGGCTTGTTGTTTCCTCTGCAGAATGCAGCATTAGCTGGTCTGATGTGGCACAAGCCTCTTGTTATCGTTCCGTGTTTAAACGGTCTCTCCGGTGCCTCCATCTTCACTCAGGTGAGAGGATATACTGAGGATAACTACGTACTTCCCCAGTATACTATTGTTAGGTACCTTCTCCCGTACATTGCCTCCTCCTGCAGCCTTTTCCTGCTGGCTTGCATGCACCGTACTCGCCTTTTGTTACGTTCGCCTGGGTAGCTACTTGCACGCCCATAGTTACCATAGCCACCCAGGCCCTTTATCTAGCACTTTACGCATGTCCTTCAAATGCCTTCACTTTGTAGATAAGCTAGCTTACTCTCCAGTACTCTGATTTCTATCCTTTTTTTTACTCTCCAGTACTGTGATTTCTATCCTTTTTTTTACTCTCCAGTACTCTGATTTCTATCCTTTTTTTTACTCTCCAGTACTCTGATTTCTATCCTTTTTTTAACTCTCCAGTACTCTGATTTTTATCCTTTTTTTTTCTTTGGAAATAGTAATGTGCCTGTTGGGACTGTTCCTGTGCTAGTGTATTGGCAGCAGTGGCTGTTCCTGTGCTAGTGTATTGGCAGCAGTGGCTGGGACTGTGCTAGTGTATTGGCAGCAGTGGCTGGGACTGTGCTAGTGTATTGGCAGCAGTGGCTGTTCCTGTGCTAGTGTATTGGCAGCAGTGGCTGGGACTGTGCTAGTGTATTGGCAGCAGTGGCGATGGCGATGGCGATGGCGATAGCTACCCAGCGTTATAGCTGTCAGTACAAAGCAGTGTATTGACTTGTTTTTCAATTCCAATGGTACCTGAGATTGCCTCAACTCATTGTTATTGATGTTTGTACTTTAAACAACCTGCACTGGTGTTAACAATTAGTCATGTTGCACTGGTGTTCCTATTTCTTGTGTCTATGCAGGGTGTGCTGGCCAGAGCTTGTAAATGGTCCAAATTAGAAGAAGATTTGCAGTCGTATCGCTTGCGTGGTATTCAGCACCTGGCTGCTCATCTTATGCAGCAAGTGGATGGTGTTCAGGTGCGCATTGCTTGAATTTACCATGATACCACTGTGCTTCTGTGTATGTGTGTTGTGATATCAGTTATGTGGGTAAGGGTGAGGTGTGACGCCCTGTTACAGATGCTATGTGAAGTTTGAATTCTCTTCTGTAACGAAGGATGCTTGCTGCTCGTGGTGTGTTTGTCTGTGTTTCTTGTAGCTGCGATCAGAGACCGGGTTTGAGTACGATGACAGTGCAAATCCACACAGCAACATTAGCGTACCGGCTCACTTTGAAATTCCGTCTCATCTCCACAACCCCGACATTGCGCAGCTGAGGCAGAGTTTCGGCGATAGCTTTGATTTCATGCGCTGGTTGATGGATGAAGTGTCGCACCTTCAGCGTATGCAAGTGCCCGTCAGTGGCTCCCGTATTATCAATGTCTTAGCCAAGGATGACGAGTATATACCACGCTATCCCGGTCAACTTTCTGACATCTGGAATGGTGAGTAAAAATGCAAGACCTCTCAATGTGAGCAAGCTGTATGTTTTTTCTGTATCTTGGCCGAAAAATACCGTTGGTTTGGTATCGCTTCGAGTACTTTTGACAATAGAAGGCTCTGTTTCCCAGGGGAACGAAACGGTAAGATTCAAATTAGGGTGACGTCGCAAGCCGATCGTTGTTTCAGAAACCGAAATGCTAATCATGTCTTGAAACACACAAAAAAACGGTACAGGCCGATGGTCGAAGTTCGGCTGAACGGTAAAAAATGCTATTTAAACTATGTCAACTATGTTTTACTCCCACCATGGGATGTGTATCCACACATTTTACAGTGTATCATGTGTTGGTGTGTTTCTTTCAGACTGTGAGACAAGATATACATCTGGTGGCCATGTATCCTCATGCATCTTGAAGTTGGACGAGTTCAGGTAACGGCTGTACTCTTAGATATCTCATCCTACATAACGATCATATTCTCTCACGTTGTCCGATACAATGTGAGCACGTGTACTTTGAGCAGTCTCCAAGTGTTCTTACTCTAGCGGAGTGCTCCCAGTACCCTGGCCTGGCCTGGCCTGGCCTTTCTACACCTTCTACAAGTCAATAGCTCCCCATTAACTTTATTGATCCAGCACTGTTTGTGCAACAGAAATTATGGCGGGTGCGGAGGATTTACCGTACCGCTGTCCAATTACGGGACATTATGGTTCCTGAACATTTTAATCTCCTGCTCTTCTTTTTGTGTCTCAGGACATCTGCTGTTGTTTGTGTGTGTCTCAGGACATTCATTGTTTCTATGTAACTGTGTTGTTGTTGCTGCTGCTGCTGCTGCTGCTGCTGCTGCTGCTGCTGTTGTTGCTGTTGTTGTTGTTGTTGTTGTTGTTGTTGTTGTTGTTGTTGTTGTTGTTGTTGTTGTTGTTGTTGTTGTTTACAGGAAAGCCATTTCAGATGCGTTTGACAGTTTTGATGGCTCTTGATGGTCACCACTACACATCAATGACAATGGTCATGTTTAGCGTCTGTAAGTTGCTTGCTTCCATGGGCACATCAATACTGGAAGTATATGACAGACAGACCCCTATTGCTGCAGGAAAACTGGCCAGGCCCTGCTCTACCACCACAGGCCATGCCTTGCTACCTCAGCCATGCCGTGCTGTGCTTGACTACCTCAAGACCAGCTCGTGTACTTGGTGCCGTACGCAAGGATATGGAGTTGAAATGTGTGATTGCAGGCGCTCCTGCACTGCAGCCTAGCCTGGGTTATCAATATTCTTATGTAGTTGCCAGCATTGCCAGCAACTTGAGAGGGCAGTTGAGAAGTCTAAATGGATATTTGAACTTGGACCTCTGACTGTTTTTGTATGCCAGCAAATAGCGGCAATGAGAAATTTTAGCGCCTACTGGTACACATGTTGTCTACTGGTACACTCATGTTTTCTAATTTACCCAACTGTACTGTCAAGAGTATTCTAAATTTGATCAGTGCCGTAGCTACCATTAATAGTTATTACAACATTTCTCTTTTTATTTATTTTCAAATCTTAACTTTAACCTACCAGCCCTATGCATACTGCGTGTACTTGGCTGTATAGCCTAGCTGTGTCAAATTTAGAAAACAGTCGGTACTGAAGATGACAGTAGTACTTCAACTACGTGTAACATATTTAAAATCCAGTTTATCTCCATCGTGATACATGATGTGGTACAAGTCTGTCAAATCAGCTTACTCCTTGGGTGTAACTTGTGGTGCATAAGCAACGGTGTGCAGTCATGTACTCTGGATACATTTGCAGTGCTGCTCAATGAAATCCGTTCGCCTGCGTCATGCGCCATCTACCATTTCGCATCAGTAAATGCTGCACAATGTCGGGTGCGTACTTGAGTGACTCGACCGGATTTCCTTGACCAGTACTGTACTATCAAGCCGAAAGAGATCACAGTCACTGTCACAGCCACAGCCACAGTCACAGTGACATGCTCATGGTGACGTATGGAATCTTGTTGTCTTGGCATTTCATGCACAGTGTGTTCATTTGGTCCAGAGTAGTAATATGCTTCTTTTAAAAGTTTTAGGACTTCCTGATTTGTTCCATGGTCCAGCTCAGTCCCCCCCCCCCCTAACTCTTGGTTGTGTGTGCATTGTGTTCATAGTTAGAACATGCATATCGGCTGTTAATTGCGTGAATGATTTATAATAAAGACAGTACAGTACCCTGACCCATAACCACAGTTGCATGCGCTTGTTTATGGACTCTTCATACTTGTAATACAATCATGTGCAATACATTGCACTGTAGTATGCCTGTGTTTCCTGCCTCATACAGTCATAGCTGTCCTAAAGCCATGCAGCTACATGATGTAGCAACAGTTATAGCATGGACACAGTTCCATCAACCATCATCAGAAACCACACACACTATTCCACTGATTCTGCTATTTCCTAAAATCACTAGCTACACATGTACATGTCCCCAAGAGTAAACGAAAGAGCTTGGAAGCTCAGGGCCCTACGCTATGCTTTTATGCTTTTTTTTGCCTAGCTCATCGTACATGTTATTAGAACTGATGTAAATGTTTTATAGCCCACAATGCATGAGAAGCTTGGGTCCTCATGGTCCAAGGCATGCAGTAAACATGCCTACAATGAGTCCATCTACATGAACTTCTAAATAAAATAATTTCAGAACAATGGCTGCCAGGCAACAATTCAAAGCTCAAACAGTGCACACTCATTGTACATAATTATTATGACGTACACAGCTCATGTACAAGTAGGCCATCATAGCTAGCAGAGTACCAAAACTTCAGAAAGTGAGTGCAACTCATTGCGAACGACACAAAAAGAAAAGCACAGTACGTGTACAAGCTAAAATGTGCTGCAAAAGAAGTGGTTTGGATCAGTGAACACCAGCAGAATGCACAACATTCAAAATGAACAATGTTCCAAATAGATCACCAGAATGTGTGACTGAAAAGGAAACACACATCTGTGATGGCAGTAAAAGTAATTAGCTATGATGTTTGTATGTAGTGATGCACAATGTTCCATGACTAGTACCAAGAGTATAATATACTCTTGCTAGTACATGTAACTAGCACAGAACAAGGCTTTGTACTTTTGAGTAGTGAACTGTGCTCATGGGATGTATGGAGAAATAGACCTGATGAGATGAGCAGCATGAAGAAATATGACTTAAAATTGTATCAGAAAGCACACAAACTTGATCACCAGCCAACGTACATTGGACAAGTACAGACACAAGGTTCATTCAAGTGACTGGTAGTGGCATAAGTAACTGTTACTGGGCAAGGCTGGGTTGGGCTGCTCCTAAACCAAGGTTGAACTTTTTTAGGAGCCAACTAATTGATTGCAAGCAGTGCACGTCATCTCTGGAGTAGTGCTGCTACTGTTGCTGCAAACTGCAAATACTTGTCACATACACACACGTATGCTGCAAGTGGTATCAACAGGGCAGCACAACACAGAACCAGTCAGCATAGCTACCCGTTGAGTCCACACTGAGTACTGGCACATACACGTTGATTGGTCTAACACCATTGGCGGCCGGAGCAGTACAATGTCAACGCCTCTCCCAAACTCCTCTAGCTACTACTGGACACTTTGCGAGTGTCTTGAGATGTTTCTTTCACCAGTAAACGACATTGGCCAATAGCTGTAGACAAAACGTCACACAACATCACACAACACACAAACTACTAGTAAGCACACATGACAGCATTCCCACACATTCCCACACATTACTATATGCTCGTGCAAAGCTCGCTACGTTCATCACAATTAGAGCACTGTGACTTAGATGCGGGGAGCCAGGCTAAATATGCAGTTTGTTGTTCATTAGCCTTCATTGTGATCGATTCGGCCAGTAACTCTGGGCTTTGCTGAAGAGACCTAACAAGGTGAAAACAGCTAGCTATCCGGAGATTGACTATAATTATGCTCATGTAACTACTACAGAAGTAGTGTAACAAATGATTGCCATCGTGTATACTGGTATTAGAAATGCACACCATCGCACCGATAACATACTTTGAAGTACATATACAAATTACTCCATCTCCGAGAAGCTAGCTATTACAACCTTCCTAGGTCTCCTCAGCGGAGCTTAGGGCCGGGTTCCATTGCGGCTCCGCTGCTCAACATCCGCGGCTTGAAACGTCATCATTACCATAGTGACCGCGGCTCAAGCTGGAGCAGCGAGGCCACGGCTCACCGTGACCTTTCGCTACGATTCTTGATCAAAAACTGTTTCCCGTACTTTGCATTGTTTTGTACGCGAGAATTTTAAAATTCAAATTTTATTTCGTTGCGCAGGCCAGAACACGAGGTTTTTTTTATTTTGCGCCGCGAATGACGAGTGTCAGTGGAACCGCGCTGCTCCGCTACATGCAGCCAAGTGCCGCGGAGCAGCGGAGCCGCAGTGGAACCCGGCCCTTAGAGTCACATGTACAAATTATGTAGCATTCCTAGTGTGCATAACACACAGGTAAGTTAAAACCCAATCCGCTACAGCCTGGTAATAGTGAGGTTCTCTGAGCTCCGATGAGATCTAACAAGGTCGAAACAATCAGCAATGATCAACTAATAATAACTATTGCACATGTGGGGTAACCAAGGCAACACATCACGACAGCCACCGTTTTTAAAGGTAGAGTTGCGCTATGGACCTTAGACACAGATTTCACGGATACTGAACTGACCGGCACAGCCTGCTCATGGAAACTGAACTGACCAGTGTTAGTCTTGGTCATATGCTGTCTGATGAAGTGTTCTGACACGAAACTCGGAGTAACAGCGGAATGAGACTTGTTTGATTCATTGCTGTGTAATATTTGTATGTATGTATGTATGTATGTATGTATGTATGTATGTATGTATGTATGTATGTATGTAAACTCGGAGGGAGTTGTGGTTGCTCGTGAGAGTGCTCAATACACCAAGGTGCAGAGCCTAGTACACACACTTGAGAGGGACGAAAAGCGTTTCTTCTGTAACTCTGAGTTTCACGGTTTTAAAGTTGCTGTCTGATGATCGATTAAAACCGTGAAACTCAGAGTTACAGAAGAAACGCTTTTCGTCCCTCTCAAGTGTATGTATGTATGTATGTATGTATGTATGTATGTATGTATGTATGTATGTATGTATGTATGTATGTATGTATGTATGTATGTACATAGCAGACTCAGCGGAGGACGTTCAGGTTGGTTGTAACTCTGAGTTTCATGCCGCTAGGCAATCATCAGACAACTGATACTCGGGCCTACCCAACAGTATGCTTATAAACATAGAGCCACAAGCATAAACAAATTTAGCGCTAAATCTGGTGTGAGGTATGGGGAGAAAGCTAGCGCGGGCCAAGGCGCGACAGGGGAAGTGCCAGGATGGTGGCGGGCAACAGGCAGGTGTGAGCATGAAAGCGCGGAAAGAGGCGATGGGGAGGCAGTGTACAGCAGATGGGTGGAGGTGCCAGGAGGGTGGCGGGCAATGGGCCAGTGAGATCGCTACAAGTAGGGAGTCGTTTGGTGACGGGCAGGCGTGAGCAGAGTGGCATCGCCGACTACAGGCCAAGGGATTTTTGTTATTAATAATAATGGGTGCTCAGGCAAAGTGCAGTACAGTACTTGGTCAGTTCATTTGATAGGTGTGAAATTTGCGAGGCGGAACTTATTCTCGTGCCTGCATTTCGAGACCATCTCGGACCGCTTGTTGAGTAGGAGCTTCTTGGGTGTAGTCAGGATGTGGAATTTTTCCGCGGTACAAAGATTGCATTTTTTTGACTCACATCTGTATGATCGGCTCTTCTCCCGCACCTTCCATGTAATGGTCAACGGCTTTCCCTCGCTCTTCAGCTCCCATACGTGTTTTGCGAGCTCAGTGCTGTTTTTGTATTTTTCATGACGCATGGAGGTCAGGTGGTTGGCGTGACGGGCTTTGAAAGGTGTCTCTGATAGGCCGATGTAAATCTTGCTGGTAGATTCTGCAGTGGCCTCATACACAATCTCCTTCGTCTGGCACTCTCCGCGCAGCGGGCAGGATTCCTTGATTCTACAGTTGCATGCCTTGGTTTGTTCTGGCTCTCGGAGGTTGCTCTTGTTGTGGCTGCTGATGACCGCTCCCATGTTGGGCATGCAACTGTAGCTCACTTTCAGAGTGTTACGGTTGAAAATCTTCCCGAGCTTGGATGCTTTCGGGAAGTGCCTGGAGACAAGGCTCAGGAACCTACCAGCGACGTTTGTGCTAACGTTTTTGGAGTAGGGAGGGTTGAACCATATGATCTTCCGGCTGCGGTTCTTCCTGCCCATGTGCTCATGTGCCTCGGGCTGAAAGCTCAGCACTTCGGTGTATCCACTGGCCTTTAATGCGGTCTGGTACACGGGGGCTGCATGGTTGAATGCCTCCGCGTCGCTCGATATAGCGGAAAGGCGCTTGTTGACAGCAGCAGGGATGTTGTTGGTGATCCCAGGCGGGTGGTTGGACTGCTTGCTGACGTAGAGCGGGTTGTCATTTGGTTTTCGAAAGGGTTGAAATTTCCCGGTGTCCAGGTTCATGGTGACATCCAGGAAATCCACCACCTTCAAGTTCGCTTCGATGGTAATTTTGAGGTCGAAGCGCTTGAAGATTTCCGTCAACTTTTTTCTGAGGCGGTCTGCAGCCTGTGGGCTGGTGTCCTTGAGGGCGGCCAGTCCATCGTCTCTGTAGAGGCCGATAGCGGATCTATCGACGAGGCTTGAGAGCTGGTTGAGAAGAAAGGCTCCCACAAGTTCGCACGTCTCGGCGCCATCGTAACTTCCCATTGTTACGTCGAACATGTCGCCCTTGTCCTTCATCCAGGGGCGGCCATCGTGGAATAGGAGCGATTTCCGGGCGTGAAAGATGATGTCCATTTCACGCGGCTCGATCGTGGTGAATTGCTCCGCGAACGATAAGGCCTGACGGAGGAGCTGCTCACCAATTGACGGGTAGAATTCTACCACGTCAAAGCATAGGAACGTGTGGCGCTGTTTGTCGGGTATCTCCTTGAACCACTCGATCACTGACATGGTGCTCCTCCATAGGTTCACGGCCGTTTGGCGACGCACAGCAGCCACGATCTTCTCCAGTATAGCCTTGCTCACCACACCCACCTCCGATTTGGCTGGGTTAATGAGTCTGCAGGGCAGCGCTCTAGCGAAGTTGTTTTTGTGGTCTTTCAGTGTTATAAATGCTTCCGACTTAGCCAGTACATCCATCCTGTTTTGAAGATCTAGATCCTCTGCGATCTCCTTCGCCTCGCTGTTGACTTCATCGTAAGCATTCTCAGGCGCGATCTTGTAGTTTTTGGTGATGTTCTCCTTCATCAGCTTGCTGTATTGCTCTTTTGGTACTTGGTACAAATTCCGGGTTTTATCGGCTTTCACGATGATGTCTTTAGAGTTTTTGATCGTTTTGGTGTCTTTTCTCATAGTGTCTTGGAGGCTGTCTGATACTTGGCGGAAGCTGACCGTTTCAGCCACGCCAATGAGGTCCTCTTCGAAGGCCTTCAGTTCATCGACTTGCGGAGGACACGTCCTGCTTCTGAAGCCGAAGCGTTCTGGTTGCTCCTCTTCGCGTTCCTCACCATTGAGGTAGAAGAAGGCAGCCCACCTCATACGCTTGATGACTTGCTCAATCCTGTCAATCAGACATTTCCGGTACTGCTTGGGTGACGGTAGAGGGATGTTCTTCAGGGAATATCCAAGTTGCATTGGCCTTGAAGCGTCCATAGCTAGCTTGCAGTGTAGGGGTAGAGTGCTCGACTGGGTAAAGCCAGGAGCGTAGACGAATCCGTTGATCCCCGAGCTGCAGAGAGTGCTCAATGTCAGAGACACCTTTCAAAGCCCGTCACGCCAACCACCTGACCTCCATGCGTCATGAAAAATACAAAAACAGCACTGAGCTCGCAAAACACGTATGGGAGCTGAAGAGCGAGGGAAAGCCGTTGACCATTACATGGAAGGTGCGGGAGAAGAGCCGATCATACAGATGTGAGTCAAAAAAATGCAATCTTTGTACCGCGGAAAAATTCCACATCCTGACTACACCCAAGAAGCTCCTACTCAACAAGCGGTCCGAGATGGTCTCGAAATGCAGGCACGAGAATAAGTTCCGCCTCGCAAATTTCACACCTATCAAATGAACTGACCAAGTACTGTACTGCACTTTGCCTGAGCACCCATTATTATTAATAACAAAAATCCCTTGGCCTGTAGTCGGCGATGCCACTCTGCTCACGCCTGCCCGTCACCAAACGACTCCCTACTTGTAGCGATCTCACTGGCCCATTGCCCGCCACCCTCCTGGCACCTCCACCCATCTGCTGTACACTGCCTCCCCATCGCCTCTTTCCGCGCTTTCATGCTCACACCTGCCTGTTGCCCGCCACCATCCTGGCACTTCCCCTGTCGCGCCTTGGCCCGCGCTAGCTTTCTCCCCATACCTCACACCAGATTTAGCGCTAAATTTGTTTATGCTTGTGGCTCTATGTTTATAAGCATACTGTTGGGTAGGCCCGAGTATCAGTTGTCTGATGATTGCCTAGCGGCATGAAACTCAGAGTTACAACCAACCTGAACGTCCTCCGCTGAGTCTGCTATGTACTAAGCTCTGTCTCTGACATTGAGCACTCTCTGCAGCTCGGGGATCAACGGATTCGATTATGTATGTATGTATGTATGTATGTACAGTCAGACCTCGCTTAACCGCACACATCTGTTTTCCATAAAAATATCCGGATAGGCGAGGGAACCGGATAACTGAACACACATACTGGATATGTATGTGACATGTCAAAAGCAGTGGCATCGTACATACATGTAGACGGGTCCTATGCCGTACAACTGGCGTGCACAGTATGTAAAACAAGCGAGAAAAATGACAAGTGCATGCAACTGAGTGCTATCCGCATGCATCCAGCAGGTCAAGGACCTCATTTGCTTCTGCAACCGGATACGACAAAGCTTTTTTGTACACATTTTAACCAGTTTGTACACAAAATCATGCACCGGCATGCGGATCGGGAGGTCCGGTTATGTTGTATGCATAACATATGCTGCACATCGGTAACCAGCGATTTTCTTCCGGATGGCGAGGGATCCGGATAAACGAGGACCGGATAAGCGAGGTCTGACTGTATGTACGTATGTATGTATGTATGTATGTATGTATGTATGTATGTATGTATGCATGTACATGTATGTATGTATGTATGTATGTATGTATGTATGTATGTGTGGAAATTTTTATTTTCATTGCTATCAGGTTCGGCCTCATTTCCTCTGTGCTGCGCTGATGAGTTCACAAAGAACGAAACAGCATGCTGTCCGCAGATTGAGTATGTATGTATGTATGTATGTATGTATGTATGTACGTATGTATGTTGGCAAGCTGTGTGGTCGCCTGTTACAAAACCGCCTGCAGTTGATTGCAAACCGTGAGCTTCCTGAATCTCAGTGTGGGTTTCGACCAGGTCACGGCTGTATGGATGCTGTTTTCTCCGTATGCCAACTTGTGGTGAAGTCGTTTGAACACCGGCAGCAGACATTCTGCATCTTTGTGGACCTCTGCTAAAGCTTGGTGTACCTCCCAGCCTCGTCTCCCTCATTGAGTCCTTCCATACCAACATGGAGGCTACCGTACGAGTTGCTGGTGAGTCCTCTGGCACGATTCATGTGCGGAATGGCCTGAGGCAAGGCTGTGTGATGGCACCCGTTTTGTTTAATCTGTTCTTCAGGTTGGTCATGGAGCGTTGGCGTGAGACTTTGGCTGAGCGTGACATCGATGCTGGTGTGTCCTTCCGTCATGTCGATGGTAACCTTTTCCCGCGTTCTGTTCGACGAGCACAGTCGACGGTGGCTACAGACTTTGAATATGCTGATGATGCTGTGCTACTTGCGTCTTCTCTCGCCGTGCTGCTGAGGATTGTCTAGTTGTTTTCTATGACGTAGCGGCTTCGTTTGGTCTGTCCGTAAGCATCCCCAAAACGAATTTATCATTGCGGGTCATTTTGCTTCTGAGGCGGATTGTGCCCCCATCCTGGTTGCTGGCGACCAAGTCGAGTGTGTACCGTCTTTTGTATATCTTGGAAGCGTCATCACACCTGACACCAGATCCTGTCATGACGTCGCTCGGGATCGCTGGGGAGATCCCATTGCGCTATCGGAGAAGATCCGGCATCGGCGCCTCGAATGGCTTGGTCATGTTGTATGCCTTGAACCTGAGCGTGCGCCGCGACAGCTCTTGTTTGGGTCCCTGGAAACGACCCGGCCTGCCCAGGGTCCTCGTTGGCGCTGGAAGGATGTGTTGCGTGGCGACCTCCAACATCTTCCAAACTGGTTTGACGTGGCCTCGGAGAGGTCTGAATGGTGCCAGTTTGTGCATGCACCACCTTCATCGAAGCCAGCACCTGCTCGCGTGGAATGCACCGTATGCCGCAGAACATTTGCAAAGCCGCACTACATGGCTCGTCACAAGTGTACCGCTGAGAAGAGGATGCCCATCCATCTCCAGCGTGGTGCACTCCAAAGTGATATCTGCAGCAGATGGTTTGCCAGCGCTGGAGGCCGTGCTGTCCACAAGTGCACCCGCAGTACGATCAGCACCCAAGCTCGCCCGCCCTCGTCTAGTCGAGAGTCGATTCTCCTGGACAGTGGCAAACTCCAAAGCTCAATGTGCCAACGCCAGTTTTCGCCATCCGGTTTTAAGCGGCACAAATGCAGCCGTGGCAGTCGCCCTACTTGTAAACAGAGGGAAACCTTCGAATATGAGTGCCGGCTCTGCAACAAACGTTTTCGGCTTCCACGAGATCTCAACCGGCATGTGGCTCGCCAGCATGGACTCTCTTACCTTGACTCTGGCTCCCTGTCACAAGGGAGTGACATGGCCCTATGGGGCAGTCATGCTAAAAATTTAAAAAAAATGTATGTATGTACGTATGTATGTATGTATGTATGTACATAGCAGACTCAGCGGAGGACGTTCAGGTTGGTTGTAACTCTGAGTTTCATGCCGCTAGGCAATCATCAGACAACTGATACTCGGGTCTACCCAACAGTATGCTTATAAACACATAGGGCCACAAGCATAAACAAATTTAGCGCTAAATCTGGTGTGAGGTATGGGGAGAAAGCTGGCGCGGGCCAAGGCGCGACAGTGGAAGTGCCAGGAGGGTGGCGGGCAACAGGCAGGTGTGAGCATGAAAGTGCGGAAAGAGGCGATGGGGAGGCAGTGTACAGCAGATGTGTGGGGGGAGGGTGGGGGTGCCAGGAGGGTGGCGGGCAATGGCCCAGTGAGATCACTACAAGTAGGGAGTCGTTTGGTGACGGGCAGGCGTGAGCAGAGTGGCATCGCCAACAACAGGCCAAGGGATTGTGTTATTAATAATAATAATGGGTGCTCAGGCAAAGTGCAGTACAGTACTTGGTCAGTTCATGTGATAGGTGTGAAATTTGCGAGGCGGAACTTATTCTCATGCCTGCATTTCGAGACCATCTCAGACCGCTTGTTGAGTAGGAGCTTCTTGGGTGTAGTCAGGATGTGGAATTTTTCCGCGGTACAAAGATTGCATTTTTTTGACTCACATCTGTATGATCGGCTCTTCTCCCGCACCTTCCATGTGATGGTCAACGGCTTTCCCTCGCTCTTCAGCTCCCATACGTGTTTTGCGAGCTCAGTGCTGTTTTTGTATTTTTCATGACGCATGGAGGTCAGGTGGTTGGCGTGACGGGCTTTGAAAGGTGTCTCTGATAGGCCGATGTAAATCTTGCTGGTAGATTCTGCAGTGGCCTCATACACAATCTCCTTCGTCTGGCACTCTCCGCGCAGCGGGCAGGATTCCTTAATTCTGCAGTTGCATGCCTTGGTTTGTTCTGGCTCTCGCAGGTTGCTCTTGTTGTGGCTGCTGATGACCGCTCCCATGTTGGGCATACAACTGTAGCTCACTTTCAGAGTGTTACGGTTAAAAATCTTCCCGAGCTTGGATGTTTTCGGGAAGTGCCTGGAGACAAGGCTCAGGAACCTACCAGCGACGTTTGTGCTAACGTTTTTGGAGTAGGGAGGGTTGAACCATATGACCTTCCGGCTGCGGTTCTTCCTGCCCCTGCGCTCATGTGCCTCGGGCTGAAAGTTCAGCACTTCGGTGTATCCACTGGCCTTTAATGCGGTCTGGTACACGGGGGCTGCATGGTTGAATGCCTCCGCGTCGCTCGATATAGCAGAAAGGCGCTTGTTGACAGCAGCAGGGATGTTGTTGGTAATCCCAGGCGGGTGGTTGGACTGCTTGCTGACGTAGAGCGGGTTGTCATTGGGCTTTCGGAAGGGTTGAAATTTCCCGGTGCCCAGGTTCATGGTGACATCCAGGAAATCCACCACCTTCAAGTTCGCTTCGATGGTAATTTTTAGGTCGAAGCGCTTGAATATTTCCGTCAGCTTTTTTCTGAGGCGGTCTGCAGCCTGTGGGCTGGTGTCCTTGAGGGCGGCCAGTCCATCGTCTCGGTAGAGGCCGATAGCGGATCTACCGACGAGGCTTGAGAGCTGGTTGAGAAGAAAGGCCCCCACAAGTTCGCACGTCTCGGCGCCATCGTAACTTCCCATTGTTACGTCAAACATGTCGCCCTTGTCCTTCATCCAGGGGCGGCCATCGTGGAATAGGAGCGATTTCCGGGCGTGAAAGATGATGTCCATTTCACGCGGCTCGATCGTGATGAATTGCTCCGCGAACGATAAGGCCTGACGGAGGAGCTGCTCACCAATTGACGGGTAGAATTCTACCACGTCAAAGCATAGGAACGTGTGGCGCTGTTTGTCGGGTATCTCCTTGAACCACTCGATCACTGACATGGTGCTCCTCCATAGGTTCACGGCCGTTTGGCGACGCACAGCAGCCACGATCTTCTCCAGTATAGCCTTGCTCACCACACCCACTTCCGATTTTGCTGGGTTAATGAGTCTGCAGGGCAGCGCCCTAGCGAAGTTGTTTTTGTGGTCTTTCAGTGTTATAAATGCCTCCGACTTAGCCAGTACATCCATCCTGTTTTGAAGATTTAGATCCTCTGCGATCTCCCTCGCCTCGCTGTTGACTTCATCGTAAGCATTCTCAGGCGCGATCTTGTAATTTTTGGTGATGTTCTCCCTCATCAGCTTGCTGTATTGCTCTTTTGGTACTTCGTACAAATTCCGGGTTTTATCGGCTTTCACGATGATGTCCTTAGAGTTTTTGATCGTTTTGGTGTCTTTTCTCATAGTGTCTTGGAGGCTGTCTGATACTTGGCGGAAGCTGACAGTTTCAGCCACGCCAATGAGGTCCTCTTCGAAGGCCTTCAGTTCATCGACTTGCGGAGGACACGTCCTGCTTCTGAAGCCGAAGCGTTCTGGTTGCTCCTCTTCGCGTTCCTCGCCATTGAGGTAGAACAAGGCAGCCCACCTCATACGCTTGATGACTTGCTCAATCCTGTCAATTAGACATTTCCGGTACTGCTTGGGTGAAGGTAGAGGGATATTCTTCAGGGAATATCCCAGTTGCATTGGCCTTGAAGCGTCCATAGCTAGCTTGCAGTGTAGGGGTAGAGTGCTCGACTGGGTAAGGCCAGGAGCGTAGACAAAATCCGTTGATCCCCGAGCTGCAGAGAGTGCTCAATGTCAGAGACAGAGCTTAGTACATAGCAGACTCAGCGGAGGACGTTCAGGTTGGTTGTAACTCTGAGTTTCATGCCGCTAGGCAATCATCAGACAACTGATACTCGGGTCTACCCAACAGTATGCTTATAAACACATAGGGCCACAAGCATAAACAAATTTAGCGCTAAATCTGGTGTGAGGTATGGGGAGAAAGCTGGCGCGGGCCAAGGCGCGACAGTGGAAGTGCCAGGAGGGTGGCGGGCAACAGGCAGGTGTGAGCATGAAAGTGCGGAAAGAGGCGATGGGGAGGCAGTGTACAGCAGATGTGTGGGGGGAGGGTGGGGGTGCCAGGAGGGTGGCGGGCAATGGCCCAGTGAGATCACTACAAGTAGGGAGTCGTTTGGTGACGGGCAGGCGTGAGCAGAGTGGCATCGCCAACAACAGGCCAAGGGATTGTGTTATTAATAATAATAATGGGTGCTCAGGCAAAGTGCAGTACAGTACTTGGTCAGTTCATGTGACCAAGTACTGTACTGCACTTTGCCTGAGCACCCATTATTATTATTAATAACACAATCCCTTGGCCTGTTGTTGGCGATGCCACTCTGCTCACGCCTGCCCGTCACCAAACGACTCCCTACTTGTAGTGATCTCACTGGGCCATTGCCCGCCACCCTCCTGGCACCCCCACCCTCCCCCCACACATCTGCTGTACACTGCCTCCCCATCGCCTCTTTCCGCACTTTCATGCTCACACCTGCCTGTTGCCCGCCACCCTCCTGGCACTTCCACTGTCGCGCCTTGGCCCGCGCCAGCTTTCTCCCCATACCTCACACCAGATTTAGCGCTAAATTTGTTTATGCTTGTGGCCCTATGTGTTTATAAGCATACTGTTGGGTAGACCCGAGTATCAGTTGTCTGATGATTGCCTAGCGGCATGAAACTCAGAGTTACAACCAACCTGAACGTCCTCCGCTGAGTCTGCTATGTACTAAGCTCTGTCTCTGACATTGAGCACTCTCTGCAGCTCGGGGATCAACGGATTTTTGTCTACGCTCCTGGCCTTACCCAGTCGAGCACTCTACCCCTACACTGCAAGCTAGCTATGGACGCTTCAAGGCCAATGCAACTGGGATATTCCCTGAAGAATATCCCTCTACCTTCACCCAAGCAGTACCGGAAATGTCTAATTGACAGGATTGAGCAAGTCATCAAGCGTATGAGGTGGGCTGCCTTGTTCTACCTCAATGGCGAGGAACGCGAAGAGGAGCAACCAGAACGCTTTGGCTTCAGAAGCAGGACGTGTCCTCCGCAAGTCGATGAACTGAAGGCCTTCGAAGAGGACCTCATTGGCGTGGCTGAAACTGTCAGCTTCCGCCAAGTATCAGACAGCCTCCAAGACACTATGAGAAAAGACACCAAAACGATCAAAAACTCTAAGGACATCATCGTGAAAGCCGATAAAACCCGGAATTTGTACGAAGTACCAAAAGAGCAATACAGCAAGCTGATGAGGGAGAACATCACCAAAAATTACAAGATCGCGCCTGAGAATGCTTACGATGAAGTCAACAGCGAGGCGAGGGAGATCGCAGAGGATCTAAATCTTCAAAACAGGATGGATGTACTGGCTAAGTCGGAGGCATTTATAACACTGAAAGACCACAAAAACAACTTCGCTAGGGCGCTGCCCTGCAGACTCATTAACCCAGCAAAATCGGAAGTGGGTGTGGTGAGCAAGGCTATACTGGAGAAGATCGTGGCTGCTGTGCGTCGCCAAACGGCCGTGAACCTATGGAGGAGCACCATGTCAGTGATCGAGTGGTTCAAGGAGATACCCGACAAACAGCGCCACACGTTCCTATGCTTTGACGTGGTAGAATTCTACCCGTCAATTGGTGAGCAGCTCCTCCGTCAGGCCTTATCGTTCGCGGAGCAATTCATCACGATCGAGCCGCGTGAAATGGACATCATCTTTCACGCCCGGAAATCGCTCCTATTCCACGATGGCCGCCCCTGGATGAAGGACAAGGGCGACATGTTTGACGTAACAATGGGAAGTTACGATGGCGCCGAGACGTGCGAACTTGTGGGGGCCTTTCTTCTCAACCAGCTCTCAAGCCTCGTCGGTAGATCCGCTATCGGCCTCTACCGAGACGATGGTCTGGCCGCCCTCAAGGACACCAGCCCACAGGCTGCAGACCGCCTCAGAAAAAAGCTGACGGAAATATTCAAGCGCTTCGACCTAAAAATTACCATCGAAGCGAACTTGAAGGTGGTGGATTTCCTGGATGTCACCATGAACCTGGACACCGGGAAATTTCAACCCTTCCGAAAGCCCAATGACAACCCGCTCTACGTCAGCAAGCAGTCCAACCACCCGCCTGGGATTACCAACAACATCCCTGCTGCTGTCAACAAGCGCCTTTCTGCTATATCGAGCGACGCGGAGGCATTCAACCATGCAGCCCCCGTGTACCAGACCGCATTAAAGGCCAGTGGATACACCGAAGTGCTGAACTTTCAGCCCGAGGCACATGAGCGCAGGGGCAGGAAGAACCGCAGCCGGAAGGTCATATGGTTCAACCCTCCCTACTCCAAAAACGTTAGCACAAACGTCGCTGGTAGGTTCCTGAGCCTTGTCTCCAGGCACTTCCCGAAAACATCCAAGCTCGGGAAGATTTTTAACCGTAACACTCTGAAAGTGAGCTACAGTTGTATCTCCAACATGGGAGCGGTCATCAGCAGCCACAACAAGAGCAACCTGCGAGAGCCAGAACAAACCAAGGCATGCAACTGCAGAATTAAGGAATCCTGCCCGCTGCGCGGAGAGTGCCAGACGAAGGAGATTGTGTATGAGGCCACTGCAGAATCTACCAGCAAGATTTACATCGGCCTATCAGAGACACCTTTCAAAGCCCGTCGCGCCAACCACCTGACCTCCATGCGTCATGAAAAATACAAAAACAGCACTGAGCTCGCAAAACACGTATGGGAGCTGAAGAGCGAGGGAAAGCCGTTGACCATCACATGGAAGGTGCGGGAGAAGAGCCGATCATACAGATGTGAGTCAAAAAAATGCAATCTTTGTACCGCGGAAAAATTCCACATCCTGACTACACCCAAGAAGCTCCTACTCAACAAGCGGTCTGAGATGGTCTCGAAATGCAGGCATGAGAATAAGTTCCGCCTCGCAAATTTCACACCTATCACATGAACTGACCAAGTACTGTACTGCACTTTGCCTGAGCACCCATTATTATTATTAATAACACAATCCCTTGGCCTGTTGTTGGCGATGCCACTCTGCTCACGCCTGCCCGTCACCAAACGACTCCCTACTTGTAGTGATCTCACTGGGCCATTGCCCGCCACCCTCCTGGCACCCCCACCCTCCCCCCACACATCTGCTGTACACTGCCTCCCCATCGCCTCTTTCCGCACTTTCATGCTCACACCTGCCTGTTGCCCGCCACCCTCCTGGCACTTCCACTGTCGCGCCTTGGCCCGCGCCAGCTTTCTCCCCATACCTCACACCAGATTTAGCGCTAAATTTGTTTATGCTTGTGGCCCTATGTGTTTATAAGCATACTGTTGGGTAGACCCGAGTATCAGTTGTCTGATGATTGCCTAGCGGCATGAAACTCAGAGTTACAACCAACCTGAACGTCCTCCGCTGAGTCTGCTATGTACTAAGCTCTGTCTCTGACATTGAGCACTCTCTGCAGCTCGGGGATCAACGGATTTTGATGTATGTATGTATGTATTACTTTGCCAGCAACGTCGAGGAGTGATATCCCACGCCAGTTATCGCATAACGTCAAATTGCCCTTCTTAGGAATCGGGACCAAAACGGCATCCTTCCACTCCTGTGGAACTTCACCCGCCTGAAAGCAGTCAACCGCAAGCTCATGTAGCTTGGAGACGAGCATCGGGCCACCGTATTTCAGTAGTTCGGGCAAAATACCAGAGTATCCAGGTGCCTTCCTGTTTTGCAGAGTCCCAAGGGCCTTGCGGACTTCCTCAATTGTTGGCACCCCTGCGCACATCAGCAGATGACGTGCAGCATGTCACTGAGTTTACCTACCTTGGTTGCCTCATAACACCTGATGGCACAACATCTGCAGACGTCACCCATCGCATAGCTGCAGCCTCCAAAGCTTTCGGACGCCTCCGTAAGCCAGTCTTACACAACAGAGATTTACCGGTCTCCACGAAACGTAATGTATACACAGCCACTGTTCTCTCAGCATTGCTGTATGGCTCTGAAACCTGGACACCCCTGCAGCGGGATGTGCGTCGTTTGGAAGTATTCCACAACCAATGCTTGCGGACTATATTTGGCATCAGCGGAAAGAGGCAGCAAGAGGAACGCTTGTTCTCATCCACAGTCCGAACGTGGTGGGGTGATACCGAGCTAGTTACAGAGAAGATTATGTTTTGCAGACTGACTTGGCTTGGTCATGTTATCCGCATGTCGCCCGAACGCTTGCCACGGCTACTCCTGTTCGGTTCACTGACCCAGACGCGACCTCAACACAAGCCCAAGAAGCGGTGGAAAGATGCAATCCGTGCTGACCTCAAGATGGCCAATGTCAAGGAGAGAGACTTGTGTGATGCAACCAGCTGCCGGAGTACTTGGAGGTCAGAATGCCGTGAAGCTGTTGCTTGCGCGCACCGCACCAGGACTGAGCACAAGATCAAGCCGGTCCTGTGCGACACCTGCGGCCGGAGTTTCTCTCAGCCCCGCTACATGGCGCGTCACAAGTGCACAGTGGAGCGAGCAAAGCCGGTGAGAGAGCAGTCTGGGTCTGTTCAGTGTAATGCGTGCGGCCGCTGGCTCCTATCTCGTGGGGGCTTGGCGAACCATCGGTGCGGCAATGATCCAGCTCATTCCCTCAGCCAGCCTCGACGGCAGCAACAACAACAGAAACCGCCAGCAGTTCGAGACGGGGCAGGTTTGACGTGCCTTGTATGCCAGCGAACCTTCACGTCCATCAGTGAAAGGACTCGACACAAGTGCAAACTGACTGACATCCAAACTACAGCGGCACCACCCCTGGAGTGCTCCACCTGTCACCGGACCTTCCGCTCGACTAGCGGCCGGACACACCACCGATGCGGCAGGGTGACTAGTACCATTTGACTTGTCCCTTCGGGGACTGCGTAGCCAGACTTGGCAGCAGGATCAAGATCAAGATGTATGTATGTATGTATGTATGTATGTGTGTGTGTGTGTGTGTGTGTGTGTGGTGTGTGTGTGTATGTGTGTTGGCCTGGACGGCTGGGGACACCCCAGGTGGGGTATTCTGAGGTGGGGTATTCACCCCTGAGGTGGGGTATTCACCGACAGAAGACTTGGTCGGATAGTTACGATGCTGACACTCTCCTCGTCGCCCCCACCTCGGAGTCCTTCGCGAGGCTTTGCAAGCCCGCGAGTGGAGCAAATTACCGCACGAAGACGACGACTTGGAACGACTCTGAGCGTTGGCTCATGGAATGTTCGCTCTGTTGTGGAGAGTGATGGACCAGTTCTAGCGGCAGCCGTGAGAGGAATCGTTTCCGATGATAAGCCAGAGCCATAGCTGCTGGAGATGGCTCTCTCGAACATGGTCCCGCTCGTCGTTCTATATTGTCGGCCCCGTAAGGGGACACGTGACCGTAATGGCAGTGTTTACCAGGACCAGGACCAGGGTATGTGTGTGCATGTGTGTGTGTGTTTGTGTGTATACATGTGAGTACACATGTATACTGGCACTTTACTACAGTACATCTTCTTATGTTCTGTATGGTTGAGTGGGTAGGGAATTTGGTTGAGTGGGTAGGGAATTTGGTTGAGTGGGTAGGGAATTTGGTTGAGTGCGTAGGGAATTTGGTTGAGTGGGTAGGGAATTTGATGTGCACACGACTAAGGTCATAAGTGTACTTACACTTCTTTAGTCTCTCCATTGCAATACGAGATCCAGCGTACGCAGGTTTGATATCACGGCCAATTTCTTCTACAGCCACCATCAGTGCATGATACCGCTTTTCTAATTGTTCCTCTGGCGTTAGTACTACTGGTGCAGGCATGTCAGAACTGGGCACAAGATACTGGATTTGCTGTGTGATCGGCGCAGGCATTGTAGCAGGCACTGTAGTACTGGCAGTAGCTCCAGCAGTTGTAGCAGTTGTAGCTACTGCAGCAGCAGCAGCAGCAGCACCAGCAGTTGTGACAGTAGCTGGAGTTGGAACAGCAGCAGCAGGTATTTGGGAAGTATCTGTTGTTAACTGTTGACTCATTGCTTGAGCTGCGATCGTGGAAGTGCTAGGAGTAGCCGTTGCAAGCATAGTGCTTGTAGCTGTTGTTGATGGTGCAGATGATGCCAGCGATGACACAGGCGCAGTTGCACCTGGTGCAGGTGCAGGCATTGGTGTGAGGCGGTCACTTGCTTCGGCAGACGTGTCCATAGTCGTCTTGCCAGTGGAAGCCTGTGCAGCACCGCTGGTATTGCCACTGTCACTCACATCTGAACATTTATACGCAGAAGCAGCACATATGCGTACACATGCACACACGCACATACATGTACACACACACTCAGACACTCAGATTCAGACACACACACACACACACGCACGCACACACACACACACACACACATGTACATCCATACATGCACGCGCGCACACACACACATACACACACACACACACACATACACACACACACATACACACACACATACACACACACACATACACACACACACAAATGTATAGACACATGTGCGCGCACACATGCAAGCACACACACACACGCACATACACATCTAACGATGGCAACGACAACACCCTACTAGTCTGTAGTACCAAGTAGGCAAGGGGGCATACGCCAGCATGTGACCAGAATGTGCAAATCTGCATACCATTTTTTCCAGGGTCAAGGCCGCAGAAAATGACCCCTGCGGCTCGCATATCCCAAACATGTATTTTCATACAAACAATACAAACTAAAATGTGACATTTCGTGTCCAGGGGGGGATCTTGGAGGCCGTGAATGCCGTCTTGCACTACACGTGCATTTGTACCACCTGCGACATCCATTTAGACTACTAACCGTAACAAACTGCTCACCACAACCAATAAGGCACCAGAACTAAGAGAACGCCTGCACACATCATGACATCACTAGCCACCGACTGTTTTTACCTCCCGCATCCGAAATTGGATCAGGACTATATTATTACTAATAGGCACATGGAAACACTCAAATAATTCCACACATCTACACAAAAATACAGAATTTAGGTGCAACGAGGGCAAAGTCAATTTTGCAGAATGTGGTCAATTTCTGGCTGTACATTTGCAATAAATTCGAATGCGTATGTAATGTATCTTGTAATCAGGTACACACTCAAACGAAATCTTGAGTTTGGACTTGCTGCTGTCTGGGGGTAAGAGCTTCGACTTTAGCCTTGAGTAGTTCCTAACAATATACAATAATTATAATACCGCCTTTTGGCTCTGGGTGGCTTACCTCTGTTGGGCTCCATGGATTCCATGTGTTCACGTATCTACAATTGTACGTCCTCTTGAAGTCAAAAGTACTAAAATGATACGAATGAAAAAGTATTCAATGAAAGTGCAATTGCTTGAAAGGAAATAATTGACGACACCTCAACAGCTTACAACGGACAAAGTGACACGGAAGATCACCAGTACAACGCGAAACATAACGTCCGTGCATTCATCGTCAAAAGTGGCATACGGACATACAGAGTTGCGTACCTCATTTTTGCGCAAAAAAGAGTGAAATTGCAGAAAAATTCCCACGTGGCGCCAAATTTTTGATTCGTCAAAATATTCATCAAATGAATTCAGCTGGAGACAGAGTGGAGGATAATCCAACGAAGTATTAGTTTGAGTATTCTCGTTCTCTTCGTTAGGGAGGAAGGCAGAAGAGCTGCTTGTTCAAGAGGGAAGGCTGCCAGGACACTTGGTAGTATTTAGACGAAAGTCGCGGAGAGCATATGATTGTTTGCTTTTGAGGTGAAAAACGAATCTGAATTCCTCTGTCAACCTCTAATTCAGTGAATTTGCTCACTAGTTTTTGAGAATGCATTCATGATGACACATGTGGGCATACACATAGTAATAAAGTAGTGATGGCTGGTATTGTGGAATCAGCGCCGTCTTTTACGCCGTTTGGCCGTTCTGCATTGGCTCACGACGAGAAAATTCTTGTTGAGGTTAGTGCAGTCTTTCTCATGACGAAACAATTAACGTTATGTGCATAAGAGGGACTGGGTAGTAGTCCCGGGCCTGGTAGTGGATAATTTCAGGGCTCTGAACATGGAGTAGAAAAAAAGAAAGGCCAGCTAATACCAGTGTCCTGTGGTGTACCCACGTAGGCTTAGTATGGAGAGCAGGAACATGGAGCAGCTGCTGTACAGCTGTATTGCATTCCCAAAACACAGTCATTAGTCGTAGACAATGTTAACCTGCCCAAGAGCATGACAGTGGACTTCTAGGGCGCGTTAGGTTGGTACAGGATCGAATAGCCAGTCCACAAGGAGCAGCCTCATGCCAAGCAAACAGTGTTCCAGAAACATTGTACATTTATGCGAAAAGTGCACCAAACTTGGGTGCATTCGTCAAAACGTGTACGAGTCACCATAGTCATTTGTACGGTATACAACGAGTAGGCCAGGTGCAACCCAAAAGCGTATGCACGTGATCATTTTGAACAAAAATGATGTTTCGCAGTGAAAAAATGAAACTGCTGCTGCTCTGGCCTTGAGACTGGAGCAAGGAGAATATGTTCTGGCCAATCCAGAACAGGTGCAGTCCCAACCAAATACGCTTTTCTGGTGAATCCTGTTCTAGGTTGTGCCAACCAAACACGCCCCTAGTGTACTCTCTGTACTACTACAACACTCTCTAACTGGGGTTTGCATGTACAACACTCCACAAACATTTGAAAGAACTCCTGCAGTGCATGATGTACTTGAACATTTTGCTAGTAATGTGCATCGATATTCCCTAAAAATATGTGCTTGATCAGTTCGAAATGGTACGCAAACACAAACCACTACAACAGTGCCTCTCGAACATTTGAAAGAAGTCCTGCAGTGCATCATGTACCTGAGCATTTTGCTCATAATGTGCATATCGATATTCCCTAAAAGACGTGCTTTATCAGTTGGAAATGGACAAATGGTACACACACACAAACCTCTAGTGCCATGGCCTCAGTACATGTTGGGATATTCTTCTGCATGTGACAGAATGCTAGAACCTGATGGAAAGAACTCCCTCTGCTACCAGACATTGGGGCATGTTTGGAATATTTTGGCCAGAATTCTCCACAGGCTCAAGACACGTTGATCGAGATGAGGCCATGTGTGTGTGTGTGTGTGTGTGTGTGTGTGTGTGTGTGTGTGTGTGTGTGTGTGTGTGTGTGTGTGTGTGTGTGTGTGTGTGGACTAACGTTATGCTGGACACAGCATCTCTATGGTCGACTCCTGTGAGGCGCTTCTGTCCGCAATGCAATAGTGCATATGCGTGAACACGTTTTGTTATTTTCCCACTACGAGTACAAGTTTGGTGAGGGTGTTCACTAATATTGTACAAGTAGAACTGGCGGCTTTACCGAGCTCTGTCTTGACCTGAGAAAGGGCCTGTCGCTTGGTACTTTGTAACTTAAAAAAAAATGCATTTCTGTAAAGCAACATTGCACCTGGAAGCTGCAGCCAGAACAGTTCTAGAACACTTTTTGTCTGCAGTAGGTGCAGCATCCTGGACTTCTTTGTATAAGGATGATGAATGTGGACTACAAACCGTTTTGTTGTGTCCATGATGGAGGTGAAGCACAGGAAGAGGTGGAAATGAACATGTGTGGCATGCAAGCAATGTTTTAACCATTTGAACTGTCATTCTAGCTGAAAACTCAGCCCACAGAAACTCATAGGTCTTGTAATCATAGACTTTAGACTCTGTAGATCATTATCAGATGGACCCATAGTCGCTTCCACTCTCGGTGTATGTACATTTCTAATGAAGGAGACTATTGTTTCATTGCATCGCACCTGCCGGGTGTGCGCACACACGTGTGTGGTCTTCTCCTTTTTTGTGCTTCAATATCCTTAGAAAGAGCGATGGAAGCTGGTCGCGTCCTATGCAGAGGATGGCTCGACCCTGTCTGGGTTAGAGGACGAGGTAAGCGTGCTTTCCACACGTTCACGGAGAGAGTTACAAAACAGTAAACAAGAACCTAGATCTAAGGACACAACGGCGGAATTTTTTTAGTTGACGTCACCTTTTTCAGAACCTATGATGCATGTCATACAAAGCACGCACAAAGCATGTGTTGGAAGACGACTTTCATCTAGAGTTTGTGTTTTTGCCGCTTTCAATACGAACATTTTCCTTTTTCTCCTGCTTCTCCAGCTTTCTTTACCGTACTCGTTGTGCAAGTTTAGTGAAACTCTGCCGAGTTCACCTGGCCACAGACTCACAGTGCATGCCTCGTACAGTATGACTCATGATCTCCAGAAAAGGTTACAGCAAATATTCCGCCGTGGGCCAACCCAAGAGGAGTTGCACTCTCTTGTTTATGTACTCTTAGTTTTAGGTATTGACGGAATGGAAACAGCGTGAATGACATGACAATGACTTTAGGTATTGACGGAACGGAAACAGCGTGAATGACATGACAATGACTTTGCCAGCGGCCTATAATTATGATGTCTGATGTGTACAACAGCCTATTTACTGTTGTGGTATTCTGTCTCTCCATTGCAGCTGTATTATAGTGGCAAGTTGGTTGTGTGGTCACGTGGTCATGGAAACCATGGCCGCCATCTCATGAGGTCATTCACTGTTGAGCAGGAAGTGCTGGATGTAAGTCAGTACAGTGACTAGTAGGCACATACATATAGCAGTGAATCTTACACGCATACATGTAGCAGTGAATCTTACACGCATGCATGTAGCAGTATATCTTACACGCATGCATGTAGCAGTATATCTTACACGCATACATGTAGCAGGAATCTTACACGCATGCATGTAGCAGTGAATCTTACACGCATACATGTAGCAGTGACTCTTACACGCATGCATGTAGCAGTATATCTTACACGCATGCATGTAGCAGTATATCTTACACGCATACATGTAGCAGGAATCTTACACGCATGCATGTAGCAGTGAATGTTACACGCATACATGTAGCAGTGAATCTTACACGCATACATGTAGCAGTGAATCTTACACGCATACATGTAGCAGTGAATCTTACACGCATGCATGTAGCAGTGAATCTTACACGCATACATGTAGTAGTGAATCTTACAGCATGCATGTAGCAGTGACTAGTAAGTAGGCACATGCATGTAGCAGTGAGTCTTACAACTTTTAAAAGCGGGATTCACAGAAGCTTTTTTGCGATGCGACAGCTGCAAAACCGGGAAATCCCCAAATCGCAGCCGTCCGGCACCCCACGCAACTGCCGCAACTGGGCCATCGCATAAGTTGAGCTTGGCTCAACTTTTTCGATGCGACAAGCGATTTTGTGTACGATTTTGACCTTTTCTACAGCAAAGTTGTACACAGGTTCAAGAGTTGCCTGTAAATTTGTACAAGTTGTACCAAACCGCGCGATTACCATGGTGACATGCCCACCTGCATTGAACTTCGCGCCAAATCAGCAAGGCGTCGTCGCATCGCTGACTTCTTCTGTGAATGGTATTTCGCGAGTTCGCATCGCACGCGTCCGTCGCAGATCACGTCGCATCGCGTGTCGCATCGCAAAAAAAGCTTCTGTGAATCCCGCTTTGCAAGGTTGGTACATGCATGTAGCAGTGGCTGGTAGGCACATCGTAGCACTCCTCTTGTCGTCTCTCTTTATTTCTCTTTTCCCCCGTCATCTCAGTGCAGCCAGTGCTTGACCCTGCGCTTGCTGTAGAATGTGCTTTGAAGCACATGCGTTTGCTCGGTCTTACTTGCTGCTTTCCAATGCTCCACCGTACTGCACTTCTGTACATTGTCAGATCCAGGGTTAGCCGTGTTGTATATCCATACCCTGCCACTGGAGTCTAGCTGAGGTAGTGGGCTATCGTATATCCACACCCTACACACTGGAGTCTTGCTGAGGTAGTGGGCTATCGTATATCCATACCCCACACACTGGAGTCTAGCTCAGGTAGTGGGCTATCGTATATCCATACCCTACACACTGGAGTCTTGCTCAGGTAGTGGGCTATCGTATATCCATACCCTACACACTGGAGTCTAGCTCAGGTAGTGGGCTATCGTATATCCATACCCTACACACTGGGAGTCTAGCTGAGGTAGTGGGCTATCGTATATCCATACCCTACACACTGGAGTCTGGTGCAGGTTGTGATCCCTTTGTTTAATGTGCTCATTGTTCTTGTACTGCCAGGTGTTTTGGTGCAAATTCTCTGGAGGAGTGAAGCCATGCGAGACTCGTTCAGGTCAGTGTACTTGTATGCACTCGTAGGCTGCATTCGATCATTCGTTCGGTCATTCGTTCTGAGTGTTTGTGTGTCATTATTATGTTCTGCTTCCTCCTGAAGCACACAACTTCATGACTTGTTTTGTTTAGCGGAGCAGAAGACTTCAAGACAATGAGTGGATATATATCTTTGAAGTGTCTACATTATCATTCAAAAGAAATTGGCACCGTTCAAGTCTCACTCCGAGCCACTATTGCTCGATTCCTCAGAGCTCAATTCACAAGAATGGACAGTTTGGTCAAAGTCACAAAGTTTTTGTTTGCGGGGGAAGTCTGTAAATTGTTGCAGCAGGATTAGGGGACTTGAAGCTTTGAGTGCCAGTTGGCGACATTTTGTTTCTGTGATTGTAGTGTGGGGCAGGGACTGCCTATCCATGTGTAGGTGTATTGATGTCTGTTTCTCTCTTGTCTTCTTTCTTTCTGACATGTGACAACAGATGAGTTGAGAGATTCACCTGCAGAGATATCGACGGAAACACCATGTTTATGCGTGGTGCAAGCTGCTTGTGTGTCAGTTTACACTATGAATGGTGCAGTGTTCAGTGTACCTGTTGCTATACAGGTCAGTTGTGTGTATGTGCCTGTGCGTATATGCCTGTGTGTATGCATTGGTGTGCATATGTGCCTGTGTGCATGTCAGTTGGGTGTAGGTGTCTGAGCATGTACCAAGAAAGTTTGCAAACTACCGTAAAAGTCCGTAAATAAGTACCTGCCCGAAAAAAATACCCCCTTCATTCTTTTGGCTCTGTCTTTTGAAGTCAAGTCAAGCCCGATAAACATACTGCCCGAAATAAGTACCGGTACGATGCGCACATGCAGTGTGTAGCATGTACATCTACGTGAAAATGACTTCTCCACTACACACAAGTCAAGTCCGAAAGTTAGTTCGTGCCCGAAAGTCAGTACCCGCCCGAAAGTTAGTACGGGTGTGGTCACTAAATTCGAAAGTAAATACGTACTTATTTACAGACTTTTACGGTATTTCGTTTCCTGCATATACAGCTGCGAAAAAGTGCCCTACCTCGTCAAGTATCCCATTCCATCCAAATATGATTGTTTGCAAAGCTCTCATGTGCCTAATTATTTAGTACTCGTAGCAGCCAGCTCACGTTCAATTGATTTTGCACACATGTTTGTTGTCTGTCTGTTTGTCTATCTGTCTGTCTGTCTGTCTGTCTTTAAACCACAGTAGATAGGCGAACCGCACAAAAAAGAGCAAGATTTGATACTGACAAATGTTAACATTTCGGCCATACTGGTCTTGTTCAAAATGATGTTGAGGACGGGGGAGAACACGCTCAATAACTAACTTACTGTAAATAGACAAATTTTCGGCAGCTATTTAATTTCGGCTATATTCGGCACCGACCCAAAACGCCTAAATTAAAACGCCGATGAAATTTTTAACAGCATCTGTCACACTATACCATGCCCTCTACCCCACGCCGAAAATAAATCGCCGCCAAAATGTCAAAAATCGTGAAGTGCCGAAATTTTGCACCACCGAAATTTTGTATATTTACAGTATAGAGGAGGGGAGGATGTGTGAAAATTGGTGCTATGACATTGTTCAAAGTGAAATAGGGTATGAAAAACACAAAGTGACATTGCACCAAAGTGACATCACCGGCTGTACAAACGTAGATGCAACACCACGTACAGTAGTAGCAAGCAGAGACAGTGACACGCAGCAGTAGTAAGAAACATCAGCAAAAAGTGAGTGGTAAACTAGCACACAAACGTGACATCCGTGTGTGTGTGTGTGTGTGTGTGTGCGTGCGCGCGCGCGCACACATGAGTGGGTGTGCATGCGTGTGTGTGTGTGTGTGTGTGTGTGTGTGTGTATGTGTGTGTGTGTGCAGTTTATGTGCTTGTTTTTCGGCTCACTTTTTGCTGATGTTTCTTACTTCAGTACTGCTGCTGTGCATCACTGTTTCTGCTTGCTACCACATGGTGTTGCATATACGTTTGTGTAGTTGGTGGTTTCACTTTTGGTGCAATGCCACTTTGTGTTTTTCGTACCCTATTTCACTTTGAACAATATCATAGCACCAATTTCTGCACATCTCATCCTCTCTATTAACCGAGTGCTCCCCCATTCTCAACACCATTTTGAACAAGACCAGTATGGTCGAAACGTAAAACATTCTGAGTAAGATAGGTGAGACTTCCTGCAGCTTCATACGTAGGTAGTGGTTTAGAGCAGACCTGCTCGTTTAGCATTTATCAGTATCAAGTTTTGCTCCTGGTGTGTGGGTCAGCTATTTACTGTTGTCTGTCCGTCTGTCTGTCTAGCAAGAGCTTGATTTTCCAAACGATGACACACTAGCAACGGTCCAGCTAGAACATCCATGGTGTGCAACAATGCTGTACGTCCGTCTGTCTGTTTGTCGGTCTGTGTGTCGATGTATATGTGTTTGTCTGTCTGTCTGTCTGCCCGTGTGCACCCGGGTATTGGTCTCTGTGCGTGGCGGCGGTGGTGGTGGTGGCTGTATTGCTGTCGGCTGGTGTGCGCGTGTGTACCTCTAGATCACCAAGGCTTGGTCAGTTCCCGGAGCACTGCTACTGTACAGCGAGAAGTCAAAGAAAGAGAGGTGAGACCACTCATATACACTCTACATGTCCATTGTTGGTCAAAGAAAGAGAGATGAGACCACCCTATGCACTCTACATGTCCATTATTGTTCAAAGAAAGAAAGGTCAGACCACCCTATGCACTCTACATATCCATTGTTCAAAGAAAGAGAGATTGTCAGACAACCCTTTGTACTCTACATGCCCTTTGTAAATCTAAGATTCTCTAGACCTGTCATTTTCCTGCTCATTTAGCATCTTTTGGCTTGCCACTGTAGTTTCTCATGAACTTCACACACGAAATCACCTTCTGTGTTCAAAAGTAGTGATTTTTGCTGAGTCTAATTGCCCGTTTCTTACTCGCCTTGTTGCGTGTTGCCATAGTGATGATGCGGGGAGAGTTGATGCTCAAGAACTCTATTCTCTGGTGCATCCCCTTGATGAAATCAAGCCGCTGGCCCTACTGCAAGAAGGTACGGTTCGTGTTTGCATATTTGAAGTTTAACGTTACTATGTATGCTGGCGTTTCCTGGTTGTACAGTGTGTGTGTGTGTGTGTGTGTGTGTGTGTGTGTGTGTGTGTGTGTCGCTGCTCGTTTGGCGCAGGCGTCCCGGCTGTTCGGCGTGCTCAGGTCTCCGATATTTCAGTGCGTACATCTCTCGGTCCACACCAAGCGGCTGGTGTATCGTGCTATTGTCCTTCCTGCTCTTCTCTACGGTGCGGAGACATGGCCCATCAAAGCGGGTCATATTCGCCGACTCAACACCTTTCACCATCAGTGTATTCGTACAATTCTCGGTATCTCTCGTCGTGAGCAATGGGAGGAGAGATTGTCGTCGGCATCGCTGAGTGAGCTGGCAGGGGTGGACGTCGACATGGCCGATGTGATCAGCAAGCACCGCTTCCGTGGCTTGGTCATGTTGCACGGATGAAGGAGACCCGGCTGCCCAAGCAGATGCTGTTCGGCGAACTGCCCTGCAAACGCCCGCAACATGGTTCCAAGAAGCGCTGGCGGGATGTTGTGTCCTCGGACTTTACTGTCATCGGTTTGTCTGAAGCGGACTGGTATGACACAACGCAGGAGAGATCCGCCTGGTTTCAGTGTCGTCGACAGAGGGTCGAGAAGGAAGCCCCAGACATCCCGTGCCCCAACTACCGCTGTGACAGAGTGTTCCGTCGTCCTGGTGACCTCAAGCGGCATGCGCCTTACTGCAGATTTCGCGTTTAGAGCCTCAGCGTGAGGAAGCCATCGCTATCATTGCTACGGCAATGGGCGTTAAAGGTTCAAGGTGTGTGTGTGTGTGTGTGTGTGTGTGTGTGTGTGTGTGTGTGTGTGTGTGTGTGTGTGCGTGTGTGTGTGTGTGTGTGTGGTGTGGTGTGGTGTGTGCGTGTGTGCGTGTGTGTTACTTTGCACGGCACAGACACTACAAGTGGGTTGGACCGTCTTCATTGCACATTGCTGCCAATGTTGGCGTTAGATATCATACTTGTTGATGTTTGTCTCGTCACTATCGCTGTATTCTGCCGATACATGTATGACCGGAGAGAGAGAAAAGAGAACATTTGGCGTTTTATATCTGATTATTCTGTGTTGACTTCACAAGTGGACTGGCGAGAACTTCATGATCTTGCCCAAAGCCTGCCTGGCCAGTTCTTCAGAATTGTGTTTCTTTGACAGTTGTTAAGAAATGCGAGCATGGAACACTTCCCGTCTCGTTTGTTTTCCAGGAGAACCTCCAGAGAAGAGTCGTTCCATCTTGGCACATCTTGAACATATGACACCCATCCATGCGTTCGCTGAAGTTCCTATTATTCTGTTCAAGGAGAAGAGAACCGGTGGAAAGTTTCACCTGTATCGCATGGAGCTGCTACCTCCAAGAAAGGTCAGTGAAACGTTGTGAGTGCCTGCAGTGCATTGCGTAATTCACGTCTTGCTTTGGTATTCATTTGTTACATTGATGTTTGATTGTTGCAGTGTAGCAACAGTACGTAACTAAGAGTATGCAACTTGGCGATCACTCGGCTCATGGCGAAATTTCAGTCCTTCCCAGCCGTTTGACTCACTGTTGCTATCATGCGTAGCCGGAGATCCAAGTCCAAAACACTTGCACATTGCAGCTACGATAGTCGAAACAGAACAACGGACGGTATATCCACCGGTACCTTCAACGAATATTATAACTTTTTCTCTCAACCTTTTCTCTCGCTGCTGTAGCTCTTTACTGTACTCGTAGTGCAAGGTTAGTAACACCCTGCTCAGCTCAAGCGGCAACAGATTCTTAGTACGTACCCGTGCGGTATCACTCATGATCTCCAGGAAAGTTGACGTCAACAAGAAATTCCGCCGTGGGCCAAACCAAGCGGAGTTGCACACTCTTGTCTAGTGCACGTAGTATGTACAGTGGTCCCTCTATAATCCGGCACCATTTGTGCCACGAAAATCTGCTGGATTAGGGAGGGTGCTGGATTAAGAAATCTGATCTACTGCTGCAATGTGCATGAAGAGGACATTTGGCTACTGAAAATTGTGCCGGTTTATCGAGGGTGCTGGATTATAAAGTGCCGGATTAGAGAGGGACGACTGTACATATATTCTTGGTAACAGTCCAGCAATCGAACCAGATAATGATCAGCCAGAGAGTGGAGAGTGTGACAACTGGGCACACACTGACAAGGACTATATTATATGTACTGCACATTGGACATGACTGTGTTGGAGCAGGTGTCAGGTTGTTGCATGGCACAGTACTACATGACGTACTTGTCAGGTTGTACCCAGTTTGTCTGTTCGTTATCTGGCTCAATTGGTGAACTGTTTTAACAGTTAAAATTATAACGTGTACCCAATTATTCTGACTCGGTTTCTGGTACTTGCTTGGCTCAGCGTCCGAGTTTAATTATGATAGCAGTACTATTTCTTTTTGTCCTTGCTGTTCCTGTCTTGCAGGTTGTTCCAGCTAGTGATCTGGTTGACACTGGTGACTTTACTGCAACTGTTGGTGTTGGTGGCCATCATGTAGCCCTGCCCGCGACTCGACAAGACGAAGCAACGCCAATGTTCCTGATGTCTAAGCCCTTTGGCAATCGTCCACTTCCGACAACAGCTACAATAACATCTCCAATGCCACCACCAACATCTACTGTATTGTCACCTGCAATGAGGAGTGAAGTTGCCGGTCACGATTTCAACACTATGTCACCAGTCGGCAGAGCATCGGTGGCAAACAAACGTCGCAACATGGCACAGCTGCGACGTCGTCTACAGACATCGCTGCAAACTAGCAATATGACAGCGTCTCGCAGTCGGGACCTTGGTGATGCTGCAAGCCCCATGCCGCTGTTGCGTGGGCCGTCCAGAATACTAGGCAATCGCCGCTCGGCCAAGCCATCTGCCTCTCGTATGTATGCATCTGCTGCCGCATCTGCTGTGTCCTCGCCACTGCCTCGCTCTAGTCGTGGTGCGTGGACTGCTAATTCGTCACTGATTAACTCAGCTCGATTGCAACTAAGTGCTGTGAGTAATGTCACACCAACAAGAACACCTGGTTATCCCTTCCCCAGTCCCAACTACTGTCCATCAACTCTGCAACACTGCACCACCGCCGGTGGTGCTGTCAGGAGTGTCTTCTCACCGTCCCTACTGGCACCGTCGTCAGTCTTGACGGCTGCTGGCAACACTGCTATACACACCGATGCCAGTCTGGATATGGATGTGTCTGTAACGTTGGCATGGATTGATTCAAAGTGTCGCATAGCCAACCTGCCCATCCAAGACGCGTTTGTCTTACGTGACGTCAATGGTCGGTTCTTCATTTGTTTCTACCAGTCGGGTCCTCGTCAGTTGATGTGCATACCTGTCACAGAGGGCGGTGCGGTGCAGGGCCAGCCTCAAGTCTTTCACGACGTTACCGGTGCAGCGGCAGTTAATGCTCTTGGAGCTCTGTGCCTTGCCACCAGCAGCTCTCTTGACTTGATCAACATGCATGGCCAGCGCCACTGCTTGCAGTCATTACAGCCCGGTCCCTACTATGCTCCATCATTGAGCAACGTAGTCGGCTCATGGCTGTCTTTGTCTTTTCAAGGTGGGAAGACGTGCAAGAGAATGACGCTCGGCGAGCCCGTTACCAATGAGCTGTTGGAGATGTGTATAAAGACACTGCAAGATTGCCTGTCATCACCTGCCTTCAGTCACTTTGCTCTCGTCCTGTTTGGAAGCCTCTCTGTCCTGCCATTACGAGATGGAAATAGCAGCTGGTCCTGTTTGAAGCAGGCACTCTGCTCGGCTCTGCAATTGGAGGACAGAACAGTGACACACGGTGCTGAGACGGCCATGGAAACTGCCCAGGATGAAGAGGATCTGATCAGGACGGTCTGCTCTGCCTCTCCTAGCTTAGCAAAACCTATCCCTACACTCTGCCGCTTGTCCATCGCGGACAGCGTGTTTTCCACCGTCTCACTGCTGTTCAGTCAGCTCCATCTTGTCCATGAAGAGGTGAAGTTGAATGTGGAGATGTCAGCAAACACCACACGCCCTCTCGTTGCATTGCTGGCCAGTTTGGCATATGCTCTGCAGCTACCTGACTATGTGCGTTATTACATACTGGAGCATCCTGAACTGCACACGCAGCTTCTGCCGTATATCCATCCTCATCCGGTGTCCTATCGGAATATTCCTCAATACCCACTCAACATCACCCACTATCTGACGGCTCTGGCCGAATGTGCCAGTCCAGCCCCTGCCTGGCGTAACAACAGCATCTGTAAACGCTCCGATATGCTCA
Organism: Sycon ciliatum; assembly: GCF_964019385.1. NCBI lineage: Eukaryota > Metazoa > Porifera > Calcarea > Leucosolenida > Sycettidae > Sycon > Sycon ciliatum. The sequence continues at coordinate 313,712 of NC_088646.1, forward strand.
CTCATCTGTATACAGTGCGAAGAGACTTTCTGCAGCAAGCAGCAGCAGCAGCAGCACAATCGGCTGAGACACCGACAACGTTGATTGGTGGATTCACACCTGTCAAACCAACACAGCTACCAGCATCACAGTCATTACTTGATAGGCTAGCTGCTGATATGGACGATAGTGACCTGACTGAGGACATCTTGGAATCACTACCGGTTGGCTTCAGAACGCCGGTTGAGCAGATGTTGGAGTGGTGTCGTCATGGCAATTTACCCAGCCTGCCGCTCTCGGTGTGTAAGCTGCTAGGTCGTAGTGATCAGGTGTTGCAGGCGCAGCTTACTGCTGACTCTGACATTGTTAAACCGGATATCGCCGTGCAGACCTTCTCACAACAAGAAGAAAGCAATGATGGCTTGGACTTCTCAGATCCGAAACTGCCTCTTCTGTTCTCGGATGATCTACGAATGAATGAAGTTTCCGCCTTGTTGCAGTCTACTCGTCCGGTTCTAATCACGGTGGAGCAGAAACAGGAGGCATCTGATCATGACCATCAACAAAACCAAGTACGCCAGCTCATGGCTATCTGTCAGAGAACGTTTGCATTGCCCATCGGTCGTGGTGCTGCTACGCTGCGTTCCGTGCGAACACTTCCGACGGAATCCCTGCCCGTTCCGATCCTGTGCAATACGGGCAAGACGCCCGCCCCGAGATCGGTGTGTATCAAGCTCAGAGAGGAGGATATACACGAGATGAGATGGCCGATGTTTCACAACGGCGTGGCCAGTGGTTTAGCCATGGGCAAGTACCGTGTGGACACAAAATGGATTCTTCACAACAAGCCGCAAGAAGAGGAGCAACAACACGAACATGGTGGCTTTCTCTTTGCCCTCGGTCTAAATGGGCATCTTGAAGCCCTGCGACCGTATGAAGTCTGGGAGTATTTGGCACAATTGAATATTGCCACCACAGTAGGTCTTCTGCTGGGTATATCGTGCATGCGCTGTGGATCACGTCAGCAGCAGACTCTGCGCTTGCTTGCTGCTCACATTGCATCGCTACGCCCTCCCAACTCACTGGTGGTCAAGGTCCATCCGTTGATTCAGATTGCCGCAGTCCACGGCGTGGGAATCCTGTCCATGGAGACGGCCGACCAGCACTTGGCTAACGTCTTTCTGCAACAGATTGGCCACTTGCCAGAGCAGACTGAGCTGAAGGATCTATGCAAGTTTGATCGGCATGCATATTCATTAGCATGTGGAATCTCACTGGGCATGATCATGCTTGGGCATGGTGAAGGCAAGTCATCCAGCAACCTGCACATCACAAGTCGTCTCTTCTCACTGCTCGAGGGCAAGTCTCCAGATTTGAGGCACAGCCAGCAGTCCGGCACAGCGTTTCCAGTGACTACATCCGGCCAAGAGTCAACAGCCGATTCAACAGCAGTGTGTGCTGAAAACCTCATCTTGAATGGTCTGGGAGTGGATTCTCATTGTACAAGTTCTGCTGCAGCACTGGCTTTAACACTGATGTACTTGAAGACTGGCAGCAGCGAAGTGGCCTCTTGGTTGCAGCCCCCATCCACCGTAAGAGAACTAACAGGAGTTCGTCCCGATGTCCTGGTGTTGCGTGTTGCTGGCCAGCATCTTGTTCTATGGGACTCGATTGAGACCAGCGAGAAGTGGATATCCGACAATACGCCTGCTCCTGTCCAACAATCTTCGGTAGCTTTGCGTGTGAAGGAGGGTCTTATTCCTCAGTATGAAGGTAGCTTGCAGCAAGCTGCATGCTGTGTACAAGCTGGATTGTGTCTTGCTATTGGTCTGCGATACGCTGGAACTCAAGACCAGGCTGCTTTCGATAGGATTTTGCGCTACTGCAAAGTCATGTTGAAGCTGAGTGACCCGAATGTGTGTCCAGAGGTGAGTGATTCACTTTCCGTAGCAACTTGACTGAAATGGTCTGCACCACCTCTGTATGTGTCTAGTTGTTGTGCAGTGCATATGCTGTCCATTTGTGCAATGTGTTCCCTTTGTGGGAAATGCCTTGTTTCTGGTGCCAGTTGTCTCATCATCAGCAACAGACTGTTTGCCTCTACTTCAAAGTACTATTTTAAAGTGTTCTTGTCCATGATGACATATATGTACTTGACAAGTATGATTATATAATTATATATATATATGTATTCGTGATATTTCTTCATTTTTCCAGTATGCGTGTGTGCATGTGCATGTGTGTGTGTGTGTGTGTGTGTGTGTGTGTGTGTGTGTGTGTGTGTGTGTGTGTGTGTGTGTGTGTGTGTGTGTGTGTGTGTGTGTGTGTGTGTGTGCGGGAAAAAAATGAAAAGACCAAAAATAGGGATTCACTGGCCAGAAAAAGTCACTTCAAAATAGCTGTATGGTGTAGACCAGGCTGAATAGTGACGGTCAATTCTTCAGCCTTGCAAGCTATTGAATGGTGCAATCCCAGCACAAGTTGCTATGGCTTCTGCCGTAGCATTGCTATCATCGCCTCTGGCGATGGGCGTCAAAGGTGTGTGTGTGTGTGTGTGTGTGTGTGTGTGTGTGTGTGTGTGTGTGTGTGTGTGTGTGTGTGTGTGTGTGTGTGTGTGTGTGTGTGTGTGTGTGTGTGTGTGTGTGTACAAACTCCTATTACTCTTACAAATCACAACTAATGTTGCTACTGCTCTAATGTCTACCCTTTACTTTTGTGACTGTTGTTGTTGTTGTTGTTGTTGTTGTTGTTGTTGTTGTTGTTGTTGTTGTTGTTGTTGTTGTTGTTGTTGTTGTTGTTGTTGTTGTTGTTGTTGTTGTTGTTGTTGTCGTGGTCGTCGTTGTCGTCGTTGTCGTCGTCGTCGTCGTCGTCGTTGTGGTAGGAGCACAAGCGTGTCTTTATCATGAGCCTCTTGGTCATGCTGTTGTCACTTTCCATGGTAAGGAATTGAAGAATACTGCCTTTTGCTTGACGAAAATGGCCAACGTGACTGATATAACGTCGACTACAAACCAGCTCACAAGTGAGGGGGTCCCCGGACTGTGAATCCAGCACAGCCACCACATGTTGAAGACAGTTGACTACCTGGGAGTATCTTATGCACTCAGTCACATTGAAGTTTGATGTTGAACTACTTATACCTCCTGCCCCCCCCCCCCCCCCCCCTCCCACACACACACACACACACACACACACACACACACAATTTTAATATACATACTAGTAGAACACCCTTTCACTGTACTGTTTCTGAGCAATGTTTTGAAGCAAGCTTTTCCCACTTCCCATCCAACTGACCTTTCCTGTTTTCGATAACGGATCATGTTGCAACTGTTGCTGTGTCCAGCCGATGCCAGTTTTGTGTGCACAATGTTCTCTGTTTACCATTTTGTTCTACTGCGCCTGGCGTGTTCAGGTGATGGCAGGTACTGGAAATGTCACCATTCTCAAGTTATGTCGTTTGCTGCATGCCCGCACCAGTGACGATGCATTCTCCTACGGTAGTCATCTTGCGGTTCACATGGCACTGGGATTTGTTTTCCTTGGTGGTGCCAGGTGCGTATACTCTGTTTTCTGCTTGCTGCTACTGTATGCGGGTATCCAGCAATGTATGTGCATGCAGATGACTGGGCTTGTTCTGACAAACTAACCTGTCTCTTCAGTCGGCGTGCTTCTGTTGTGTTTGTTTTCTTTGCTGTGGAAAGGATGCATGGGAGCAACTAATTGGAACATTTTTTTACCGGTAGCTCATTAGCTGACGAAATGTGTGTGTGTGTGTGTGTTTTTGTGTGTGTATCCTGTGTATGCGTGTGTGTGTGTGTGTGTGTGTGTGTGTGTGCACGTGCATATGCATCCTGTTTTGTGTGTGTGTATGTGTGTACACAAGCACACGCGCGTACGCATCCTGTGTGTATGTGTCATCCTGTGAATGCTCTATGTGCACATACAGGTATAGCTTCAGCCGATCGAACCGTGCTATTGCTGCGTTGCTGTGTGCTGTGTGTCCGCAATACCCCACACTTCCTAGTGACAACAGGTCAGTAAACAAGTGTGTCATCACACGTCGCACAGTTCGTCAGGTATTGTTTCTAGGTATTATTTCTAGGTATTATTTCTAGAGAGTTTCTTCCACAATTTCCCAGGGACAGGTATATGTTAGCAATCCATGCACAGATTGAATGAGGCTTTTACAAAGTTGGCTTTTTCTTAGGGGTGAAAGTTGGCACTGAGATCCCGAGTTCGAGTACTCAGATTTTCTCCAATCGAATATTCGAGTATTCTTCATCTCCTAAAAATTGCACACCAATGGCCTTAAAATCACATGATACAATCCTGATTGAACCGAGTAGCAGTCATTTTTCTCGGGTATATTGGTTGGTGGGTCATTTGGGCTCTCTCTACTCGTGAACAAATCATCGTTACAAATGCTCACCACACAGTCTGCACATCAATATCTGCCGACTGCTGCTCTGAACACTGCAGATGTCTGTGGTAAAGACATGTACATGTACCATGTATGAACGAGTACTCTGATTTATTCCGAGTACGATTATTTTTGAAAAAAAAACCGAGCGAGTACTCGAGTATTCGGTATAATTGTTTCACCCCTACAAGTTTTTCTCCTTTTGTATTTCTGTTTGTTAGGTGCCATCTACAGGCATTGCGTCACCTGTATGTGCTAGCAGCTGAGCCACGACTGCTTGCTCCTGTTGATGTGGACAGTGAGGTGCCGTGTAGAATACCACTTGTTGTCACCATGAAGGTACGCATGCCGAACATCTATCTAGCAAAGTCAGCCACTGCACAGATGCCATTGCACCGATGCATACAAGTGACAAAACATTGCTGTAGCTTTTCTGGGGGTAAATTGTTCCATATTTGGCAGGTACAGCCAGCCCGAGTTCATTTGTGAATAGGACTGTACGCAGTTCATGACCTGTTATGCAGGGTTGGCACCATAATGTGTACTGTTGAAGTGGATTGGCGCCATGGCGGTCGGGTGGGTGACATCAGTAGATGTCACTTGAGAGGCAGAAACGCGTGACACCCGAGAAAGGTCAAATCTCACAGTGACGTCAGCTGATGATGACTGTGCCTCCAATCACAAGATCGTGGACTAGAATCTAGGCTAGATCACTCCGGGGTTTTTTCTTTCTTTCTTTCTAGGATGTAGAATAATGTATATTAGAGGGTTGTGATATGCAGTAATGCTATCACTGATTGAAAAAATCCTTGTGTAGTGTAAAGATGGAATTTGACCTAAGCAAACTCACTATCACCTATGATGGAAAGAAACTCAAGACTGAGAAACAACTCCGGTGGATTCACAAAAAATTAGGGCAAAAAAAGAATCGGGAACTTCACAAGAAACAGATCCGGAAGAATCGAAAGAGGTATCCGATTGTCACACCACCATTCACAGTCTTAAAGTCAGTACCCAAAGGGATTCTGAAATCGTTCATCTATGAACCGAAAGAGAATCATCCAGATCTGTATATATTCTTTGACAGTAGGGAGGTTTCGCTCTACGTAATTACGTATGAAAATCTGTATGTCGTACGCGCCGGGGAGCGAGGGCAACTTTCATACGGAAATCTCTCTACGGATTTCCGTAGGAAACCTCTTTCCTACGTTGAGTCCTCCGTAGGACTTTTTGAAATATTTTTCGCATTTTCCGCATTTGCCCATGGCAACATTCAAGCCACGCGAAACACAAGGTACACACACCACTCCCACCACTCCCACCACTCTTCTATACAGTCATACTAACTTGTACGCCCTTGAGAAACGCATCAACTTCAAAACCTATGTATTTGTTTACCGCTGCCTGAATGGACTTGCTAGTCCTCTTCTGCGAGACCGCTTTACCTTGCGCGACCATGGTGCTCGCACTGCAGCCACCACCCGTGGCCAAGTCTCTGCTGCTCTTGTTCTGCCCCCGCTAACACCCGACATGGCTTTAGTGCAATTTCTTATTTGGGCGCTGCCAGGTGGAATACACTTCCACCCGCTTGCCGCATGTCTAGTTCACCAGCTGAATTTCGCTCATCCATCAAATTATACGTAGGGTTCCCTGTAAAAAGGCGCTGACGCCTGTTGGGAATTCCCTAGTAAAAGAATAAATAATAATAATAATAACACCGTACACCACGTGCAAAATATAATGGAAAACGCGGTTTCGGTTCATGGTGCATGCCAGGGATTCCGGAGTCGACTCCCTGGTGCATGCGGTGGGCGCATGCAGCCAACGTGTCTCCAAAGCAACAACGCATGTTTAGCAGTCGTGGAGAAATCACGTAGAGCGAAACCCAACAGCTCTGATTTTTACGTATGAAAATTCCGTGTAGTTCATACGTTATTTTCATACGTAATTCCGTAGAGCGAAACCTCCCTAGTATCAGCATCCCACTGAGAACACTAATACAGAAAGAACTGGAAAATCTCGAAGGTGTGAAAGTCAGTCTGACATTACAAATAGAAATGGAGAAAGGAGATGACATAACAACCACAGACACACCGTACTTCAGAAGTGGACCAATGACAGTCACAACATCTCATGAGATTGGTGACGGTATTCGAACGGCACACTCACGAATTCATAGAAATATCGATAAGTGGATACAGAATGGATCAAACTGGCACATCAATCACATCACCAGATTTTATGTTGATGTAGCAGCATATCAGCCAATGAGAGGTAAATCCTACATTGATTTACCGACCGATCTCAAGAAAAAGAAGGCAATCATCAATGTCAAGAATAAGGATGATAAATGTCTGATGTGGGCACTGCTCTCAGCTCTGTATCCAGCAAAGAAAAATGGTGACAGGGTAACTCAGTATACAGAATATAGCAACAAACTTCATCTGTTCGGAATCGATTTTCCAGCACCACTGAGTCAAATTTCCAAAGTTGAGAAGCAAAACAACCTAGCTATCAATGTCTTTGGGTATGAGGATAACGTGATCTATCCGCTACTGCTGACAAAGAAAAGAGGTGAGAAAGTGATCAATCTTCTACTCTACCAAAAAGAAGATCAGAGTCACTACTGTTGGATCAAAGATTTCAGTAGATTGTGCTACGATCAGTCAAAACACAAAGCCAGAAAATTCTTCTGTACAAGATGTCTCCAACCTCACAACACAGAGAAATCCCTGAGCAACCATCAGGAGTATTGTGATAATGTCACTGGATTATCAGCACATATGGTACTACCAGAACCGGATGACGATGGAAATCAGCCAACACTGAAGTTTATCAATCATCACAAAATGCTACAATGCCCCTATGTCATCTATGCTGACACTGAGGCACTGATCAAGAAAATCGATGGAGTGAAACGCAAACAAACTATCCAGGATACTACGCAGCATGTTGCTTGTAGTTTTGGCTATGTCGTGGTGCGTTCTGACGGAGTGATGACAAGTCAGTGTTTCTACCGGGGTGATGACTCTATGGATGTATTCTTTGATAAACTCAAAGATGAGGAGAAGAAAATCCAATCAACACTCAATAATCCAGCACCGATGGACCTCACTAAGGATCAAGAAAATTGTTCAGAGAGACAGAGGACTGTTGGATTTGTAAAAAGAAACTTGGTGTTGACAGAGTCCGTGATCACGACCACATCACTGGTGATTTCCGCGGTGCCGCACACAATGACTGTAACATCGAACTCAGAATTTATCCATACAAGCAACACATCCCTGTGGTTTTTCACAACTTGAAAGGCTATGACAGTCATCATCTCATCGGAGCAATTGGAAAGACAGATGTTGAGACCGTCACATACACGGATAAGGATGGTGTATGTAAGAGTAAAACTGTGGGTGATATATCAGTCATTCCCAACAACATGGATAAATTCATCTCATTCACATGGAGACAGTTCAGGTTCATCGACAGCTGTCAGTTTCTCAATGCCTCACTTGATAGACTGGTGAAAACAACACCAGATGACTCATTCACTCACACCAAGACGTTGTCAAACCATCAGCTGTTGATGAGGAAAGGGATACACCCCTATGAATACATGAACAGCTTCTCCAGGTTTGATGAGACTCAGCTACCAGCACAGAGTAAGTTCTATTCTTCACTGTCTGATGAGGGGTGAGTGACGATGACTACAAACATGCTGAGACGATTTGGATGAAATTCGACTTTCAGACTCTTGGTGATTATCACGACTTGTATCTCAAGACCGACGTGTTTCTCTTGGCTGACGTCTTTGAGAATTTCAGAGTAGAAGCTGTCAGGACGTATCAGCTGGATCCAGCAAATTACTACACTCTGCCTGGATTCGCCTGGGATGCTCTGTTGATGTACTCAGGTGTGTCCTTGGAATTACTAACAGACTATGATCAGCACTTGTTTGTAGAATCAGGAATGAGAGGTGGTGTGTCGATGGTCTCACAACGATATGCTGCTGCTAATAATCACTATCAGGAGAAATTATGATGCTGATCAACCATCGTCATTTATCCAGTATCTCGATGCTAACAATCTCTATGGTTGGGCCATGTCACAGCATCTCCCAGTGTCTGATTTTCAGTGGGAGAAACCATCAGAGAAACTCCTGAACAAGATGCTGAATACTCAAGATGATTCCTCATCGGGGTATCAGAGGCCTAGCCAAAGCCGGCTCAGCCGGCAGAATGCCGGCTGGGAGGGCGACCTGCCGGCTGAGACAGCTCCAAGGGTTATTTTGGCCGGCTGGCAAACAATTGAGATTCAGAGAAATTTTCAGTTTCTACAAGTACAAGTATTTGTAGCATGCTGTGTTCGGGATCATTATTCTTTCAATCATGTCACCAAGCCCACTATCCTCCGCCAAGGTAAGAGTCGACCACTGTCAGCTGTCGAAAATAGGTCCAGTTTCTGCAACTACAATGTCCGAATAATCGTGGAAACAGAACGACCGGCACAGCAGCGAAAACTACTTCCACTGTACTGGTACTGCACTACAGTGCACTGTACTTGTGTAGATCCCGTAAGTGCACTGCACTAGCACTTGAGTCAGTAGATCTACGTAGCAGAGGCTACTCACTGTAACTCAGGCTCAGTGCTAGCTCTTCACTCACCCTGAAATGCACTTGAGTACGACTCGTATGCACTCGAGTACATGTACGTCGTTGGTGCGCAGAGTGCCAGTAAAAACTAAAATGTAACAGGTGCTAGGTCGGGTCATGGTTCGCTGCTTCCGGTGGGTACACGGCTGTGACACTGACAGCTAGACTCTGGACTGTCATATCGTGGGCCATTCGTGGCTAGGCTGGGTCTTGTGCATGCTGCATTTCGGAACACATGACCATCGGCATTGTACACTACTCCAGTTGTTGTGGCGGACCACTCAGGCACTGCGTTGCTTTAGTTAATAATAATAATAATAATAATAATATCTTTATTAGGATGACCCAGAGGCTTGTCGCCTATCAAGGGGTTCACCGCTTTGAAGGATGTACATGTACACGTATGAGCTAAAGTGAAAGTAGTGAAAAGTTGTGCAGCGTGAATGCGTTGGGGAGCACACGGGGGTTATGTACATGGCGTAGGCATACCGGAGAGCAAAGCACTATGTTTGCAAGTGAGTTTGCGAAGCTCATTCTTGAAAACAATAATGGATGGTTCTGCAGTTAGTCTTGGTGGGAGGCAGTTCCATAAGAGGGAGGTTTGGAAGAGAAACAACGATTTTGATGTGGTCTTTGCTTTAGGGAGAATAATTTTGTTAGGGCGTCTCGCACTCTGCGTGATATTGAAATGGAATGAAGCTAGGCAACGTCGATACTTGAAAATAAATTTGTGCATGGTAACCAAGCTTAAAAACTGCCTGCGGTAAAGAAGGGATTCAATGTTAGCTTTTTTATTAAGATCCTGCTTGGGTGTATTAGTTGTAGCACTTCAAGTAGTTCCTCCACGTTGCTTTAGTGAACACATGATCCATGCTGATGTAGCTGTTTCAATAGTGTTTGTTTCCTTTTTCATATTAATTATTTTTGTTAATTTACCTATAGTCACAATGCCATTGTCACAACTGCCTGATAAATGTCCATAATTGGACGAAGCGAAAGGAGATGCAAGCTGCAATGAAAGATTTGTAGTGGTGTGTGTGTGTGTGTGTGTGTGTGTGTGTCTGTGTGTCTGTGTGGATATGTGACTGATGGCGGGGGTCTGGGGGCGCAGCCCCCAGCACGATGCATTTTCACTAGAACGTTGGCCGGCTGGCATAAAATCCTGGCTAGACCTCTGGGTATATCGTTGAATGTGATCTGGAATATCCACACGAACTTCACAAGGAGCACAACGATTATCCAGTTGCTCCGGAACATCTTTCCGTCAATGAGGACATGCTATCTCCATACCAGCAGGAGCTTGTTGATAAACTCAATTCTTCCGGAGTAGATGCTCTCAAACTTGTACCAAACTTGAGGGATAAGACGAAGTACGTTCTCCATTATCGAAACTTGAAACTCTACACTCAGCTTGGACTACGTTGTGTCAAAATCCATCGTGTTCTGAAATTTACTCAGAAGCCGTGGATGAGAGACTACGTCCAGAAGAACACTGATCTCCGGAAGAAGGCAAAGGATGATTTCTCTAAGGACTTCTATAAACTGATGAACAATGCGGTGTTTGGGAAAACTATGGAGAACGTTCGGAGGAGAGTCAACATAAAATTGCTGAGAAGTCGTGAGGAGAAAAAAATCAAACAGCTTGTTGCTAAACCAACGTACAACCGCCATGTGATCTTCAATGATGGGCGGGAAGACTATGCATAGCTGCCATTGTATGTTGGTAGTATAGCTGCCATTGTATGTTGGTAGTCAAGAAGTCTCCACAGTAGATGTACAACAGTGTGTCTCTCCCACGTTTATGTTTGAACCCAGTGCACAAACACGCACTATGCCGGGTTGTGGTGTTCAAGCCTCCATGACTGAACAATGATCGTAGGCTGCTATTTTATTCTTTCTTGAAAAGCACTGGCTACCGTGACTGGCAAAATGTTGTAAAAATTGGAAACACACAAGGATTGTCACTTTCTTCGCTGTTTCGTGAATGCCTGCTTATCGTGTGCACAGGACGGACATCAGATTCATCAGACTGCCCCTATGATACTGCCTAGTCTGACTGATATTAAGACTGTGAGTGACACCAGTACAGCGTTTGCCGTTGTGGTCACTATGAGATCTGTATGGCCTGAGTGAACTATGCGGTCTGTATGTGGGCTGTATGGTCTATATGGTGTGTGTGGTGTGTGTGGTGTGTGTGATCTATGCAGTACAGTGTCATCTGTGTGATCTGTGTGATATATGTACTGTGTAATCTTTGTGATCTGTATACTGTAGTCTGTATGGTGTGTGCTGTGTGTCGTCTATGCGGTTTGTGTGATTTGTGTGATCTATGTGCTCTGGGCGATGTGTTTTATCTGTTGTAATCTCTGTTGCCTGTATGATCTGTATGATCTGTGTGATCTGTGTGAGCGGTCTTACCTGGTTTACCGGTGTTAGCTGTGTAGTCTGTATAATCGGTGTGTGAACGTGATCTGTGTGATTTGTGTGGTGTGTGTGTGGTTTGTGTGATTTGTGTATGTTCTTATATTTGTAAATCAACAAATGGTCAGCATTGATGTGTGCGTGCGTGCGTGTGTGTGCGTGTGTGTGTGTGCGTGTGTGTGTGTGTGTGCGTGCGTGTGCACGTGTGTGTGGTATGTGTGTGCGTGTGCGTGTATAACTGTGTTGAAATGGTGCATAGGTATGTACTGACAGCTCGGCTCATTGGCCTATCACACTGGACTTTGTAACCAGCTACAAGCACTGCAGGTAAGAGTACATGTATGCTCTGTGTTTCTCTAGTGCTCTGGTGGCACGAAACTGGTCGCACAGCACAGTGGCGCACACACACACACACACACACACACGCGCGCGCGCACACGCACACACACGCACCACACACTTGTACTTGCTCACTGCCAAAAACTGATCATGTGGGTCTTCCCGGTAGAGGGGAGAGAGGCTCAAAAGGAATCTTGGAAAGATGATTCAATTGGCTATTGAACCGCCCAACGGCCGACACCCCCTGAAATCCCCAAACTCTGGATTGACTTAGAAATGATCCCACTTATGGGGGGGGGGGGGGGGTATCCAGTGAACGGCAAAGGAAGTTTTCTGCAAGCTTTTAAGCCTATTCTGATCACCCACTTTCTGAGTTTTCCTTTTCAGTTCACTGGATACCTGTACATGAATAGTAAAGCTACTGCCGGTACTAGCTACTTTGTTGCTCTTTGTACAATATCATCATGTATCTTGTTTGTTTTGTACACTTGTAGGAAGATAGTGGAGGAGCACAGAGGTGTTCTATTTGTCAAGAAGAGACCTGTCAACGAAGCGGTGAGTAGTGTGAGAGATGTTTCACTGTTCACGTCTTTGCGCGGGCACCAACCTAACAGTTATGGAGTAGTGTCAGATCTGCCGTAAGCAACCTCTTCTTGTTGGCAGACTATCTGCTGTCATCAGCCAGTTGTTCTTTGTCTTGCACCGATGGTTTCGCGTACGAACTGATCCATCCTGGGCGGTGGCCATCTGCTTTGTGTGGGCAGCGACCATGATGTCATGCACTGGAGCTGCTCATCAGCCTGATGCCTTGATGCAATGAGGTGTATGACCCTATTAGGTTTTATGAAAGTGTGCCCAGCCAGAGTGGCAAGGTGTTAAGCATGCACTGGCTTGCAAACCCATGCAGGCACCCGACCCTGTCAAGTCTCAAGAGTGAGAACAAACACCCAACCCTGTCAAGTCTCAAGAGTGAAAACAAACACCCAACCCTGTCAAGTCTCAAGAGTGAGAACAAACACCCAACCCTGTCAAGTCTCAAAGAGTGAGAACAAACCAGCAGCTTTATCATGTTGCTCGTCACAAGTTCTTTTTGTGTGTGTGTGTGATTTTCTGATCTCGCATGTTATTTTGAATGCGCATCAGAATAGTTTCATTGATCATGTACACACTGCTTATGACATCAGGCATGTGAATTCCAGAACAGACATGATTACTTTTCTCAATCCAACCACTCACCCGTGGTCTCTCTCATGCTGCAAAGGCCACATGTAACCATTGCAGCAGAGAAACCGTGTGTGAGTGGATTGTGTGAGTGGATTGAATGAGTGGATTGTGTGAGTGGATTGTGTGAGTGGATTGTGTGAGTGGATTGTGTGAGTGGATTGGATTG
>NC_088646.1:331909-563816 GCF_964019385.1 Sycon ciliatum
AGGAATGCACTGGTCAACACCCTAGGCCGCTGGTATTAGGAATGCACTAGTCAACACCCTAGGCCGCTGGTATTAGGAATGCACTGGTCAACACCCTAGGCCGCTGGTATTAGGAATGCACTGGTCAACACCCTAGGCCGCTGGTATTAGGAATGCACTGGTCAACACCCTAGGTCGCTGGTATTAGGAATGCACTGGTCAACACCCTAGGCCGCTGGTATTAGGAATGCACTGGTCAACACCCTAGGCCGCTGGTATTAGGAATGCACTGGTCAACACCCTAGGCCGCTGGTATTAGGAATGCACTGGTCAACACCCTAGGTCGCTGGTATTAGGAATGCACTGGTCAACACCCTAGGCCGCTGGTATTAGGAATGCACTGGTCAACACCCTAGGCCGCTGGTATTAGGAATGCACTGGTCAACACCCTAGGCCGCTGGTATTAGGAATGCACTGGTCAACACCCTAGGTCGCTGGTATTAGGAATGCACTGGTCAACACCCTAGGTCGCTGGTATTAGGAATGCACTGGTCAACACCCTAGGTCGCTGGTATTAGGAATGCACTGGTCAACACCCTAGGTCGCTGGTATTAGGAATGCACTGGTCAACACCCTAGGTCGCTGGTATTAGAAATGCACTGGTCAACACCCTAGGTCGCTGGTATTAGGAATGCACTGGTCAACACCCTAGGCCGCTGGTATTAGGAATGCACTGGTCAACACCCTAGGTCGCTGGTATTAGGAATGCACTGGTCAACACCCTAGGCCGCTGGTATTAGGAATGCACTGGTCAACACCCTAGGCCACCATTCACGGCTGGTATTAGGAATGCACTGGTCAACACCCTAGGCCACCATTCACGGCTGGTATTAGGAATGCACTGGTCAACACCCTAGGCCGCTGGTATTAGGAATGCACTGGTCAACACCCCAGGCCACCATTCACGGCTGGTATTAGGAATGCACTGGTCAACACCCTAGGCCATCATTCACGGCTGGTTGTGTGGCATGTTAGTGCTCCAGACTACTGTAAAACCGGAAAGTCCAAAAAGTTTAACATTTTTGTAAGTTTAGCATGATGACGTGCAGAAAGTTTAACGATGGCTACCTGGCCACCCATCTGTATGCGCATCTTTACACAAACATCTCAAACCGGGTTCGCGATAACGTTTCTTCAATAACGAAAAAAAAACGGTCGTTTAAACGTTAGACTTTGTGACTCGTTAGACTTTCCGGTTTAACAGTATGTCATTGCAGCGCATGAGCATGCTGTGTGTGTGCCTTTCTACAAGTTTGTTTGATTCTCCTCTATACTCTATACCAATACATGTATCAGCATTGTGTGATTTGCCGCCCGCGCTCTACATGCACTGTGCTTTATGTCCACTGTTTTAGCTTATGGATGCTAGTTTCTTGTCGGCTATGAAAGCAAACGTGGAGCATCACATCAGGCGACAAGAAAAGTCCAATGCCGGTAAGTTGATTTCCCTGAGTAGAGTCCGATGGCGGTAAGTGTGCGTTCGTGTGTGTGTGTGTGGGGGGGGGGGTCTGTGTGTCTGTGTGTCTGTGTGTGTGTTGCAAGCTGTTGAATGGTGTAATCCCAGCACAAGCTGCTATGTCTAACATAGCTGTTCGCTATCATCGCTTCCGCGATGGGCAGGTCTGAGGTTTGAGGTGTGTGTGTGTGTGTGTCGGAAGGCTACCTTCTTGCCAAAGCATTTGGAAGTTGGACTAGTTTCGGCTCCACAATCCAGTGTGTTGTTACTATTATAGCTTTCATGGCTGAGGTTGTTGGTATGTCTGTTGGCTCTGGGTTCCCAGTACTCAGTAGCCGAGGCTGGTTGGCAAAGTAACTCCAATTTCACTTCAAGGTACCAGTGCATCTAGTGTCTGCTTCTATCAAAGCAGCATGCTGTCTATACTGGTTACCCCAGCAAGTGTAGGGTGTGCATAGGTAACTGTCTTGGCCGTTTTATGCCGATGTACTCCATGTGGTGTAGACCAGGTGTGCATTGGTGGTCGATTCACATGGCTTCGCCAGTTGTGTGGATTAGACAGTTATCTGGCGCAAGTCTTGATCTGTCTCATTCAGATCTTGTTCGCTATCGTTGCTATAAGAGAAAATCTGTGGGTGCACATCCAGTGCATTTGCAGATTTGCGTGCTTCTCTTGCGACGGGCGTATACATGGTACATGGTACATGGTGTGTGTGTGTGTGCGTGTGCGTGTGCGTGTGTGTGCGTGTGCGTGTGTGTGTGTGTCTACAGTCCATTCAGAAAAAGATTATATCCTAGCTTTTGGCCAAAAACGGGTCAAATTTTTAGTTTTCGTCACACTTTTTTTGGCAATCCCCCATGGAATGCTTTTCCAATTGTGTTTTTGAAGTCTATTTCTCCAAAAAGCAAGCCATAACAAGAATAGGATTTTGGCCAGGTTTTGCCCCGACCGCTCCCACCACTTAGGAGCTGCATCTACGCCTTGATCCAAGAGGGTGGTGGCGTTCCTGCGGATGCGGAAAACTGGGCCTTTGGCCGAGTCTCACGCGAACCGTTAAAAATGTTTTTGCCCCCAAAGCACTGAATTGGGGAAAACCATGAAAATCCAGGCCGTTCACTCCACTTGCGTAACAGTACATTTGCGGATCGAACCCCAGTTGAGGTACCTTTTTGGACCCTTTTCAAGTTTCGAATCTCGCGGCACTGCACAGTGTACCACAAAATCGCCAAATACGGGAGCTCTCCAGAGCCAAGGCTCATCTTTTTCTGAATGGACTGCATGTGTCCATATGTACTGTTTGTGTATCTGTCTCTGTGTTTATGTCCGGGGTGTCAATGTGTGCATGTCTGTCTGTCTGTCTGTTTGCCTATTTGTGTGTTTGTGTGTTTATGTGACTGTGTGTGTATGTCTGTGTGTGTGTCTGTGTGTGTCTGCCAGCTAGTTCGGTTGGTGGGTACACTTATGCCTGATTGTTTTGGGTCTGTTGCCAACAGGCTCGGCTGCTTGAAGGTGTAATGTTGTACCTGCCACCTTTGTTGGTTCCACGGTTCATGTACTTTCTATTTGAAGTATACATACCTACCATGGACTGCTTCTGGCTAGATTAGCTCTTGTGTAATCAATGGTGCTAGTGAAGCTTATATCAGATCAACTCTGATTTAGCCACCCACACTAGTAGCAAGTATTACCTTCACTGGGGGCAGGGATAACTGCAGTTGGATCCCGGGACGGATACCCTGATGCTGTCAATCCTTTTTCTGCACCTTGTCCTCACCCACTTACTGAGGTGTGGTGAGCCCATAAGTGGGATCATTTCAAGTCCACTCAGAGTTTTGTGGATTTCAGGGGTGTCGGCCGTTGGGCGGCTCAATAGCCAATTAACTCGAATTGAGTCATCTTTCCAAGATTCCTTTTGAGTCTCTCTCCCCTCTCCCGGGGAGACCACGTAACCAGTTTTTGGCAGTGAGCAACAAGTACAAGTGTGTATGTATGTGTGTCTATGTGTGTCTGTGTATATGTGTATGTAGACTCGCTGGCACTGTACATCAGACAGCAGTTGGACAAGATTGACCCAGCGTCTTGGACTGGACTTTGCGGTTTGCTGCAATATCATCGTCTTACTCTCTCGAAGTGCCAGTACCTTCAAGGTCAGTTATTCATGTGTAGTAGCATTTGGCATGATATCAGCTATTTACTGTTAGCACCCCCCCCCCCCCCCCACCCACACACCTCGCAACAGAGCAACCAAGTGTTGGATTAAGCTGGGAGTGCCGATTCGGGCAACTGGTATGATGGCTCTGCTTGGGGCCGCTAGATGGTTCGCAGCTGAGCTGGCAAATGACTCTGCATGGAGCCGCCAAATGACTCTGCTTGGAACCGCCAAATGACTCCGCATGGAGCAGCCAAATGACTGTGAGTAGAGCCACCAAATGCTAAATATATAGGTATGCAATACTATGCATAGGTACTCAGTATTATTATTAAAGACTACTCTAATTTCAGAAATTTTCGGTGCTCAATATTTTCGGTATGAGGGCAAAAGGCCAGGTTAGGTGAACAGAAAATTTAGGTACAGAGAAGCAGTTCCCTATTGGATTATGTGCATTAGTGTTTGTTCGGTGTATTGAAATTTTAGGTATGAAACAGATGCACCGAAAGTACCGAAAATAAAAGTACACCGAAAATTTGTGAAATTACAGTATGCCTGCAGCTGTAGAAAAAATGCTCAACATCCAATTTCTTAGGGGATGCAATGACACATGTCAACAAGCAAAGGATCACTCATAGTGTTTTGCTACTCTGAGTTTCATGCACTGTGTGCAATCATCGGGCAAACAATATCCGATGCAGACTGGTCACAGCATGATGGGGGGTTAAGGTAGATACAGGCGGAAACAAGTGTAAGGCTTAGTCCCTTCCTGTATACATGCCCCCCCCCCCCTCTCTCTCTCACTCTCTCTCTCTCTCTCGCTCTCTCTCTCTCTCTCACTCACTCTCTCTCTCTCTCTCTTTCTTTCTCTCTCTCTCTCTCTCTCTGGGTCGTACACTTGCGTGTCCGGATTTGCCATGCGCAGCTATGTGGTTCAAAAACTCCGTACGGCAGAACACGGATCCGCATGCAGGATATGTAAAGACTTTCCGTAGATCGACTACGGTCTTTACTAACATAATTAGTGATTAATAGCGTAGTGCGGAACCTCTCTATTGTCTTTCAGGGGAACTGTAGTGGACCTATTATCACCGTGATGCCTAGTGTCTAGTGTCTATGTGTCTTATTTCAACTGTGATGTTTGTTCTCACTATTGTGTATGATGTACATGTATGCTGTGTATTGTGTACTGTGCACTGTGTACTGTGCACTGTGTACTGTGCACTGTTGACTGTGTACTGTGTACTGTGTAATGTGTAATGTGTATTGTGTAGTAAGGCCATCATTTTTTATATCTATGTTTCGCGTCAGTTCAACTTCCAGAATCATATGCGAGAGGTGGAAAAAAATAAAAAGTTGCAAAATAATAAAAAGGCTCATCAGAGGTGTATGCACTGTACATAGCACAATAGCTCGTGCATGGTACATGGTGTACATTTGAAAGAAAAATCGTACATCGAAGCACAACATCTGGGTTATCAGCAAGAGTAAATATTCACTTTGGACAGAGGAGGCATCCGTTGGTGCCTATGCTTCGCTGGATTATTGTACTCAGACTTCGGCAGCGGTGCAGCAAAGACCTCCAGAACGACGCATCCTCTCAGCTTCAGGCGATCAATGCTGTCTGGTGTTAGCTATAGAATATTGCTCCCAGATGCCGAACAAACGATTTGCCAACGCTGGCCTAGAGGCCATTTCTGAATCTCAGCTTCGCCGTATGCAACCAGTCCACACTGATGACTCGTACAATCGTACACTCACCGTGCATGTAAGATTTTTTTTTTCTGAAAAAAATCAAAACGTATGCGTGCGGACGACGCGAAACATAGCTATAAAAAATGATGGCCTAATGTCACTGATGTTACTAATGTGTACTAGTACTGTGTAAGTTACAGGCCTCTTCTACGGGCAAAATAAACGCAACAAAAGCCTTGCTTATTTTGTTTTTGCGAGAGAAAGACAGTGATAAAGGACCATCATTGAAAGGGTATACAGTAATAGAATTCGAGCTGAAAAAAGGAAGGAAAAAGGTAATAGATGGGAGAGCCACAGAAAGAGAGGAAACCCAGAAAAACAGAACGAGAACATGACTCAGTGACCGATTCCAACGCCGGCACCGTCATGTACGGAGAGTCCCGTAAGACAGCGACGGGAGCCTCGCAGACGCATGTCCACGGCGCTGAAAATGGCGAACTGAGTGCGCACGCGTACCCACGACATGGTGGAGAAGGGCTTCTCCCACTTCGCTGCTAACCGGCTGGCGAGACGCTTCTGGTAAGCGCTGTACTCACGGTGGAGACAGGATCGGTGGAACACACCAAAGGAGTAAAAGAGCCTCGTAGCTCTTCAGCGGCATGCTTGTATTTCCGCTTCTTTGCTGCAGCTGCTTTGTTGGCTGTGGCATTCTAGGACAGGTTGGCCTTGGCATAACTGGGTGCGTCAGCATCTACGATGCGGTTATCAAAAAACGCCACCCGGTTGCCTTCCCATACTCCGCGAGCGAGCCAGTCCGCTTGGAGCATGGGCCGGCCATTCCTGTCCTGTTCAGGGATGAGGATCGGCTCGATGGTAACGTCGCCGAAGGCAATGTCTGCAAGCTTGGCATCACTGTCGCGGAGGTCGTTGTGGCCTCTCTTGACAAGGCCGCCCTTATGGCAGTCGAGGCCGGGCTGGAGGGTGAAAGGGGCGTCACATCCGTCACAGTGAGACGGAAGGGAGTTGGGCTGCCTGCCGTAGCGGATTGCCAGCTGATCACGGAACTGGGTTGCAGACATGTCATAGCCTTCCTGACAGAGCGGTAGGACAGTGAGCCAGCCGGAAGCATGTCCCTCGACTATGTGAGAGAGAGTGCGCCGTTCCGTTTTAGGGAGGTCTTGAAGAAGCTCCTTGCTGAGTGTCCCTGCTTGCTTGTCCCTGGTCCAGCTTGCCTGACTCGTCACTAGTTGGCAATGGCGAGAATGGTCATTCATGACCACTGGCTGACCGGAGCAGATGGAGCGCGCCAGAGTCCGAGTAGCATCTTTCGACAATGCATGGGCACCCGGTGCTGTTTCGGTGGGGTCGGCGATGGCGAGGCCGCCGAACTTGGCAGGGAGGGCGAGTAGCTGATGTTCTCGCTCAAGGACCTCTCTACCCAGGACAGCAGGCGTGAACTGTTGCTGAATGATGTTACGTAGCGGGGTGTACTCGGCTTCATGGCCTTCGACAACGCGGTGAATGCAGGAGAGGGACCAGGTAAACACCCAATAAGCTGCTTGTGGGTATGCATACTTTAGCTGCACCAGAGAGGTGTTCCACGCTCTTAACCCATGATGCAACTTTGCTGCTGACAAACTGCTGTACACCCGCTTCATCACCGATGTATCATCCTAGGAATCGGCTGGATAGTGTGACTTCCACCTGGAGGTCGTTGAAAAGGGCTTGTGCCTCCTGCAGGAACTGAGGTTTGACAATCAGGACACTCTTGGTGGGCTCAGCAAAGTAGCCATATGCTGGGCCAATTTCTAGAAGGGAGCAAAGCCAGGCCCTTGCCCTACGCAGGTAGGCAGCGCAGGACGAATCGTCAGCATACCAATTCTGAATACGCTGTGTAATGTCACTAATGTGTACTGTGTACTGTGTTGTGCTGCTGCAGCTCTATTGCCGTTGCTTCAGGGTGCAAGCGTCAATCGTCTTAACTTGTCACTGGTGTCCGGTTCTCTCCCAACGCAACCCTCCGGGATCTAACTTCCAACTAGCAGACCTTTGCAGGTGCTCATATTCCTGTGTACGCTTCACAATATGTCGTTCTCATCCTGATGCAGCAGGCAAGTGTGACAGCTTCCTAAGTCATATTGATGGCTATTGTCATTTATTCTATAGTACTAACAGTCATGCTGCCATATCAGTAGCTAGAATTATATTCCTCTCTCTCTCTCTCTCTCTCTCTCTCTCTCTCTCTCTCTCTCTCTCTCTCTCTCTCTCTCTCTCTCTCTCTCTTTCTCTCTCTCTCTCTCTCTCTCTCTCTCTCTCTCTCTCTCTCTCTCTCTCTCTCTCTCTCTCTCTCTCTCTCTCTCTCTCTCTCTCTCTCTCTCAGTTATTGTGTACAGTGTGCTGGCACGTGTGCATAGAGACATCTGCATTCATCTTCACTATTTGGTTTCTGCGTCCAAGCCGTTTGTTCTGTGTGTGTGTGCTCAAGAAATGGTTACCTTGCATCATTTGTTGCATTTTTAAATTTCTTTCTATTTGGACTTTGTAGGCATTGGCTCATGCATATCGTTTACCACACACAGCTGCCAGGATCCTTCATTGTCTTCGTGTTTTGAGCCACTGCTCCGTAGCCTTGGTTTCATGTCCTTTTACCGTTCAATTTTAGGTTTTCACCAGGGAGCAGTAATATACCAGTGTTTCACTACTCCCTGATTTTCACCATCCGGGGCCAGATTGTATGTGCTGGTCATCTCTACGTCACCCTAGTGCTGTAAGTGCCAAGGCAAGAGTACATGTATCGTAAAGTACTGCCAGAGCGCCCGGGGGGTTCTCGCGAGAGCGCCCCACCTTGATTTTACAGCCAGGGAAATGAAAATCGTATGGCAGAGTGCAACGAAGTTTGTACGATGTGAGAACCTTAGTGTACTAAGGGCACACTTGGCAGGTTTTTGTGTGGAGCTTGTGTCCGCTCGAAGGTACAGATTGACTGCAAAAATTTAATGACGATTATGTGGAATATGTGTACAAGGTTCGTGTCGTATGACCTACATACAGCAGAGCACCTCCACAACATGACCACGAAAGGACAAGATGGTGTTGTGCTCTGGCTGTACTGTACGGTACATGATGGGGTTGTGTACTCAGGTCGCCATGGATACTCATGCAGCTCTTTGGCCTGCTTCTCAGTGTCTTTGTCGCGGCCATGTCCCTCTCCGTCTATCCGGTCTCTTTCTCACTTCCCGTCCTTTAGAGTTTATGTGTAACATTTTGACTTCTATTCGGAGCACTGCATCATGTTCTTTCTTGATCACTCTTGCACGTGACTCATTCCTCATGCATAGTAATTGGAGGATGAAATGCGTACCTGACTAGAAAAAGAGACTACTACAACATGTAAATCACTCAAACTTTCAGGAAAGGCCCATCTTCCAGGAAGATGGGCCTTCAGGAGCCTTGCCCGAAAATCCGTGTGATTCCGAGGGAGTCGTCACTGAATACCGGTATACCGGGCCTGATTTGACGACTCCATGGTGTACCCTTCAGTATCTCTTTTTCTCTTATTATGGTAAATGATTGGTGGCCCTGCCGGCCAGAGACCGTTTGGAGAGTGTTGTGAAGATGCTGTGCAGAGCCGGTGTGTATCGGGGTTTATTATACTCTTGGCACAAGCAAGCTACTCTTGGCACAAGCAAGAGTATGGGAGCTTTACTCTTGCCTTCGCCCATTGCCATTGGCATTGGGCCCTTACTCGGGCCCTAGGCTATGCCTACTATCAAGAGTCCATGCACTCTAAGTCTTGCTGCTATGCATAATTATGGTGCAGCTACAACTACTGTAATAATTATTACTTACACCAAGAGTCCATAATGGACTCTTGCTTACACTTACAAGCAAGAGTACATTGTCATTGTACTCTTGTTACAAGCAATAATAGTTACCATGGTTACTAGCTCTGGGAGCTTATTATTTGGGGAATCCCCTGGCCTGGACCAAGATCAAGCAAGAGTACATGAAAACCTTTCCATGTAGATCTACTCTTGATCTTGCTAGCGCCTGGTACAGTCTACAGTCCTCCTGTACATGGTTTTTTTCTTGATGTCATTTTTTTAAACATTTTATTGATTTATTTTTTGAAAAACGTAAAAATGTTTGGCACATGGTCGCAGAAACCACCCGTTGCCATGGTACCACGTATGTGGGCGCACGCACGTGGCGAAGCAACTACTTGAACTAGTTTGCGCAACACAAAAATCAGAAGCTCTGTTTATTGGCGAAGTAATAATAATTATTACTATTAGTTCGAAGTCAGACTTGCTCGGATTTTGAATACTGTTACCAATATTTGATCGTAGACTGTAGAATGGCTCACCTTGCTAGATCCGTTGCCAGGCAAACATCCCTTGGATGTGCTTGCATTCGTGCGTTTTCCGTGTCTGCTGTAACGCACCAAATGCAAAGTGATCGTTCAGGTGGTGGATCTTCGATGTGCTACTCTTGTGGACAGTATGGTCATTTTTCAAGAGAATGTCCCAATCGGCCTGCTGGAGCTACAGGTACGTCACCAATACACGACATAAGTCATGCTCTGTTACCAGAGAAATATTCCAGAATGTAGAATGTAGAACAAGTCACGTCACTGCACTTGTGCAATTGTGATGGTTGGGTTTTTTTTTGGGGGGGGGGGGGGCTGGAACAAAATACCAGCAAAATAATAGATTCGGTGTAGCAGAGAGCCACACCAGTGACTGGCGTAACTGAGTGACTGACTGGCTTAATGTAACTGACTCAGTCAGTTACAAAGTTAACACCCTGATCACCACACGACGACTGGGATGGTTACATCAGCGTGCCATACACAGGGTCGTGATTTGCCAACTGTGCTTGTAGCTCTCAGTCAGTGCAGATGCGTCGCAGCATAGAAGACACTTCATTGTCCCAGCCAACCATCTCTAAGCCGGCCGTGCGCTTGACCATGCTGCAAGCGGCACGAAGCCAACCAGCGACCGGGTAGTGACCAGTGAGCCGGCCGCACCATTGAAAGATCTTTCTCTTCGTCAGGGGCTCGTCGAAAGCTGTCTTGACACCATCACGCCTCCGCCACATTGCACGGCCCTCTGGCGAAGCGGAAAGCTGCAAACCAAGAACACGGGAGCTGGACATTGGTTCCTCCAGCTTGGTTCGAAGACCATACTGAGCCAAGCGAGATGCGACACGCTCAGCAATAGCGACTGGCACACGAACATCGTCGATGTAGTTGTCGACACCGTCGAAATCGTGAGTCACCCAGCACACGATCATGTCCATGTACTTCGGCACAACATTCAATCCAAAGCCCATACGAGTCATGACATACTTCCGTCCTTTCGACAGGATGACTTGATAGCGTAATAGGTCGGGATGCACATGGACTTGGAGATACGCCTTCTTGAGGTCCATCATCACATGGTCGTCTGGACAACTTGCACGCCAGGTTCGGAGAGTCTCAGCACAAGCTGGAGCATCCAGGCCAGGGCTGGATACAAGGGTGTCGTTGAGTCGTCGGTAGTCCAGACATGGACGGACAGGTGTTGTAGACTTGTGGGGCTGACTGACTGCAAGCCACGGCAGCACGCATGCCGGGGCACCGTGGACCGACTCATCATGAGGGGACAGCCAGCCATCAGCAATCCAACGGGCTATCTCCGCGCTGAAATGCTCCTCTTCTTCGGCTGTCAGATTAGACCGAGCGTATTGACCAATACCAGCGCCAATGGGGTGAGATGGCGGCTTCTCACCCTTCCATTTTCAGTTCAACACCCAGCAGCCCTGCACTGCATCCCAGTGGACTGAGCCATCGTCAGACGTCAGCACGATATCATCTCCGTCAGTCTTCACACTCACATGTCGCAGAGATAGATGGGCACTTGCACACACGTTGTTACTGGGGCCAAGAGTCACACCACACAGACCGTGATCACTGTCGTACTCAAGGTTCAGGCCACCTCACTTGGAGATCATATCCGAGCCGATCAGCACCTCAGTGGCGACGACAGACAATTCAGGTACGACAAGAACATCGACGAACACATCTGGAACTATGACTGCTGTGTCTCGCCTGCTGAACTAGCTGTGTCATGCCTAAGACCGTCAATGGCTGCCCGTCCAGTGCAACAATGGGCTGAGCAGAATGAGGAGTGGCAGGAGCTTGTAGACGGTCGACCGCAGAAGAGGTGACGAGAGTCCGGGTAGAGCCAGTGTCTATCACCGCACGTACACGACTCTCGGAAGATGCATGAGCCACATTAACAAACACCTTCGGCAGGCCTGGTCGCTGCAGGTTGGCAATGCACAAGCGCATGTCGCTGCCGGGTTGTTCAGCTGCATATTTGGTAGTAGCAGCAGCTGTCGATTCACCAACCGACTCCAGCCATTTTTTTCTGGCCGGGCAATTCTTCTTGACATGACCCGACTGGTCACAAAAGAAACAGGTCACTGTGCGCTGGGTCTGCTTGCCACTGCACCATCCACCAGTGCCACTACCTCCACGCTGCTGACCACCACTTTGCTGTCGTTTCAGAAGAGGGTAGTTCCGCCTGATGTGGCCCACTTCATTACACTCAAAACACAGCTTGGCAGGGATTGGAGCATCAGCAGTTACCGAGATGTTCAGTCCTCTCAATGCCGACCGTGCTACACGTAGTCAGGGAAATCGAGCACTTAAATTTCCAGTCACTAAGACATCCGCTGGCACACATTCTGCCTCATTCCAATGTGTATCACTGTGGAACAGGCTCCAGCCCGATATCAGGAAAATCCCACAGTACCACCGATTCATGCGATCCCTGCGATCCCTTCCAGCACATGCTGCTTTTCAGTAATGCCACTGTATTATCATTTCCTTCACTGGCCTAACTGGCTTTTGATACTTTATTACCCACTCTACTCAGTATCATTACCTTCACTGGCCTAACTGGCTTTTGATACTTTATTACCCACTCTACTCAGTATCATTACCTTCATTGGCCTTTTATACTTTATTCTCCTTTTTAGTCGATATCATGTAATTAGGCAAATTTGCCTGTTTGTTCTTCGACTCTAAATAAACAAACAACAACAACAGTAGCACCAACAGGCTCTGTGCGTTGTCGTCGGATATCGTCCTCCGATGAGCGTAGCACCCGGATTTTGCCAAGACAGCCACTGACAGTCATGTCAATTCCGGCGTATGCCATAGTATACGGATTTGCCGGGCGTAGTCCACAGGCAAGCCAGCAATCATCTGCTCTAGTAGCACGGGGTCCTTGTCTGCAATACTAACAAGGTGCCCAGATAGGCCCAGCAGTCTCCTAAGGTCAGCCACGTAAGAATCGACCAGCTCATCGACTCGAAGTGTGCGGACCCTGAACCTACGATAGGCCTTGGCGGCAGTGACGACATACGCGGTCTCAAAGCTGGCTTTGACCTTAGTCTCATTCTCCTGGTCAGCCGCACTAAGCTGAGAGAACAACTGAAACGCATCACCTTCCAGGGACAACGGGAAAATGGCCATACGTCCCTTTGGCGTGGTCCCTTTCTGGAGCGAACATACTACTTGAAACTTTTCCAGAACGTGTCGAAGTCGTCGCTCTTTCCCCAAAAGGGCTTCAAAAAATGTCAATCTTCAAGGACGTTGTCGCCATCGTCCTAACGTCCAATCAGTGCAGCACGCACAACAGCTACACAACTACAAGACTTGGTCTGTCCCAAAACGACACAGACTACTCGACTCGCCGGTTACGGTCAGCGATTCTGAGCCACAGGGTTTTGGCACCGCGTTGTGGGAGAACCAATCAGTCAAACTCACTCCTTCCACTCTAGGCCACAGCACAGTCACGCTCACAGATCATCAGGACGGGCAGTTTGGTTCAAACTGAAAGATTGAAGATTACAAAAATGAAATGAGGGTAAACATGGTAAAGGAACAACAACCCTGAAAGGAAAACTACAGAATCATCACCATGAATGCTCAAAAACTCGTGTCTCTTGACAACTCTAAAAACTACATGCGCATCAAGAATACTTGACAAAATGGCGATCGCAGTTCAAACCATTCCTGGTTGCCAAAGCAACAGCATTCAAACTGTGTAAACACGTGCGAGCACAAAGAATCAGACAAATACAATTAACACGAAGCGATCAAGTGAGCAGAAACCTGAATCGAAGAATTGCAGGTAAGAATTACAAATTAGTGAAAATAATTGAGTGTTCAATGCAAGTAATAATTGTCACCAGTCATGACACAACACTGTATATTATGATCTGGTTACGTTGGTGGTTTGCAGTTACAGTACTGTCGGGCAACGAAGAACAGTCAGGCTAGAATTTCATCAAGCACAGCATGCCAATGTATACACGAGGACTCAACTGCCCATCGACTGTAGTACATGAAAATAAGAACGGACTAGGCTAGGAGGCTGACCCCCAGTTCTTCGGCGACCGACAGTACTGTAGTCATAACTCGTATCATTTTGTCCTTCTCCTTTTTTACCATAATTATATTGTCTCACCATCAATAATATTTCCGAATAATGAAGTGTCCTAATCGATTTTCATGAGACACTCATCACGGAAAGCCGTCTCAACAATAGTAGCTAGGCGGGGAAATCATCTTATACTTATACGTCTAAAGAGGTACAGTGGAGATCGGATATAACGACCTTGCATATACCGAAAGATTGAGTTTAGCGACACAATTCTGTTGCCCAAGTCGTTTAGTCAGTCCTTTGCGAAGATCGGGTTTAGTGACAGATCGAATATAGTGACATTTTGTTCTCTCCCAAAAGAGTGTCGTTATATCCAATCACCACTCTACATGTAGTTGGAAGTAGAGGCGAGGTGTGAAACAATGTGAAAATAAGACTCCCCTCCAGAGAGTGATTTTTATCTCCCAAACACCTGATGCCTGGCTTTATCTTCTTCTTTCTTGCCACAGCTGACAACGTTTGTTTACGATGCCTGCAACCTGGCCACATTGCAAGACTTTGTCCCAATCCCGCGAGTCCACAATCCAGTAAGTACTTTGTACCGTCATGTGTTCAGTTGTATTCTACCAAGAGTGATTTCCAATGCTCACACTCGCACAGCGTGTACCCTGACCTGTAATCAAAGTGTGAAGGACAAGAGTCACAATGCACACGTACGTGGATAGAAACCGGTAGTTTTTTTCTTCTTCCAAAGAATACACTTTGACATGGCTGTGTGAGGGGGGGGGGCTTGACTGTTTCACAGGAAAACCAGTAGAAAGTAGTATTAAAGGGGAAGGCAAAAATTAAAATTTCACCAGTTGTAGTCTTCGGGGTGCTGAGTCGAATGGTCTTGGTCCGAGAAAGCTGAGACGCTCCCTTCCTACTTGAATCCCAATCGAACTCGCGCACTTCCACCGAAACTGGGTGACTGCGCCCTACTAGATGGGGATTTGTATGCAAAATGTCACTAAAAGCGCCATTTCGTTCTTATAAAAGCACGGATGACCTCGATTTTAACATATGTTGTAGTCTTTTGGACGCTGAGTCGACTGGTTTTGGTCCGAAAAGGCTGCGATGCAGCGTTCCTCCTTTATTCCCAATGGAACATGGTTGAACAAGTGGTCACGTGCTCCTGGGTGCCCAAATCACCTGGTCACCAGGCCAGCAGGCGACAACTTTCACACCAAGGTTCAACTCGAGTGACAGGACTGCACCCAAAAAAGGTCAAACAGGCTAGTAAGTTGTACCCTGCAGGCACGGTGACCAGGTGATTTGGGCACCCAGGAGCACGTGACCACTTGTTCAACCATGTTCCATTGGGAATAAAGGAGGAACGCTGCATCGCAGCCTTTTAGGACCAAAACCAGTCGACTCAGCATCCAAAGACTACAACATATGGGCCAATCGCCGTCATCCGTGCTTTTATAAGAACGAAATGGCGCTTTTAGTGACATTTTGCATACAAATCCCCATCTAGTAGGGCGCAGCCACCCAGTTTCGGTGGAAGTGCGCGAGTTCGATTGGGATTCAAGTAGGAAGGGAGCGTCTCAGCTTCCTCGGACCACGACCATTCGACTCAGCACCCCGAAGACTACAACTGGTGAAATTTTAATTTTTGCCTTAACTTCCCCTTTAAGATGACAGCGACCACTTACCACGGCTGTTTCGCGTGCACCAGATTATAATATGGCGTCGTTGTACACGGTTTTCCCGCGGAATTACATAATACGTGCGGAATCACACAAATACATTTCGATTACACTAAAGACTGTGGTTACCAGTACGAAACGGGCGAAAATCGAGCGCAGCCTGCAAGGCGACTTGGCCTGCATGTGAATAAAGAGTTGCCTTCGACCTGCAAACAGAAATGAACTGTACAAGACAGCAGTAATTACCAGTGTTGCTTAGAGTTTCCTTACGATGGCACCCGCGTCAGAGCTACAGCTGTAGCTGCACAGACTGCCGACGAACTAGATAGACGGGTGAATCAGAGTGAAGATGAAAGCGCCTGGGCAGAAAAAACAACGCAGGCACGGTACGGATTGATTTGGTTCGAAACTATTTTGCTTTCACTCGAAATTAGGCCAAGTAAAAAAAATTGATTGTTTATCGTCCGTGCCCGCCCCAAATTTTCACCCTCCCCGCCGAATTATTTAATTTTTTTAGTACTGGTAAATGTACTGTATGTACTGCGGTCTACAGCCTCTAATCAATATGGCCGTAGATTTTCGAAGGTCAAGTCCACAGACTGAACCATAACTTAGTTGCTATAGGCTTGAAAAGTGAAACTGACCATAAGCTGCCTGATTTTCTTCGTTTTTTCTACGTAACGTTGGTTGTTCCACTTTTCATTAACCTCTGGGGTTGCGAACACCTGCCCTGCAGTCATACATGTACATGCATAATAAAAAATAAAATTAAAAACCTCCCGTCCGCCCCGATTTCTTGGGAAAATCTGACGATAAACAATCAATATATTTTACATGGCCTTACTAAGTACTTCGACTCGAGGAATTACAAAATAATGGAGAAGACCAAGTGGTTGGAAAGAAAGATACGTACTTGGACAAATCGTATTCACC
Organism: Sycon ciliatum; assembly: GCF_964019385.1. Classification (NCBI taxonomy): domain Eukaryota; kingdom Metazoa; phylum Porifera; class Calcarea; order Leucosolenida; family Sycettidae; genus Sycon; species Sycon ciliatum. The sequence continues at coordinate 348,312 of NC_088646.1, forward strand.
ATGCGGACCTGGGATGGCGGATGCAGTTATTTCCTCCCGGTGGCTGCTGCGCGAAGAACTGCGTGCTGGGGAAGAGAATTCACCAGCTGTTGTTTGCAGATGGCCTCCAGGCGCTGTCGCTTGTTTGGCATGGCGTCGTAGCTCCGGTGGAAAGTGTTGAACCTGGCATGAATGCTCTCACTGCCATGTTCTGCCAGTAAACCAAGTCCAACACGTAGCCGTTTGATGGCTGGCACAGTGTGGGATTCCAAGAGATGCAGCTTGGGTGTTATCTTGCCGAGATCACGTCCCACAATCTCTTTCCGGCAGCATCGCATGAACTCTTGAACAGCAACCTGAAGTTTCTCAATCTGCTCATCAGACATAGCTTCACAATGGCTGAAGAGCGCCCGGCATTTGCTGTAGCCAACGAACAGCTCCCTGTAACGCTGCTGCACTACTTCAGCCTCGTCCATCAGCTTTGTCGAATTGCACCATGCTGCAATGTGTGTGGCCGGAGCGGAAACAAGAGATGTCAGTACAGCTGGCTTCAGGGCGCTGTTGATGTGGTTGCCCACAAACGAGCCGCTGTGGTAGGCCTGCCTGTGGATGTTATTGTCTTGCAGTACCTTCTCGATAGCAGTTGCACAGGGACCGACGAACGACTTCTCCGCTTTCTTCTTGGCTATATCTGCTTGAATGCAATCACGGCGTGTAGTCAGTTGCTGGCATTTTGCTTCCGTCAGTTGCCAGGTCTGCTGAACATTCGCTGCCACTGTCTGTACATGATCGCCACCAGTTTGTACATAGAGCATGACGAACTGCAGCTGTTGATGCAGGACCTCCCTCTTCTCCTCAGCTGTGGCTAGCTCCAACTCTACAGCTTTCAGATCAGCGTAGAGGGCAGCAAGCTGAGTGAATGTTGTGCTATCGGTGTCTGCTGGTGCAATTTCTGCCGCAAGTTTCAGATCCAACAGCAACACCTCCGCCATGAATGAGTCGTATATCCACAGGTAGATGCCAAGGTCAAGATGAAGTGTTGGGATCACGACATCTTCCAAAGCGACCGGAAGAGTGACAGGTCGAAGTGCGTTGTTGAATTTTTTGACTTAAGAGTGCACAGACCCTGCAGCAACAAACTTTTCATGGTCGAAAGCAAGTGTGCTCGGTGTCCTTGGCTCTGCATCAGCATCAGGGCGGCTTGTTGGCTCTGTGTCCATGCTCTTCTTAGGGCAGAGACAGTGTATACACGGGCGAACACCACTTGAACCAGACAGCCCGTAGCAATTGGTTTGAAAGTCGTAGTCGCCAAAGAAAAATGCCCGGAGTCGTCGACCGTTCCATTGCGTCTGCTGCAGCTGCACTATCTGCTCTCTGAATCTACCCAGTGCTGTCTCAATGTTTGCAGGTGTGTCAACGGCTTCGAATACACAAACGGGAATGGTGTTGTGTATAGAATTTGGGTGCTCAAGATTGGCCACCTGCATAACAAACTTGAAAGAGTGGTCGCCGCCCAGTTTGATCCAAACCTCTGTGGCTGGAATGGTGCCGTTGCGCCTGGTCAGCTGCTTAGCAGCATCGTACAGTTCAAGGTAATGCATGACAACGGCGACAAGATCGGGAAAATATACCATCCTGGCCATGACGATCTCGCCACTGCACCCCTTTGTTGCCATCGGCACTTCGCCGCATGTGTACTTCGGCACGTTGTCTGCGATTAACGCCCTTGCTGTTCGCTCTGACTCCAGGTGTAAGCCGCTTGCCCTCAACCACTGCTTCAGCTTTCTAACTTGGCTCCAGGGCAAATTCATGTCGGCCTTAATTGCCAGCAGTGAACCAGCAGCAGGCCGGGATGGCTTCACACCAGCCTCTTCAAGGAGCTTGTCTCGTTCGGAGGAACTCAACTTGCGTATGCCAGCAACCTCCTGAGCCCGCACACCATCAACACCGACACACATTGCTGTCTCTTTTCTGGTCAGCTCTTCACTCCTCCGTCTGATTGTTGTAGCACTTGCAACAGTAGATGACACAGATCCCACTGTGGTACGCTGGAAGAACTGGGCCTTTCCGCGTGGACCAGTCCTGACCCGCAGCTTGTCATCATGCACACGGGCTTGAACAAGATGCCCAACCAAATTATCACCAACATCTCCCTGCAACTTGGATGGCGAGGCCGACAGGATTTCTGCTGCAGTGCTGGATGTTCGTATTGTGCGCATGGTCATGCCAGTGCGGGAACTGTCCGGACGGTGCACACATTCTTGCACATGTTGACGCAACGACTTCAGGGGCACAGTTACAGGGCATCCACGCAATCCGTCTTCATAATTGTCGCAGTGGATAGTGCTGAGGCTGACTATTCTGCTGACTACTGGATGTGGATACAGCAATGTTGATGCAAGCATGGCAGCTTGGCATGTTGGCATGTTGGACATGTTTTGTGCTCATTCAGCCACTGACAACTGCATTTGCAGCAGTGGAGTTCGTTGCAGCAAACTGCTTCCACTGCACCGTCCACAGCAAATCCACATAATTTACACTTCTGTACGATGTTCTGGTCTATAAATCTCTCTCTTACGAGGTCCGCTGAGGCTTTATATGATGGCATAGACTTCTCACGCACATGTTCTTCTGGGATATCCAAACCACTTGTGTTTTGTTGTGCTGACTCAGAACTTGTCGTGGTTGTGGTAGCTGTGTGGCGGTGTACATGCGGTGACTTCTCTGTGTGCGGCACAGGCTCTTGTTTGTTCGGCTTTCGTTCCGGGGTCGCCCAGGCTTCTTTGGAGCTTGGTACACATTGCAGACTTGCAATTTACCCGGCTTTGGGGTGTCCAGGTAAACGGATCACCGCAGCCACCACCACACCGCATGTAACCTGAGGTGCTTCTTGCAAGAACACGTTCGCATAATGAGCAAATGTATTTTGGGTGCGTGTCGGACTTGTCCTCAGATGTATCAATGTTGAATACATTTTTCAACTTGTCAGAATAACTTTCAACACTGTACCGAGTTGTATGGCTGCACTGGTCAAATCGCCTGCCTCCAACTCGGCATACTGACTCAAGAATGGTGTCGTGCGTGTCCATGATGGCTCTGTTACAAGTAAAACGCACACATTTCAAAGCCGCCGAACAATAGTTCCCTTGTCGCGAACAGGATCGAATTTGTTCTTCCTTAGTTGTTTGGGACCCAGACTCTCGCGATATTTTATTACTTACCTCCCAAAAAAATCAACAACCCTTTGTTTGGGGCCCAGTTTGCTTCGCGAAGAAATGATAGATCGTAGCTCGCAATGTCAAGAAGGAAACACACGCCATTCCGTGAATGCTCAACAGAAGGAGAAAAGTGAGGTATCGACGGAAAGCTGCGCGCGTAGGGATGTCAAAAATCGCTACTATATTCGAAACCGGTGCGAATTAATGTCGTGGGGTTCTCGAAACGAAGGGGAACCATGAGGTGATCCATGCTGCAGCATGCAAATCCCGGTCAAATATTCAAAAAAACGGCAAAACATGACGCCATATTTTTTTGCACCGTAGCTCGTACAGTGCAACAGCCGTGTTACATGACCATTGCGGTGTTCTACTGACATCAGATGACCATTGCAGTGTGCTACTGACATCACATGACCATTGCAGTGTTCTACTGACATCACATGACCATTGCAGTGTTCTACTGACATCACATGACCAGTGTGGTGTTCTACTGATATCACATGACCATTGTGGTGTTCTACTGATATCACATGACCATTGCAGTGTTCTACTGACATCACATGACCATTGTGGTGTTCTACTGATATCACATGACCATTGTGGTGTTCTACTGATATCACATGACCATTGCAGTGTTCTACTGACATCACATGACCATTGCGGTGTTCTACTGATATCACATGACCATTGCAGTGTTCTACTGACATCACATGACCATTGCAGTGTTCTACTGACATCACATGATCATTGCAGTGTTCTACTGACATCACATGACCATCGCAGTGTTCTACTGACATCACATGACCATTGCAGTGTTCTATAGGCCTAGCCCAAATTTGCTCGGGGCGCTTCGATATTTTGCCGGCAAATTTTGCCCGATCACTTTCCATATTTTGTTAGGCATTGCCTTTCATTTCCGATATTTTGCTCCATTTTGCTCCTGCTTTGTGGCAAAAATGGCTTCGAATGAACCGTCTACTTTGGTAAAAATGGATGGTGACTCTGATGAGGAAAGCAAAACTTATAATTGTGTCAGTATTACGGATTTTGGAGCATGATTTCAAATTTATGTACCCCTGACAACCTGCACGAGCTATTTCAGCACGACGTTGGTCCAATGAAACCAACGAAATTTGAATAAAATTGCCAAAACACACCCGGATCCTCTGTAAATTCGATATTTTGCTCGGAATTTGCCAGCAATTTCTTTTCGTTGGAAAATTCGATATTTTGCTGGAAGAATTGCCGGCAAATTTGGGCTAGGCCTAGTGTTCTACTGACATCACATGATCAATGCAACTACAGTTTTGCGAAGCGCATGCACATGCGCACCATGCGCATAATTCATGAAGTGTCAACTGGGCGCACTCGCGGCATATGCAATGTTGTATGCACACAGCTTGCTTGCTTGCTCAATCATACCTCTAGATGCAGTTAGAGACAGGGTTTGATTATTTCAGTTCGTTTGGATAGCCAGGGCCCAATTTAAAAGCTGCTTTTTTTCACAGGAAGGAAGGGTTCTCTTTACTATCTTGTGCAGGTAGATGCCACTCTTCCACTGTATACTATATACTGTACTATATACTGTACTGTATACTGTGCTGTGAACTGTAGATATCTCATGTTTTGTTGGCGTGTAAGAACCTCGGAGTAGAAGAAAAGTGCTTCATGGCACATGTCCGTACACTATCACGGGCATGTGAGCCTAAAGGTCGATTCGAGAATAGGCATTATGCACGTTGTAAAGATGCGCGACATCCCGTAGAATTTCATAGAATCCCGTATACTAGTACCCGGTTGGGTGTTGAATGTGCAGGACCCTATTGTGTTTACTGCTATTTCCACTACGAAATGGGCCCTGAAGGCATTTCATACGAAAAACTTTTTTCCGGCAAAGATCTAGCTTGTCATTAGTTCAATCCCAGAATGAGGAAGCTAGAAAAGCGATTGTTTGCCATGAATTATGAGGCTAAATTGGTCAAATGCGCATGTATAGCACACAATGAACACTCAACCGGGTATGTACACACCTGCGGCCCTAGTACAGAACTTCCTAAATCTGTACAACGTGCATAAGGACCATATGATGTGTTATCTTGCCTTCTTGTTTCAGCACTTGCCTGCTTTGCATGTGGCAAGACTGGCCATACTCGCCATCAATGTCCTGAAGCATATGGACAACCCAACCAGGGCAACTCACCCATTCGTAAGTATATTATTGCAGTGTGGAAAGCGAGATTCACAGAAACAATTTTTTTAACAATGTGATGGCTTTCAAACCGGCAGCCCTCTAATCGCACTCACTGCGCAGCTCTCGCAACTGGCTGGTCGCGGGAGTTGAGATTGACTAGATTTTTGGGGTGCTATGCGGACTTCGTGTTGCAGCAAAATGTTCTGTGTTATAGAAGAACTCAGATTGTGAGCCAAGCCAATGTTGTGCTAAATTGTGCACGTCTGACTGATTGCATAACTTGTGCCCACATTTTTCCAAGTTACAATTCTGTGTCATGTTGCTTGTGGTATTTTTTACAATGACAACTTACTTGAAGTACAAGTACAGTAAAACCTGTAACTAACGATCGGCACCGTGACTAGCGACCGGCCTGCTACTACCGACCACCGTGACTAGCGACCGGCCTGGTACTACCGACCACTTTGTCAGGCACGGACGGTCTCACATTCAAAATGCACTGTGACTAGCGACTACCTGCTGAACGCGACCAGCGACCGCCTTTTCTTGTCCCAATGTCGAATTTTGACCCGTAACTAGCGACCGCGATGTAGCAAATCAAACATTGCTTGAAGCTCCTTCTCGAAATTTTGATGATTTTCCATGGTCGTTTCGATACTACAGCTGGACAAATGAGCGCAGTCTCATTTTTACTGTGGAATCAGTGTGGATTGCACTACACCTGTCATAATTTCAAGTGCTGTCAAGAACAAACATGATAGGAAACGTCTTGGAGAGCGCATCCAAAGCGCTCTTTGATCGATGTTACTACTCGAAGGAGAAACTAAGACTGAGCGGCTCTCTGTCGAAGTGCAATCACACAGCTCAGTCACCAGACTCACCACTACACCAGGTCACACTGACAGTCTGTGCTGGCTAGCTAGCATGCTACGGTATTATGTACTCACCTGTACGGAACACAGGCCAGGATACGATGGCGGATAATAGTCTACAGTGAAAGGTGCGAAAACTCGCAACATCGCCGCATCACGTACTGGTACACACTACTCACTAGTACAGTTTACGCTACACTACATCCAAGTTGGAGCGACTGAGTTTCCACTGTAGATCAACACACTGATACCAGTTGCCAGTGTAGTCGCACGCAGATGAGGTAAGGATGGAGTCGATAGTGACCATGGTGACTAGTGCACTGCCTGGCCAGGCCAGCGCTGCTCTGGAAACCCAGTGAGTCGACATACGTGTCATAGGTCGTATCGCTTTCGGTGTATAAAAAACTTGATTTTCTCTCTCTCCAAGTGTTGTATGATCTGAAAGAAGAATGTCAGTGCGCAAGTGGTGGGGGATTGTATTATCTGCATTTTGACATACATATCATCAAGAGTACATAAACCAGAGTGTGCAACTCGGGATGGTTCCTGTGGGAGCGTAATTCGTGCACTACGTCATTTCTGACGGCATGGTAAGCCATAGGTACGGTGAAAAGTTGCGTAACCAGTCGCGGTGGTGCAGTTCACTGAGTTTGTCCTGATTTCGGTTTTTTGAGACGCATAGCCTGGTGACTTTACTTGTCGGTGGATGTACGCAGCGTACACAGTCACACAAAACACCGAAATCCTGAAACAGGACGTCTAAAATCAAGCAAACTTGGCTGATTTCCGGGCTATGAAACATGAAAATTTGAGCTGTACGCAAGTCGCGGCTTGGCTGATCTCATCAGGGTGACGTAGTGCACGAACTGCGCTGTTTCAGATCTGATATGCACAGTTGCACACTCTGGTTTATGTACTCTTGATATCATATAATGGGATCCATATATGGTCGCGCGGTGCAAACCTCTAACTAAAGACCACCTGCCACTAACGACCACTTTTCCGGGCACCAAGGGGTGGTCGTTAGTTACAGGTTTTACTGTAACAGTTGTAGCCTGTAACGTGAGTGCCGGGGAGTCATACACACTGCACCTGCCTCCTCAGCCTGTAACGTGAGTGCCGGGGAGTCATACACACTGCACCTGCCTGCTCAGCCTGTAACGTGAGTGCCGGGGAGTCATACACACTGCACCTGCCTGCTCAGCCTGTAACGTGAGTGCCGGGGAGTCATACACACTGCGCCTGCCTGCTCAGCCTGTAACGTGAGTGCCGGGGAGTCATACACACTGCACCTGCCTGCTCAGCCTATAACGTGAGTGCCGGGGAGTCATACACACTGCACCTGCCTGCTCAGCCTGTAACATGAGTGTCGGGGAGTCATACACACTGCACCTGCCTGCTCAGCCTATAACGTGAGTGCCGGGAGTCAAACACACTGCACCTGCCTGCTCAGCCTATAACGTGAGTGCCGGGAGTCATACACACTGCACCTGCCTGCTCAGCCTGTAACGTGAGTGCCGGGGAGTCATACACACTGCACCTGCCTGCTCAGCCTGTAACGTGAGTGCCGGGGAGTCATACACACTGCACCTGCCTGCTCAGCCTATAACGTGAGTGCCGGGAGTCATACACACTGCACCTGCCTGCTCAGCCTGTAACGTGAGTGCCGGGGAGTCATACACACTGCACCTGCCTGCTCAGCCTATAACGTGAGTGCCGGGAGTCATACACACTGCACCTGCCTGCTCAGCCTGTAACGTGAATGCCGGGGAGTCATACACACTGCACCTGCCTGCTCAGCTTTCTGATCATCAGCGCATTTGAATGAGCACGGCGCTACTTTATCCATGAGGTTGGATTTCTCTGGGCCAGAACTGAAAAGAAGTTAGTATCATGCTACGTGTAGTTGCAGTGTGTGACTTGAGTAGTAAGTATAAAGTCACACCTGATTGTAAGTCGCACCCCGTTCTTCAACCTTGGGGTTTATTGTAAACCAGTGTGATTGACATTCTTGGACATGACGTGTGTGTGTGTATGTGCGTGCGTGTGTGTGTTTGTATGTGTCATAACATTGCAGGCTGTTACAACTGCGGCATGGTCGGTCATATGAGCCGGGAGTGTCCCAATGGCAGCCAGGGGGCAGGTTTCGGTCAGCAGGGAGGATTCGGTCAGCAAGGAGGGTTCGGTCAGCAAGGAGGGTTCGGTCAGCAGGGAGGATTCGGTCAGGAAGGAGGGTTCGGTCAGCAGGGCGGATTCGGTCAGCAAGGAGGACCTGGTCAGCAAGACGGATATTGAATGTGCTCCGTGGCAGTGAGGATCAGCTGTTGCCAAACTGGCTGTTCTTGCCACGTACCTTCTGCATCTTGAATGATCAAATGGTTTCCTTTTTTAGATTCCGATTAGATTGCACTCACCTTTTGTCAACTGGGTGCATTTTCATCAGCCAGGTGCGCAATGTATCTACATTCCAGGTATTCACTGCCAGAATCACTGGCTGCCTTCTGCACCGACGACACCAGGACATTGTCTGTGGAGCAGTGCTACTGTGTGGTTAGCTGAGTGCTTTCGAAAGACACGCACAGGCCATATGGACTTTTATCGGGCAACACAAGCTACCAGTGCCAGCACATGCATTGCGATGTCTTCCTGTTCTAGAAGTGTCATTGTTTCGTACAGTTGTGTTTTCTTTAGGTTCTGAGTCTTCTCACTCTTCTTTTGACTTTTCAAAGTTTTCATTCGTTCGCACCTATAACCAACCTGAGTGAAAATCTAGAAAATTTCGGATGCGTATTTCTTTCAATATTTCCCAAAATTTGACAATGTCTATGGTCCGAAAGAAAGTTTCAGCATGTAGGGCCGAACCAAGTGTTGGTGGTAGCAGTTAGCACTGGTATTGCAGTAAAACTCCCCTAGGCTAATCCAGGCACGTCTGTCTACCGGCACCTTTCCGACCCGTCTAGAGATGGAAAAATGGCTTTTCAACGCAAAACGGCCCCAAAAGTGTTGATTGGCGTAAAAAAAATGGTTTACTTTCATGCAGCAGTAGCATTTATAATTATTACTGTAAAACATGTAAATATAACGAGGAAGCAAATCTAACGTTTTAACGAGTTACATTTCCTCGTTATAATAAGTTCTGTTGAGGCTGTAAGTGTAAGGCCACATACAGTCAACTTCGCTTATAACGACACTCGGCGGGGCATCAAAAACGTGTCCTTATTCGCGAAGTGTCGTTATACCCGAAGTCTCATTATGTATCACAGTGGGATGGGACTTTGGTCTGGGCATTGAAATTCTGTCGTTATTCGCGAATGGTCGTTATATCCGCAGTCGTTATTAGCGAAGTTGACTGTACGTGATATGAGCAGGTATGCCTGAAGACAGAATCGGTATCGTATGTTCTTGTTAACCTATGGATTTTGGACAATCGTTAAATTTGCGACTCGTTATAATAACATGTCTTACAGTATAGTGTTTCTCAAGAATTGTATAAGCGATTGTTTACTTTGATACTGCCCGCAGCAAGTACGCAGTTGGTATGTACAAAAGTCAATCGCATAGCCTCTTTGGACAGATTCTCTCACTGTTTCCTGCAGGGAGTCCTACAGACAAGGGTTTGTTCAAATCCCAGCATGTAATTGTTACAAGGCGGAGGACGCACTGTGTTGAAAACAGTGCTCCTGACTACAACCATCATCGGTTGGCAGAGCCCCGGTACTGCGACCGTTTGAACCATGTTGTGGGGTCTAGCCCTGGTCCGACCCTCATGAGTCATGATACATACGGTTCAAATGGTCGCAAGACTGGAGCTCTGCCAACCGATGATGGTTGTACTTGTAGTAATATAGACAGGAGCACTGTTTTACCTATACCTTTCTTGTATACTGTAGGGGTGTCTGCAGGCGGCCGGGGGGGGGGGGGAGGTACTAGTATGTACAACCATGGTTTATTTAAATATGGACTGCACATTTTTATTTTATTTTATTTTATTTATTTCACCGTCCAATGCCAATGGCAGAAGCCAATGCAAAGGATCAGGAGGGGGGCGTTAGCCAGCCATGGCAAGAGAAGAAAAAAAAATGAAGGAAAGAAGATGATAATCGGAAGAAAATAATGCATCAGCGGGGTGAAATGTATCACTACAGTCCATTCATAAAAAAATGGGTCCTGGCTCTGGCGAGCTCCCGTATTTGGCGATTTTTCGTGATTTCATCGTACACAGTGCAGTGCTGCGAACTTTGAAATTTGAAAAAGGGTCCAAAAAGGGTGCCTGAACTGGGGTTCGAACCGCAGAATGCACTGTTGCAGGCGGGGTCAAACGGCCTGCATTTTGATGGTTTTTCCCAATTCAGTGCTTTTGGGGCAAAACCTGGCCGAAATCCTATTCTTGCTATGGCTTGCTTTTTGGACAAAAAAACTTCAGAAACATAATTGGAAGAGGATTCCATATGGGATTGCAGAAAAAAATTCTAAAAAAACTCAACGTTTGACCCATTTATGGCCAAAAGCTAGAAGTTCATTTTTTTCTGAATGGACTGTAGAGAGGTTCTGCACAACGAAAATTCGAACGAAGTTTCGCGACAGGTCTTGCGAAAATGTGTACGAATTTTCGCACGAACTTTGTGTTCTGCACATTTTCGTAGTTTGCATCAGGGAGTCGTAAAATACCTGTTTGCATGCGCCAAGTGCACGTAGAGTCTACGCCATGATCCGATCTCACGAAACTTCCTACGAAAGTTCATTTCGCGTTCCCTGCAAGTTTCGCGTCCAAAGTTGCGAAAGTTCGTGCGAAGTTTCTCACTTTGTGACGTAGAGCGAAAGTTCGTACACATTTTCGTTTTGCAGAACCTCTCAACTATGTTGATACATTTGTGGTCAAAGAAATCCGACCCATGTCAAGGGTACATCATCCGAATTATTTTGTCCAAAATTGAAACTCAAAAAGTGAAAAAAACGGTCAAAATGTTTTAAGAAAATTCAAAAAATCCCCCAAAATGCAGAAAAAATTCGATGCATGTACTCAGATTGTTCTCGAGCATCAAGATTCAAATCCAAGAAATGATGCTATGCGAAAAATATTCAAAAAAATATTCAAAAAATCACTCAAAACCCAAAAATTATCTACCCGTTGCCATGGCAACGATGACGTAACATGATGCATGACAGCAAGAGTACATGAAAACCAGGGAGTCGTATTTTACGACTCCCTGATGAAAACCATGTACTCTTGATGACAGCGCTAGCGCTAAGCTCAGATCAGAGGCCACGTAGATCTACATACATGCGCCATGCACTGAGGTTGCAATTTTTCAGGCCCAACGACGTGCATGGCACATGATCGGTGCTTTTGGTCCCTCCGATTTCCAAAGAGGTAAAAAGGGTAGAATTTTGCAAACATTTCCGGGAGATTGTGGAATTTGGGAAAATTCACGGAAAACAGCAAAATTCGAAAAAAGTCCAAAGATCCAAAAAACACCCCATAAAAGATAATCTCGGATGGGTTTTCGGAGTGTGCATGATGTACGAGTAATTGAACTGAAATGCGGCGCTACTCTTGACTGGGTCGGATTTCTTTGGTCATGGCTGTACGAGTATGTATAACTATAACAGTCGGTATAACCAGGGAGTCGTATAGGGTCTATACGACTCCCTGGTATAACTTATAAGCACAAAGTTTCGTTTGGAATTAACTTTCGTTTGGCCAGGGGCACGAAATAACTAGAGTTTGTACCAGGGAGTCCTCAAAATACCATTTTGACGACTTCCTAGATCCCTGGTTTGTACTGTAGTACCACTACTGGCACTAGCACTGACGACTGGCTCTCTCTGACCCGGGGTACCCCTCTTGAGCGGTTTATTATCAATCCGAACAAAAATTAAAAATTAAAAATGTGGATTTGGTAGGATTGTGTGGGTTTACGATGGCAGCTACAACAAAACGCAAAGCGAAACGCGCTCTTTTCGCGCCAAACCCGCCAAGGCGGTGCTAGAAAAACTAAATAAAAAGAAAGAAAAATATTTTATGTGATTCAAACGGTACTGTGATTCGTAAAAAAATCGAATAAAAAAATCCAGTGACAAAACTACAGTCATGAGCAGAAGGGTTTGAAGAGTTGAGAGAATCTTTACAATGGACTTTTGTAAGCTCCTGAGTTCTCTTGGCAAGAGTTGAGAATGGAGAATCTGTCTTCGTTGAAGGACGTTCTTGTGGACGAGGTGGCTCTGTCGGGACTCGAAGGTATGTTTGTTTACTCTTCACTGTGTACAGTTGAGATGCCAAAGTAAATGCCCTGATGCACGAAACAGCGTGGACTCGAACTCCAGGATATAGCTTTTTTTCTTGACATTTTCATTATCTGTATTGTTGTGGGCACAATGTATTGAGCTCAGAGGTGAAAAGGTACACTGTTCCACGGCTTAAAACTTCTCTTTCCCTTTTTTTCCCCTGAAACTCCCATGACCTGCAGTGCCAGCGTGCTGAGAAAAATATTTGCCAAAGGCATGTTCAATGTACATAACTGTACATACATGTTATATGCAAGCCTTGCTTGATAGTTACCCAGGTATGATGACATCATATCATCAAGTCAAGGCGAAGGACACACTTGAAAGTGGTGTTCCTGACTGCCAGGACAGCCAGAAGCAGTTTTTGATTGGTCCGGCATTAGCATAGCAGCCAGCCTGTCATACTGTGTGTATGATCAGTGGCAGGTGCACAACGTTATGCTCTCCTGAGCAGTAAACACGTGTTGATGGGTAAAAGTGTTGATCCGGCAATGCCCTGACCAACCGGACCGGTTGCGGCGGGCCTGCTGCAGCCAGAGACCGGTTGGTAGGGCTAGGGTCCCAGTCTTGCCACCATGTGCCCTGCATGGGGTCAAATCCCGGGTTCAGGGGCCCTCTGTATTTTAGGGGGATGGGTGAAAAACTGAATAAGGAGTAACAGCGAGGGAAGAACAATGAAGAGAAAGACAAGAGCCAAGACAGCCAATTACTAGCTGGCATCAGTCTTTTGCAGCCTGTCAGACCCGACTCGCATGCCTGCGCAGGACCGGTGGAAGCCGTTTTACATTGGTCTGGCCATACCATAGCCTTTCATACAGTTTGTGTATGATACGTCAGATATACACATGACCTCTCCGCAGTATACGCACTTTGGTGGCTCAACCGTTGGTCCGGCCATGGCCTGATCAAGCGGACCGGTTCCGCCGGCCTGCCAGTGCAGACAGGCAACTGAACCGTACATGATTGATGGTAATTCTCATTGGGTTTCTCCAAGTGCGAGGGTGACGGTGTCTGCGTGATGACCAATTCTCCATAGACGTTTGCCACGAGTATCTCGTCACCATGCACTGAGACCAACGCATATGGCCGATTGGTTTGCAGGCCTGCCTGCGAATCATGAGGTCCCGAGTTCAAGACCCGCGCTGGTAGCAGGGAGCGTGTAAACAGACTTTTTACGCGTGTTGAACTGCGCCGACACCCACGGTCAACTGGGTACTCACAGCTCAGAGTGAGAATAACAAGGATGCAGTTTACAGGGTTATGGGCCGTTACACGCCCGATTGGTTGAGAGACTAACCTTCTCTCCCCTGACTCACTTGTGAGGTCTGCATTCGCCACTAAGGTTAACAGGCATAGTGGTGGCCTGCGGATGCGAAGGCTAGTTTGTGTGTTTCTGAACATTCAAGCGATGCCGACGCGGATCCCGCGAATATTATTATGCACTGTAATTCCACCTCCACCGCATGCGCTCTCTGAAATGCTTTGTCAGTATCTACAACTTGGAGTCGTGTTGCTGGTTTGATGGTCGGCCAGAGAGCGCATGTGGTGGTGGTGGTGGAATTGCTTTATTGACAAGGCCGAAAGCTGCTGCTTACTGTAATTTCACAAATTTTCGGTGTACTTTTATTTTCGGTACTTTCGGTACGTCTGTTTCATACCTAGAATTTCAATGCACCGAACAAACACTAACACACATAATCCAATAGGGAATTGCTCCTCTGTACCTAAAAGGCCTTTTGCCCTCATTCCGAAAATATTGAGCACGTAAAATTTCTGAAATTAGAGTACCTATTTATCTAGTACCATGCATTGTAGTAAAAACCCTGAAAATCACTGTTTACCCTGCCAGTGTGCCAGCATGACTGTTGAGTAACTCCTTATGCCACTACTGTGCAATGGTGAGGTTGATGTTTGCAGGGAAGCTCTTACTCGTTTGTAGGACTTTACCCAGCACCTTAGGTTCAGATGAAGCCTGGTGAAACAGGTCATGCACTCGTATAGGTATCCTTGATGCTTGTGCGGTAGTCATGAATTCTTATGCTTGATGTGTATGGGTGTGTGTGTGTGCCAGCTAGTTCGGTTGGTAGGTACACTTATGCCTGATTGTGTTGGGTCTGTTGCCAACAGGCTCGGCCGCTTGAAGGTGTAATGTTGTACCTGCCACCTTTGTTGGTTCCAGGGTTCATATACTTTCTATTTGAAGTATACATACCTGTTAACCATGGACTGCTTCTGGCTAGATTAACTCTTGTGTAATCAATGGTGCTAGTGAAGCTTTTATCAGATCCACTCTGATTTAGCCACTCACACTAGTAGCAAGTATTACCTTCACTGGGGGCAGGGGTAACTGCAGTTGGATCCCGGGACGGATACCCTGATACCGTCAATCCTTTTTCTGCACCTTGTCCTCACCCACTTACTGAGGTGTGGTGAGCCCATAAGTGGGATCATTTTCAAGTCCATCCAGCGTTTTGGGGATTTCAGGGGTGTCGGCCGTTGGGCGGTTCAATAACCAATAGAGTCATCTTTCCAAGATTCCTTTTGAGTCTCTCTCCCCTCTCCCGGGGGGACTCACGTGACCAGTTTTGGCAGTGAGCAACAAGTACAGTACAGCAACAAGTACAGTGTGTGTGTGCGTGTGTATGTGTGTCTGTGCGTTTGTGTGTAGGTATTTCGCTGGAAGTGCTATGGCGTCGTTTACAGACTAGACAGTCGTTTCAAGCAGCGACTGATGACACATTGTATCCCTATGCATGGCGTGTGCTGGTGGAGAAATGCGGCGACATTAACTTTTACGCGCGGCAAACACCGTTTCAGGATGTGTTTGTTGTGGGTAACCTGAATCCACTGAAGACTGTAAAAGGTATGCTCACATTCTCAAGTGTACTGCATCAGTCTTGTGTGAACTTGGAGTTTCAACTTTCAACTGACCATTCTGACGTCTGTGATAGTTATTCACGTGAAAGTCCTTTTTTTACCTCAGAAATGAGAAATCCTACTGGGAGGGTGAACAGCAATAATTGGAGTATGAAGTGAAACGGTGTGTGGGACAGTGTGTTTGACAGTGCGTGAGGCAGTGTGTGAGACAGTGTGTGAAAAACGGCATGTGAGACTCGTATGTGAGATTGTACATGTGTGTATGTCAGTATGTGTGACAGTGTGTGAGACAGTATGTGTGACAGTGTGTGTGAGACAGTGTGTGAAAACGGCATGTGAGATAGAACAAGAAGAAGTGAAAGGCTTTTTTTTAACCTTTTACTTTGCCACAGTGCTTTCTGTAGTGGATGAGCATTTCCTCTCCTGGTGTCTCTTGTCTAACTGCTTGTTGACAGAATACTTTGGCTATAGTCCCAAGGACCCGTACACGCCAGTCAATGACAAAGAGAAAGGTGTACGTGGTCTGTGTGCTACCTATAAGACACGGGAAGATGTGACGGACGTGGTGCGATGTGTAAGCACAGACAAGACGCTCTGTTCCTACACGGAGGCCGTGGAAAAGTGAGTACAGCACTAGCACTTCGAAGTAGTTAAAAGTACGTGCATGTCATTGTCATGGTCGCTGCACTACATGGCAATGCACACCAGCCAGTACTGGCAATAGCTAGCGGCCTTGTTTGAACATTTCCTGTAGCTTTAAAAAAGGTATTTGCTGCAATGGAGTCTGCAGGCTTTATAAAAGGTATTTGCTGCAATGGAGTCTGCAGGCTTTAAAAAAGGTATTTGCTGCAATGGAGTCTGCAGGCTTTATAAAAGGTGCCACTGTAAATATTTTTTCTGATGTCTGACGAGAGTGTCATCCTACCTGAACGAACAGTTCTGTTTTTTTTGTGCTCTATTTATGCACATGTGGGTTGCTCTGTGTGTGTCTGTGTGCATGTGTGTGTGTGTGTACGTGTGTGCGTATGTGAGTGTGTGTGTGTGTGTGTGTGTGTGTGTGTGTGTGTGTATGTGTGTGCGTAGGTATGGCGAGAAACTGGTCATGGTGGCATCTCAGAAGCTGCGAGAGCGGGCCCTGTGGGGAAGAAGTGACTCACTTGCTCCCGTCAATGACCGCCAGTACTGTATTCTGGAAGTGATTGGCCGAGCACGGAGTCAAGGTGTCACACAGCGTGCTATACATTCCTATCTCAAGCTAGATCCAAGGAGCTGTTTCTATGACGTGCGTATGCTAGCCAAGTACAAGTTTATCACTATGCAGGTAAGTAGAGACATTTGCCTTTTTCTCTTGGGCAATGCATGCCTCTGTGTCACAGTCTTACTGCATTGTTTAACCACTCTTTACTTTAGAACATGACTGTGCTCTCACATCATCATCATGATGATGATGATGATGATGGTCATGACAGGACTGCTGTATACAATCATGAATGTCATGTACACTGTAGTATGCAGCAACTGTCTCATAGAGTTGTAGCAACTGTATGCTGTCACTGTTGCTGCTGCTGCTGCTTCCGCTGTTGCTTCCGCCGCTGTCATTGCTGCTGCTGCTGCTGCTGCTGTCATTGCTGTTACAGTTGATGTTTATCTGACACGACTGCTGGTGTCTGCGGTGCTCTTGTGCGCACATGTATGTATATGTATACATGACTGTATGTTTGTATGTATTCATGTGTGATTGTGTGTATATGTGGTTATGTGCCCCGTGTGTAACATTATTGTGTGTATTGTTTTCTTGTGTGTTGTGTTGTGTTGTATCACACTACACTGCATCATCAGCCATACGTGAATAGTCCTAATGAACGACCAGGGCGAGTCAAGACACCAATGCTGCTCTTGCCCAGGTTTGATCATCTGGTCTTTTCACCATTGGATGTAGCTGGCGAGTTGATGTCACGTTACTTGGAGGCTCAGCCCGGCTGTTGCATCAAATATGCTGACCATCAATGGCCGAGTCAAATTCATGTGAGTGACCGTGTGTGTCTGTTTGTGAATGGTGTGCTGATTTTGATATGTACATCCTCATTCAAGGCATCGTGATGTGTGTGTGTGTGTGAGTGTGTGCATGCATGTCATGATGTGTGTGTGTGTGTGTGTGTTTTCACGTGTGAGTGTGTGTGTGTGTGTGTGTGTGTGTGTGCATGTGTGTGTGTGTGTGCATGTGTGTGTGTGCATGTGTGTGTGTGTGTGTGTGTGTGTGCGTGCGTGTGTGTGTGTGTGTGCGTGTGTACACACGTGTCTGTATGTGCACGTGGGTATGTGTGTGTGTGTGTGTGTGTGTGTGTGTGTGTGTGTTCATGCGTGCGTGCACATGTACCTTATTTCCGGGGCGAGTATTCCACACTGATATACTAGTAAACGGGTTTGTTACAAAGCCATCTTACTTGGTGATATTCTCTTGGTTTGTGCACAGCCATTTCTTGCTCAAAGCTGCTATTATCAATTGCTGTTGGATGGGTATTGGCAAGTCGAGAACCCAGTGGAAAAGCCAAGTCTAAGGCGCAAGTCTAGGGCCAAAACCCCAAAGTCTTTGAAGAAGGAATCTTTGGAGCAGAAGATTGCAGCCAGAGATGGGACAGGTGCTGCTTCTAAACTTTTTGAGCGTGGTGTTGAGGTGAAGTTGGAAGATGGTGACGGTGATGGTGATGAGGGATACAATGCTGATGGTACTGAGCAACTCAAACC
This sequence comes from Sycon ciliatum, assembly GCF_964019385.1. Taxonomy (NCBI): domain Eukaryota; kingdom Metazoa; phylum Porifera; class Calcarea; order Leucosolenida; family Sycettidae; genus Sycon; species Sycon ciliatum. Next base: position 366,479 of record NC_088646.1, read on the forward strand.
AGACTCAGCACTCTCTGTTCCCAGTACACCAACTGGAAAGAGGAAAGCGCGTGGAAAACGCGGCAGTGCAAGCAGTACCCCGGCTAGTACTCTCACCACCCCAGCTTCTACTGCTGCAAGTGCTGGCAAAGATAGCACTGTTAGTGCTACGTCAGCTACTGCTGCTTCGCCGTCTGCAATGGCTGCTGGCAGTGATGGGACAGCCACACCACTGGATGCTGCTAGCGTGGGAAACTCTCCTAGCAAAGAAGATGCAAAGCAACTGGGTATGTTCCGCCAATGCCTGTATGCAATGTGTTGTGTATTTCATAATTATGGTGATGGAGGCATGGTCTTCAAGTATGTGTGCCGTGATTGTACGCACATATGTATGTGTATGTTCACACAAGTGTGTGTGTGCATGCATGTGTGCGGGTACGTTGATATGCGTGTCTGTGTGCATTTTTCTGGGTGTCTTTGCTTGCATGTATAAATAGTAAAACATCGTTTGCATCTATTTCAAGATGGGGCTGCTGCTTCTTCCAGTCATGTACTAGTATATAAGTTTGTTTACATTGTTCGCAGGTCATTTGACTTTTTGGCATCCTGGGATACCATCACCCCTCTCACTAGTCTCAGATTGCAGGAGGAAGATGTAGCTACTTAAGTGTTTGAGTGTGAGTAGGTCAGACCCAGCACCCAGCACCCAGCACCCAGCACCCAGCACCCAGCACCCAGCACCCAGCACCCAGCACCCAGCACCCAGCACCCAGCACCCAGCACCCAGCACCCAGCACCCAGCACCCAGCACCCAGCACCCAGCACCCTGCACCCAGCACCCAGCACCCAGCACCCTGCACCCAGCACCCAGCACCCAGCACCCAGCACCCAGCACCCAGCACCCAGCACCCAGCACCCTGCACCCAGCACCCAGCACCCTGCACCCAGCACCCAGCACCCAGCACCCAGCACCCAGCACCCAGCACCCAGCACCCAGCACCCAGCACCCAGCACCCAGCACCCTGCACCCAGCACCCAGCACCCAGCACCCAGCACCCAGCACCCAGCACCCTGCACCCAGCACCCAGCACCCAGCACCCAGCACCCAGCACCCAGCACCCTGCACCCAGCACCCAGCACCCTGCACCCAGCACCCAGCACCCAGCACCCAGCACCCAGCACCCAGCACCCTGCACCCAGCACCCTGCACCCTGCACCCTGCACCCAGCACCCAGCACCCAGCACCCTGCACCCAGCACCCAGCACCCAGCACCCAGCACCCAGCACCCTGCACCTAGCACCCAGCACCCAGCACCCAGCACCCAGCACCCTGCACCCAGCACCCAGCACCCAGCACCCTGCACCCTGCACCCAGCACCCAGCACCCTGCACCCAGCACCCAGCACCCAGCACCCTGCACCCAGCACCCAGCACCCTGCACCCAGCACCCTGCACCCAGCACCCAGCACCCAGCACCCTGCGCACATTGTGTAATACATCCAGTACAGTATCATGTGTCATATGTCTAGCGGCATTGTCTCTCTGATGTGCTTCTTGTCTTCATCACAATTGCAAGAAGAGCAACAGCGGCGTCTACTGCGAAAGCCTTACAACCGACCCACTGCTGGCAGTGTAGTGTCACTGTTGAAATCGTTCAGAGCTGCCACCTCACCATGGGTGCATGGCAAGGAGAAGGTTGCTGACGCTGCCGAAGATGATGAAGATGGTGTTGTGCCCACTAATGGTAAGCAGCTAGACATCAGGGATGTACAGTGCACTCCACCATGACATATTCACATGAGGTGCACGTGCCTCTTGTGTCATCCACTGGCTATATGCCTGAGGCTGGTACCATCAAATTGGAAACATTTGCTGTGTGTTTAGTTTTCGATTTCTGGTGGCAGGCAGGTTAGTGACAATTACAATTTGGGAACATTCGCACGCTTTAAAGTGTTGAAATCCTTCCCCATTACGAAACTTGAGTAATGAAAGCTCACCCAAAATTTCCCGCTTGACAGTACTGCCTTCCTACCTCAAATATTCAATTTTTTTAATCTATACAAAGAGTATCATGTATTAGTAATACAGAGCATAATGAGTCGTGACATGTTGTCCTTGTGTCTTTGTGATATCTTACAAAATTTGAAATTACACTTCGGTATTTTAGCTTGGATGTTTGTTGTGTGTTCGTGTGCCGTGTGCCGTGTTGTTGTTGTAGCTGGTGAATCATCCATTGAGTTACCACTCGGTCAGCACATCTACTGGTTTGTGGAAAACACTGGCAGCGATGGAGCTCTTCTTGCCGTATGTACCGATGCAACATGTGTTTGGGCAGGCTAATGCCTGTTGCTAATGCCGAGGTTATCGTCCTCAATTTGAGCTCTGACTGTGCAAGAATTGTGCTACTCTGTGCTAGTTGGGACTCGGGGGGAGTTTTCTCTCATTTTCTGGTGTTAGTGTACTTCTATCTGTTTGTTTGTTTGTTTTGAAATATTTTATTCTCACGATAGCCTGTGTCCAATAAAAGAAAGTTGTTGTTGTTGTTGCTGCTGCTGCTGCTGCTGCTGCTGCTGCTGCTGCTGCTGCTGCTGTTGTTGTTGTTGTTGTTGTTGTTGTTGTTGTTGTTGTTGCTGCTGCTGCTGCTGCTGCTGCTGCTGCTGTTGTTTGAATTCTTTTATTCTCACGATGGCCTGTGGCCAATAAGAGATGTTGTTGTTGTTGTTGTTGTTGTTGTTGTTGTTGTTGTTGTTGTTGTTGTTGTTGTTGTTGTTGTTGTTGTTGTTGTTGTTGTTGTTGTTGTTGTTGTTGTTGTTGTCGTGTTGTTGTTGTTGTTGTTGTTGTTGTTGTTGTTGTTGTTGTTGTTGTTGTTGTTGTTGTTGTTGTTGTTGTTGTTGTTGTTGTTGTTGTTGTTGTTGTTGTTGTTGTTGTTGTTGTTGTTGTTGTTGTTGTTGTTGTTGTTGTTGTTGTTGTTGTTGTTGTTGTTGTTGTTGTTGTTGTTGTTGTTGTTGTTGTTGTTGTTGTTGTTGTTGTTGTTGTTGTTGTTGTTGTTGTTGTTGTTGTTGTTGTCGTGAGTAAGGCATACATGCTACAATGCATAGTACTACTGTTGGTTGTGCTACATGATGGGTTTATGCCTGTGTGTGTGTGTGTGTGTGTGTGTGTGTGTGTGTGTGTGTGTGTGTGTGTGTGTGTGTGTGTGTGTGTGTGTGTGTGTGTGTGTGTGTGTGTGTGTGTGTGTGTGTGTGTGTGTGTGTGTGTGTGTGTGTGTGTGTGTGTGTGTGTGTGTGTGTGTGTGTGTGTGTGTGTGTGTGTGTGTGTGTGTGTGTGTGTGTGTGTGTGTGTGTGTGTGTGTGTGTGTGTGTGTGTGTGTGTGTGTGTGTGTGTGTGTGTGTGTGTGTGTGTGTGTGTGTGTGTGTGTGTGTGTGTGTGTGTGTGTGTGTGTGTGTGTGTGTGTGTGTGTGTGTGTGTGTGTGTGTGTGTGTGTGTGTGTGTGTGTGTGTGTGTGTGTGTGTGTGTGTGTGTGTGTGTGTGTGTGTGTGTGTGTGTGTGTGTGTGTGTGTGTGTGTGTGTGTGTGTGTGTGTGTGTGTGTGTGTGTGTGTGTGTGTGTGTGTGTGTGTGTGTGTGTGTGTGTGTGTGTGTGTGTGTGTGTGTGTGTGTGTGTGTGTGTGTGTGTGTGTGTGTGTGTGTGTGTGTGTGTGTGTGTGTGTGTGTGTGTGTGTGTGTGTGTGTGTGTGTGTGTGTGTGTGTGTGTGTGTGTGTGTGTGTGTGTGTGTGTGTGTGTGTGTGTGTGTGTGTGTGTGTGTGTGTGTGTGTGTGTGTGTGTGTGTGTGTGTGTGTGTTGCTCACTGCATGCCTGTGTGTGTGTGTTGCTCACTGCACGCCTGTGCACCGTTGTGTTCTGTAGGATGTATGTGATTCATTGGTGTACAAACATGACCGCCACATCAAGAAAAAGATTCAGAAGAAAACGACTGAACGCCACTGGGGCTGGATTGATGCCATGCTGAAAGACATGGGAAGAGTTCGCAAGCACGTGTAAGCCACCAGGGGCGGATCCAGACCCCAAAGCTGAGGGGTGCGAGGATGAAACTTACATATTTTCTTTTGCAGTAGTAAACCAAAGACATAGTATGTTATGTGTGTTACTGTATAATATCATAATTACACATAGCACCAACATGAGTAGTATGATTAGTTACACATTGAATGTCAAAATTTACAAGTAATTTACGACTGTTACCGGTATGATTCTAGACACAGATTATGCTATGTACATGCTATATACACAATGTCAACTCTAGTCAGAATTCAGGGCGGCTGTTCCATTCCTCACTCCACATCCTGGAGAATGTTGGTCATCCTCATCTTCCGTGGGTGCTTGAGGGCGAACATGTCGACGATGTCAGTGACATCAACAGCCAAGTCGTAGCGGATGTGGAGTAGAGCTAGCCCGGTTAGTCTACTCTGTCCCATTGTACTCCTGAGGTAGGTCTTAAAGGGAAACTGAACGCCAAAAATAAGTATGGCTTATCCGAAGGGGAATTGGGCACTGATTCCGATGAGCTATGTCGCGAGCCGATCAGAGAAGAGGAACCGTGTCAAATTTCATAAATAACACCTTCCATATTTGGAAATTGGGCTTGATGACGTGCGTACTGCTTAGCTGTCACCATGCTGTGCATGCTCAGCAGTGTAATTGAATGGAAGAAAACAATTACTTTGGTGTTTTGCAGCTCTATTTCGTTCCCTGACGGTAACCAAATCTAGATGTAGGAATCTGTTGAGCAGGAGAGTGACACATGTCTTCCCGAAGGCTGTCCAGGCTGCAGTGGTGATGAAGAAGACACGATCATCACCCCGAGATCGATTGTAGCGAATTGGAAAACTCATGGCGAATTTGCTTCCACTCCAAGGCAATGTCGAGGTATGAAGGGTGCTTGTACTGCCTTCCAAAGTGAAGAGGAGATGAACATGGCTGTACATAGCTGTTGTTCTATGCCAACTTACTTACCTACTCTTGCTGGTACCGTAGACGTAGTGCTATATTGCGAATTTCGTGGACGAACAACTCTCTAGTCACTAGTGGCTAATGAGCAACACTAACAGGTGAGATTTTTAAATTTGACAAAAATTGTTTTTGTTTGAGAACTGACAGTGGCAGTCATTTGACTCAGTAGGTGTCTTTGCTGCTTCTTTCCCTTCATTCGTAGGGTTGTGCTTGAATAGTACAAGTGCTTGAAGTAAAATAAAATAAATAGAACATGTGGAACATAAATCTAATCAAGCATGAGTACATGTATTGCGAATTTCAACTTCAAAGCACATGAAATCACAATGATCACAAAGTTTATGGAATCAAGAGGACACCATGTGTTCAACGAACACATACACACATGCTGTATCAGTGCGTGCACACATGTACACATGTGCGTGCACCCCCACCCCATCCCACAGACATGCGCGTGCAGCGCGCACATCCATACACATGTGCATGTACCCCCCCCCCCCCCCCTCCCCCGACACACACACACACTCCTACCCATACACATGTGCGTAGGACCCACGCACACACACACACACACACACACACACACACACGTGTGCACAGACGAATACACAAACACACACGCCCTAACACACACAATATACGTGTAAGTGTACATGGTCTTCCTGGTGCAGATGTGAGGCCAGCACAATGGAAAATACCTCCATCAAGATGCTTGATCAAGTGTTGTGATAATGGCACTGTTTGTTTGTTTTTACAAAGAAGTGTGGGAAGGATTACTATGCGTTATAATTCATAATTGTTCTTTGCCTTGTACTGTGCAGACCAGAATGCTTCGCTATCAACTCCTGGCTTTCCATCGGCATGGTGTTCAGCTGCAGCGGCATCTGGTCCGGGGAGTTGAAGTTGCTGGATGGCTGCACTGACACAGGATGGGTTTGCGTTGGCAATGCGATACGGCAGTCATTCCACATCATGAGCTACATGTTTATGTAATTTATATTGTCGCTCGTCCAGCAACGTCAAGGCTCTGCATGTAAACACAGGAGAACACCATAATAAAAAATACTACTCATACTCAGGGGATAATATATTTGGATTAGCAATTTCGTGCCATTTATGGGTTCCTGTCTAAACCATGCTGTGATATTGATTTCTATCTGCTCACAAAGTACCTTGTATTGTAACAATGCTCTGCCTAATCACTACCCTCCGCCAATTATTAGATTCACACAATATTCACAACACAATGCTGTCTATTTACACTACTTCGAACTGAAATGCTCACTACTCTTCTCCCGTTTTCAGCTCCCTCTACCTTATGAATACTCTACATTACTGGTTTCGTTTCTACCCTTTCCATTGCTGCCAGCTCCCAGTCTTTTTCAATGCACAGCACCACCTTGAAATTTTTGTGATTTGATGTACACATACTTTGAAGTTGAAATTCGAACTACATGATCAGATTTTTGTTCCACATTTTCTATTTATTTTTACTTCAAGCACAACCCTACCGATGAAGGGAAAGAAGCAGCAGAGAGACACCTACTGAGTCTAATGACTACCACTGTCAGTTCTCAAACAAAAACAATTTTTGTCAAATTGAAAAATCTCACCTGTTAGTGTTGCTCACTAGCCACTAGTGACTAGAGTTGTTCGTCCACGAAATTCGCAATATAGCACTACGTCTACGGTACCAGCAAGAGTAGGTAAGTAAGTTGGCATAGAACACTCCTCTTCACTTTGGAAGGCAGTACAAGCACCCTTCATACCTCGACATTGCCTTGGAGTGGAAGCAAATTCGCCATGAGTTTTCCAATTCGCTACAATCGATCTCGGGGTGATGATCGTGTCTTCTTCATCACCACTGCAGCCTGGACAGCCTTCGGGAAGACATGTGTCACTCTCCTGCTCAACAGATTCCTACATCTAGATTTGGTTACCGTCAGGGAACGAAATAGAGCTGCAAAACACCAAAGTAATTGTTTTCTTCCATTCAATTACACTGCTGAGCATGCACAGCATGGTGACAGCTAAGCAGTACGCACGTCATCAAGCCCAATTTCCAAATATGGAAGGTGTTATTTATGAAATTTGACACGGTTCCTCTTCTCTGATCGGCTCGAGACATAGCTCATCGGAATCAGTGCCCAATTCCCCTTCGGATAAGCCATACTTATTTTTGGCGTTCAGTTTCCCTTTAAGGAGACGCAGGGCCGACACGCTTCGCTCACACTCGCAAGACGTGATCGGCATCACAGCTAGAATGGCTAGTGTGGCGAAGATGTTGGGGAAAGTGTGCTTGCAACACTGTTGGAGTGCGGCTTGAACAGTGGAGGGCAGAGAGTCTTCACCCACGCGGCTCCACTTCACCCACCAGTTGTCGTGCTCGGACGTAATAGATGAAGGTGCTGGCATGTCTTCGCTGTACTGGTCGATGAAGTGTTTCAGGGAGGCCTTCCAATCTGTTGTCTTCTTCATGACAGCTGGGACTGCCACAAGACCAGACGCTGCTGCGCTCTGGGCATCGGAGAAGCGAGCGTGGAGTTCTTGAAGAAGGCAATCAAGTAAAGGCGTGGTGATGGTGATGCGGAAGTGGTCCTCTGCTGATGCACCTGGTACGGTAGGGTTGGCCCGATGGACTGATCTCCCACATGCGCGAGGTGCCTTCAACTCGATGCCAGCATCATCAGCAACCTTCTGCACAGCTTCGTACCACTCCTTGTGCTTCTCTTCTACTTTGGTGCGCAGCATTTCCAAAGTGTCGTCTGTCGATCGTTGTCCTGACGTCCTGATCACGTGATTGCACACAAATCATCCGCGGATCCGCGCAGCGAGCCTGGGCCTGGCCTGACCTGGCCTGGCCTGACGGGTTCATTTGCACCCTTCGCACCCCCCCTGGATCCGCCCCTGGCCACTGTCTGTCTTGTTGTATCGCTTGCCCACATGTACACCTATGCCCACGATACATGTATTTAGCACTTGTACAGCTGTGCACATGCACACTTACTCTGGACATCTGTTGTTGATCTGAATGTTGCTACATGGGCAGTCAATCAAGTTACATGTATATGTATGACATCATGACGCAAGAGCCCGACCTGTCACTGTTCATCCTGCTGTCACATAGGATATAATTAGGCTGATGTCTGTATTGGGTTTGTCTGTCTGCATATGCCTGTGCTTGCATGTGTATCTGTGTATGCGCGCACACACGCGTGCGCACACGTGTGTGTGTGTGTGTGTGTGTGTGTGTGTGTGTGTGTATGGGTATGTGTTTGTGCACTCACACCTGTGTGTATCTGTGTGCTCTGCACCATGGTGTGTGTATGTATGTATACTATGATGTGTGTACCATCGTTTGTACCATCGTTTGTACCATTGTTTGTGTATGTATTTGTGCAGGTTGGTAGCTAAGGAGCACAAGGCAGGAAATGCTGATATGGTGTTGATTGATGCAGTATCAAAGAAAACCTCACACAAGCAGTTATCGGTTTTGCCGGACGGTTTCTCTCCATCAGTGACCTCTTCGAGTCAAGCAACACCCAAGAAGACGACAAGCAAGTCGGCAGAGTGTTTAAAGATAGAAGCTTCAGCATCTCCCGTTCTTCCGTTGTACCCGCCAAGCAGTAGCGTGTCGACAGGTGTTTGTGTTGGTGGTGTTGCTATTAGCAGCAGCAGCAACAACACCACTGACAACCCTATTCCCATCATCACCACCAGCACAGATGGAGACGCAAGCGCGGCAGACACAGGAGCGGATACAGCTAATGTAGATACCAAACTTGCTATGAATGTAGCTAATAAGCCACTAGACCCACAGCTTCTGCAGTCTTATCTGACTCCAGGTACACCGTCAGAAGACTCACTGCCTCAATCACCCAGTTCTGACCCAACGGCTGCTACTTCTAATCTGCTGCAAACACCCGGGGCACAGTCAGGAGCATCCACAGCCCATGAGAGCTCACTCTCACAAACTCCTATTTCCGTTGAACTTCAGGAAATGAAGAAAAAACAGACCACCACTGGTAAGTTGGCTAGGCGGTCGGAAATCTGCGCTCTCTCTCTCTCTCTCTCTCTCTCTCTCTCTCTCTCTCTCTCTCTCTCTCTCTCTCTCTCTCTCTCTCTCTCTCTCGCTCTCTCGCTCTCTCGCTCTCTCGCTCTCTCGCTCTCTCGCTCTCTCTCTCTCTCTCTCTCTCTCTCTCTCTCTCTCTCTCTCTCTCTCTCTCTCTCTCTCGTGGGGCTCCGTTTATTGAGGTGCGTTGAAATTTATTCTCTTTATCTTATTATTTCTTTTCTATAATTTCCCCATATGAGTTCCTATCAGTTGCTGTGAACACCTTGAGTGGAGAGCGCTTGCTCGAGCGTTGAACCGGGTTCTTAATCCACCATACCCAGTTCGCAAGGCTGGGCGGGGTTGTGAGCAGGCTTTCATTTCATCTTTTCTTATTATTTCTTATTATTTCTGCTTTTCATCTCATTACAAAAATTCTGCGCTTTTTCTCCATCTGCGCATAAAATCTAGACTGACAACCTGCTTGTTAAATCATGCACCTGCTTTCAGGCGTAAAAACCCTGTTGTAGAGGTCTCAGTCCTCATTTGTTAGACTTACCTGTCTTTATAAATGTAACTTACTCTCTCTCTCTCTCTCTCTCTCTCTCTCTCTCTCTCTCTCTCTCTCTCTCTCTCTCTCTCTCTCTCTCTCTCTCTCTCTCTCTCTCTCTCTCTCTCTCTCTCTCTCTCTCTCTCTCTCTCTCTCTCTCTCTCTCTCTCTCTCTCTCTCTCTCTCTCTCTCTCTCTCTCTCTCTCTCTCTCTCTCTCTCTCTCTCTCTCTCTTGGTGTTTTGCTTGTCCTGTTTTGTGAGTATGACATACATGTACATCTTGCTGTACTTAGCACACTGTACTTTTGGTTTGGTTCTTGTGCACCGGTCTCTTGCTTAGCTTCAAAGCGGATGGTTACCGCCTTGCAGCTGAAACGTCAGCAAATGCTCCTGGACTACATCAACAAAGAAGAAGTTGTCCTGACTAACCAAGCTGTAATGGTGAGGCACTGCAGCTACTGTGTGTACACTGTGTAGAAATGCAGCTGTGCTAGCTGGAATCCCATCCAAAGTGCATATTTAGCACCCTGGACTAGTCTTGCACAGCCCCTGACACCGTGGAAGTGCCACGCAAGCTGCTGGACATGCAGATGAACTGGTCCAGGGCACTGCCACCTTTGCACTTTGCGTTGGATTTCACCTAGACCCACTGTAGTATTACACTGCGGTAGTACAGCAATCGGATGTGACAGTACTGGTACCTTTGCGTTGGATTTCACTTAGACCCACTGTAGTATTACACTGTTTTAGTACAGCAAGGGGATGTGACAGTACTGGTACCTTTGCGTTGGATTTCACTTAGACGCACTGTAGCAAAACACAGTGTTAGTACAGCAAGGGGATGTGACAGTACTGGTACCTTTGCGTTGGATTTCACCTAGACCCACTGTAGTATTACACAGTGTTAGTACAGCAATCGGATGTGACAGTACTGGACCACCTAGACGCACTGTTAGTACTGTTACCTTTGGGTTGATGTCCTATCTGACATGCACTGCTAAGCGCTAACTCCCTAACCTTTACACGTTTACTTCTCTATGTAGACTTTCAGTGCACTAAGCACTGTAACTTCTGTCACCTTTTGTTGCTTCTTTTGTCTTGCGCTAATGTCAGTGTACAAAACCCAATGTTTCCTGAAACTCCCGATGAAAAAGCAAGAACATTTGATTTGGAGGTTTCATAGTAGCTTGACTCATCGGTGTATTGAGCTGAATGTGCTCATACTACTGCTGCTGCTCTCACTGCTGCTACTCTTTCTGCTGCTGCTCTCACTGCTGTTTTCTCCTGCCGTTGCTGCTGTTGGTGTTGTTGTCACTGTTACTGGTGTTTTGATTGTGGCTATATGTGTAATTGTGATTTGTACAGTACGGCCTTCAGAATGACCATGCTGTCAAACTGTCTGACCAGCAGGTGGCATGTAGGAAGACGGTTGTTCGGTGAGTGAACATTCATAACATGGCTACATGGGCCCAGTGCAGGGAACAGGCACAAGTATGTGTGTTTATATGTGTTAGTAACTGCTATACCTGTTCATCACTCTCATCTGCCAACAGTACGCCTTTGTCCTTTGTGGATCCATCAATTCAGCACAGGGGAATGAGGCCTGCGGTAATCCAATTGCCATGAATATTGAATAGTATTCATTAGTTGAGGGAATGGAAAAGGGAAAAATATAAATATTGACATTTCTCAAGGCCAGAATTAAACCAAGTGCGAGCGTGCCTTGTCCAACTCCTCAAACAGAAGAGATTGGTCAGCCACACCTTTTTGAATTGTTCGCCAACTCCAACGCAGCCACTTGATGGCGTGTGGGTGCTTGATCAATCATAATTTTCTTTTCCTTGATTGTTTGTTTAGTGTGGCCAGATGTTGTATTACTATTGGCATGTGGTATACCGGTACATGTACAGCACAATAAAACACATGCATTATCGCCACGTGTGAATAGTGTAACTTGATTCGAGGTCAAGTTAGTTTGGCCCGTTTTTCACCAGTCGTTCATCTGCCTGCGGGTGAAGCTTTCTTGAAAATTATAATAGAGACTGTGGTTCCGGGGTACGATTTTCCGTACCAAAATCCGTATGGGCGCTACGGATTTTTTCCAGGCGTGCTCCATACGATTTTTCGGCACGGAGAATCCGTGTGGACTGGCTTTCATACGAACCATGTTTCGTATGGAGATTTTGCGTCATCGGATGCAGAAAGATTTTTCGCGTACAAATTTGGTACGAGAAACATCGATTTTCCGCGGGAAGTTTTGATTTCGGTACAAATTTTCAAAATAAAAAGGCATAGCGCAGGAATGTGACATTGTTTGCGATCGTAACCTAGGCAATGACGGCAAACACATAAGTTCCGTACTCCGGAACATTTCACTGCTCGAAAACGACGTATAAAAAATCCGTAGCGCCTCTACGGATTTTGGCACAAAAAATCGTACTCCGGAACCTCCCTAATATGTTTTGTGAGCTGTAAGCAGTGTATGTAAGCTGTGTGTGTTGTCAGTGCTGCTGGCCATTGGAACTTCCAGTACGTGTTGGTGTTGATGTTGGTATTCTGTGTTGTTGACATTGTGTTTGCATATGCACAGAGCTATGCAAGTGCTTGCTGAGAAAGGCTTGGTCCAGTGCGTCAAGACCAGTACCGAAGCTCCGTCTGGAAATCAGACATCGGTAGGTTGACACCTACTAGTATACATCATTTCATTTTCATACGAGTTCATGTGCTTTTTATGAAGAATATCTCGCAATCACAATGATGTGTTGAATAAAACCAGGGTGTATGCTCCTGGTCATCTCTGTAGACGCTCTTGTGTCGTCTCTGTAGACGCTCTTGTGTCGTCTCTGTAGATGCTCTTGTGTCATCTCTGTAGATGCTCTTGTGTCGTCTCTGTAGATGCTCTTGTGTCGTCTCTGTAGATGCTCTTGTGTCGTCTCTGTAGATGCTCTTGTGTCGTCTCTGTAGATGCTCTTGTGTCGTCTCTGTAGATCCTCTTGTGTCGTCTCTGTAGATGCTCTTGTGTAGTCTCTGTAGATTCTCTTGTGTCGTCTCTGTAGATGCTCTTGTGTCGTCTCTGTAGATGCTCTTGTGTCGTCTCTGTAGATGCTCTTGTGTCGTCTCTGTAGATGCTCTTGTGTCGTCTCTGTAGATGCTCTTGTGTCATCTCTGTAGATGCTACAGCACCTGGTGCATAATGTTACTTTGAGTGCACCCACCCACCATTTTCTGTTATGTCATCATTGGCATTTTCCTCGTGCTTGTTCTCGATGCCATTGGTGTTTTCATTGTGCCTGTTGAAAGTTCTTTTATTTGGAATGTAAAGACAGGGTTGTTGCTTTCCCTCGTATCTACCACATTTTCACACATATCTCTCTCTCTCTCTCTCTCTCTCTCTCTCTCCCTCCCTCCCTCTCTCTCTCTCTCTCTCTCTCTCTCTCTCTCTCTCTCTCTCTCTCTCTCTCTCTCTCTCTCTCTCTCTCTCTCTCTCTCTCTCTCTCTCTCTCTCTCTCTCTCTCTCTCTCTCTCTCTCATGTGTACATTTGTGTAGGTCATAGCCTGGGTGAGCAATGCCTTGGATGTCAAGAGTGAGGAGGTACCACGGCGTCTTCGACTGCTTCTTCCTATGACCAGAGAAGATCCCCTCAATGAACTCCACGGTGAGAGAGAAAAGAAGAAGAAGCGATCTCACAAGAAGAAGGTGAGGTGATGTTTTGTGGTTTTTAAAAGTGTTTTCCGGTCTGATTTGCTGGACAAGTGTTTGTATGTATGGATTCCAATTGGTAGGTTTGTATTGTATGCCTACTGGTCTGTCTCTAGGGCTTTTATGATACACGTGTGTGTGTGTGTGTGTGTGCGTGCGCGCGTGTGTGTGCATATCTGTGTCTGTGTCTGTGTGCTTGTACGTATTGTATATGCTCCGTTTAGCCAAGTAACTCCATGTTGGCCAGCGATCTCAATTATGCGGACGGTGATGCAGTCGATGGAGCAATGTCTGACGCGAGTGAGAAAGTTGGCGAGGAGCTAGCTGACGACGAGGATGCTGAATCATCGCCGGCTTCTACCGAGCTGTTGTTGGTATGTACTATACTTGTAGTGTATTCACTATAAGCATGTGTAGTTACTATAAGCATGTGTAGTCACTATAAGCATGTGTAGTCACTATAAGCAAGCATATTCACGATAAGCAAGTATTCACTATAAGCAAGCATATTCACTATAAGCATGTGTAGTCACTAATAATAATAATAATAAACACAGCTCGCATCTTCCCTGAACCTGTTAGACAGGAGCAGAGTCGACGCATCTGTCAACAGTGTCAAGCCAAGTTAGTCTATCTCCTGCAGCTTGGAGAGCGCTCTCCACGGAGAGATCCGCTATAAGCAAGCATATTCACTATAAGCGATCACATTCACTGTAAGCAAGTGTATTCACTATAAGCAGGCACATCCGTTGCAAGCAAACACATTGTACCTTGTCAGGTGCATCAGACACGCTACGGTCACTACGGTATTGGCCTCAGCACTCGTTGTCACAGTCACCCCGTGAATCAATAAAATGCACTGATTTGGGCTGTAAATTTCCAAACATGTTCAGAGGAGCCAGCCCAACTCTACGAGCAAATTGTAGTTCAGCTGGCCCACTGTACCACCCTAATGCATACCTTGCAACGCCCCTGCCCGTGCTAAGAGTACGACTACTGATATTGTCCATAGCTGTCTTGCTGGTAGTGTTATGCTGTAGCATGGCCTTGACTGGACCTGTTCTATAAGTTATACTGTATGCTGTAGTACAGAATGTCAGGGCTCACCACGACCATACAAAGCGTCAATAACGGTCATTTGGATTTGACCAATCAGCGCACAGCAAAACGGGCTGTTTCTTGCAATTGTGGGGTGTTTTCTGAGTGGAGCTTGGCTGTATTCGTTGGTTTTAGACATTAGGCCATTGTGGATTCGTGTTCAGAAGGTGTGTCTTTGGGGGGTTACCGTCTCGAATTTTTCGATTTGGCCTTCGTTTGGCTGAGATCGGATGGTGAAATCACTCAAACGCGAAGGCGTGCAAACAAGTGAATGAAGAGAAAATTAGAAATCGGGGACGGTAAACCGATAGAGAATTCCAAGACCTTGAAAATGAGCTATCGATGATGAGAATCGGCCAAGGAGAACCGCTGTTCTACTTTTTTGAAGACATCAAGGTCGGCCGTGCGTCGCCGCGCGCACCAACAAAAACTGGCAGCCGTGCGCATATCTGCAAGTGCAACAAGAAAGGGCGGAGGAGACAGCAAGCGTTCCAAGTGAAGAGTTTACCTTCGTGTTGACTCAAGCTAAGGACTCATGCCAGTCAGGGATCATACTAGTCACCTCTCATCATGGTCATGACTAAGGGATTCATTTGTGACAAGGAAACTCCCCACTCGCAGCGTGAAAGCTGCGAGGCCAAACAGAAAAGAGTGTGCCGAGTCGCGATCAGGAAACGCTGAGTTCTACTGACAACATTGGTTAGCTAGGCGCGGCAAATTCTTGTAGATGCCAGGACTCAAGTTCACCAGTACCCCACGGACATATCTTGGTCGACACCCACCAGCGGATTGAGAAAAATGACCAAGATTGCTTGGAGAAAGGACGTCTTCTCCGCGTGTCTTTCTCGACATCAAACAACAAGATTCGCTTCGGCACTGGCCCTTCGCTGTACAGAGTAGACCAGGAAGTCGTAAAATACCGGTATTTTACGACTAGACTGTACATCGCCGTACATCGATGAGCATGAACTCGGGTGCGTAGCCGCTATGACTGCACAAACTCTGGCTTTGGCGGCATTCAAAATGGTGGTCGACGCTTTTTGAATTTTGTATGGTCGTGGTGAGCCCTGAATGTAGAAATCTTGTGCCTAAACAGCCGTTCAGTCACGATTTCCAGTGCTGTTTGTCTTTGTGCTTGCTACTGTGTTGTTTCATACGGACCGTTCTAAATCATGTTGTTTTTGTACTTTTCTGTGTGTGTGCATGCATGCGTGCGTGCGTGTGTGTGTCATGTATGCACATGTGTGTGTGTGTGTGTGTGTGTGTGTGTGTGTGTGTGTGTGTGTGTGTGTGTGTGTGTGTGTGTGTGTGTGTGTGTGTGTCCATCATGCGTATCTTGTGATTGTCTGTGTACAGTACTCCAAGCATCAGAAAATGCAGCGTCTGCGCATTTTCCACATCTACTTGTTCAGATTGATGTTTGGTCGTGCGGGAGACTTGAAAGGACCTAACTCTGATACTGAGTGAGTATATGTAGTACTTTGGTAGTGATACATTCACCACTGTGCAGTCAGTGTCACACACCACTGTGCAGTCAGTGTCACACACCAGTGAGTAGTGCATCGTGCACTGTCACACACTAATGAGAAGTGCATACAGTTACACTGTACAATGTAATGAGAAGTGCATACACTATGCAGTGTCACACACACACACAGTAACGAGAAGTGCATACACTATGCAGTGTCACACACACACACACACAGTAATGAGAAGTACATACACTATGCAGTGTCACACACACACACACACACACACAGTACTGAGAAGTACATGCACTGTACAATGTCGCTAGTGAGTAGTGCATTCACCACACAATGTCACATACTAATGAGAGTGTATGTACTCGAAGTACTGTACATGATCACACGCTAATGAGAGGGTGCATGTGCAGTACAAGGTTACACATTAATGAGAAGTGCATCCGCCGTACACTGTCACACACTAGCGGTACTAAAAAGGTATATTCTACTCAGTTGTACCTCCAGACTCTGTCGGAGGACGAGTGTTTGGCAGTTGCATCAGCTTTTTGAATTCCCATCTTCTCGAGAGAACGGCTGAGGACATGGCCAGGCATCGTGACCTTTGTCACTACTGCTGCTTGTGTACATTGCTGCAGATATCACTTGTGACTACTCAGTGACTGTAATAAGTAGGACATACATGTAGGCATGTACACTAGGCATGTACACTGTTGGTGGGTGGGATATTTGTATGGTGGAGAGGGGTGGTACAGTCGACCTACCCTTATAACGATAACCTCTATAACGATATTACCCTTATAACGATATTTTTCTGCCAAACCAAATCACTCCATTGACTTGTGTATACAATGCCTTACCTCTATAACAATATTGCTATAAGTTTCCGTGCATGGCACGGTAAGTCTGTCCCCGGGGAAAATTGCGGGAAAAAATCGCAAAAAACGCGGGGGAAAAACGCGGCATAATATGGCATAATTTGCGGTGAATTTGCGGTAAATATGCGGTAAATATGCGGTGAATAATATTGATGTGCGGAGATTTTCAGTGAGTATGTAGTGAAATCAATCAGTTACAAGTCTCTGGTGTAAGCACTCGTCATATTTGAGTAAAAAGCCGCCACGATGAGACGTTGCTGACCGAACAGTGCGTTGTGTGTACGTGTAGTGCAACAAAAAAGTTCAAAAAACGCGGGAAAATCGCGGAAAACGCGGTCTTTTAAAAAATCGCAAAAAACGCGGAAAAAAACGCGGCCGCGGAATCGCAATTTTCCCCGGGGACAGGTAAGTGGAGTTATGCCTGGTTCACACTAGGCCGATTTTCCGGCCGACATGGACTCGTACGAAAAATCCTCAAGATCGGGTCGAAAATTGCATAGTGTGAACTGTGTTGTCGTACAGGGTTCCGACAAATCTGCGGCGATTTTCTTGTCGCACTAGTTTTCGGCCAAGTATCGACTGGTCGATATTTAGCCGAAAAGCCGGCCGATTTTTACTGCTTGCACGTGATGGAGCGGTCATCGGACCAATCACGGTAGGCTTTTCACCATGACAGCAAAGAGCGTCGATGTCGAGCTCATGACCTCTTGTACTTTTGTACTCTGAGTCTTGATGAGATGTAAAGTTCTACCAAAATTTCATAACCCCCATGAACTCTTGCTTTTATGGATAATCGATGCGACTCTATTGCGAGTGAGTCGTTCCCCGTGTGTGAACAGGCCGTCCGACTCAGTCGACACAGTCGGCAGACTCCATGTCGGAGTCGGTGTCGGAGCACCGGCCGGAAAATCGGCCTAGTGTGAACCAGGCTTAAAGGGGAAGTTAAGGCAAAAATTAAAATTTCACCAGTTGTAGTCTTCGGGGTGCTGAGTCGAATGGTCGTGGTCCGAGGAAGCTGAGACGCTCCCTTCCTACTTGAATCCCAATCGAACTCACGCACTTCCACCGAAACTGGGTGACTGCGCCCTACTACATGGGGATTTGTATGCAAAATGTCACTAAAAGCGCCATTTCGTTCTTATAAAAGCACGGATGACCGCGATTGGCCCATATGTTGTAGTCTTTTGGACGCTGAGTCGACTGGTTTTGGTCCGAAAAGGCTGCGATGCAGCGTTCCTCCTTTATTCCCAATCGAACATGGTTGAACAAGTGGTCACGTGCTCCTGCGTACGCCAGTCACCTGGTCACCGTGCCTGCAGGGTACAACTTACTAGCCTGTTTGACCTTTTTTGGGTGCAGTCCTGTCACTCGAGTTGAACTCGAGTTGAACCTTGGTGTGAAAGTTGTCACCTGCTGGCGTGGTGACCAGGTGATTTGGGCACCCAGGCGCACGTGACCACTTGTTCAACCATGTTCGATTGGGAATAAAGGAGGAACGCTGCATCGCAGCCTTTTCGGACCAAAACCAGTCGACTCAGCGTCCAAAAGACTACAACATATGGGCCAATCGCGGTCATCCGTGCTTTTATAAGAACGAAATGGCGCTTTTAGTGACATTTTGCATACAAATCCCCATCTCGTAGGGCGCAGTCACCCAGTTTCGGTGGAAGTGCGCGAGTTCGATTGGGATTCAAGTAGGAAGGGAGCGTCTCAGCTTCCTCGGACCAAGACAATTCGACTCAGCACCCCGAAGACTACAACTGGTGAAATTTTAATTTTTCGTTGTTCTGCACTATTTTTGTTTCTATGCATAACTGGAAGCTTGCTGATCATGAATAACCAAGTACTTGGTGGGTTTCGGAATTTTTCAAATTCCTCAATATTAGACCAAATGTCGGTAATTCTTGGTATTCGTATGAACGTTAGAAATGTTCACTATTGATGTGGAAAACAGCTTTTTTCAGGCCAAACCCTATATGAGATGTGCTCCCCGGTCCTTTGGCAATACAACTGGCCTAAAAAATCAAGAGAAATTTGGTAATATTACATAAACACCCTGCGTCTTTCTTTGATGTTCCCAAAAGGGAACGTTGGCCGGATTCGATACCCAAATGTACCCTATTATGGTAAGTTCTCTGGAATCAAGCCATGCCCACATATCCCTTGTCTGAAGTATTGGGGAAGGTGAATATAACCGGAATAAAGACTTTTCAAGTTTCCATGGTGCCTTGAAAATCTCCATGGCAACCATAATTTTGTCGAACGGCTATTTAGCAATGCGTGGAATGAACCGAGGAGTCGCCTCCAAGGGGGTTGATTCGACACCGATCGATACAAAGTCCCTAAATTATTTGTTTTGTCTTTTTCGAAACTACAACAACTCGTTCAATAGACGTTACAAATTACAGAGGCTTCATGCATTCATCCTGATCCGTTGCTGCTTTTCCCCGCGCGCGGTTGAATTTTTGTCAAAAAATAGCGTATTTTGTAGTAAGGTATGGCTGATGGAGCTTTCTACGGGAGGAGAGTCCTTCCTAAAAGGACATCCAGAATAGTTACACTGCTGGAAGCTGAGGAAGCTGTTGAGAACTCGGATCAACCTGAGAACCTGGTCATTTTGCCGCCGAGCACTGGTGACGCAAATGTCGATAGCGATGTTGAGGACGGGCGTGATGATTTACTGGATGACGACCATATCATGGAACCTGCAGGAGAGATGGAGCTAGATGAGTACGAGTCTGAGGATGAAGATTATGAAGTTCATGGCTCTGATGATAGCGAGGATGAGGGTAGTGGTGAGCCTGCGGCAAAGCGTACACCCGCGGGTGCGACACGCTGGATGAAGAGGACTGCTTTCGACACCATCCTTCCTGAAATGGAACTGCCCTCATTTATTGACGATCATCCTGAACTTATAACGGCGTCGCCTATGGATCTCTGGCGAGGAATATACACACCTGCACTCATCGAGAAGATTGTAGATCAATCATTACTGTATGCAGCACGGGAAAAAAACAACGACAGCTTCGGCTTGGAGGCAGTAGATCTGGAGAGATTTCTAGGAATCCTTCTTCTTTCTGGTTACCACACTTTGCCAATGGAGAGCGACTATTGGTCAACGCAACCAGACCTCGGAGTACCACTTGTACAAACAGCGATGAGCCGTAACCGATTCCGATCGATCAAACAATACCTTCACTTTGTGGACAACCAAGCTCTACAAGAAGGAAATAAAGTGGCAAAGGTGGCTCCGCTATATGACAGCCTCAACGAGCAGCTGGTAAAGTGGAACATCTTCCATCCTCTGCTGAGTATCGACGAGTCGATGGTCCCGTATTTTGGCAAACACAGTGCGAAGATGTTCATAAAGGGGAAGCCCATCCGGTTCGGCTACAAAATTTGGTGTTTGTGTGGAAGTGATGGATTCCCGTACCACTTGCAAATTTATACCGGTCGCCAAGAAGGCAGGCCAGTGAGTCCACTGGGCCTGAGAGTGGTTGGCGACATGGTCGATGTAATTCGAGTCCACTCCGACACCCGCTGCCACGAGTTATTCTTCGACAATTTCTTCACCAGCTACAGCCTTTTGGAAATCCTGGCCGAGAAAAACATGCGTGCAGTCGGTACTGTTCGGGACAACCGCACTGGAGGTGCTAACCAGCGTTTGGTCTCAACAAAAGAGCTCAAGAAGAAGGCCCGAGGCACATTTGATTACCGCTGCAACGGAACCGTGTTCATCTGCAAGTGGAATGACAATTCTGTCGTGAATGCCGCCAGCAACTATGCCACACACGAGCCCCTTGCAACTGTGAAAAGGAGGGTGAAGAATGTGTCTAACACCACTGTCACCCAGCCACATCTCATTCAACTCTATAACAAGGGAATGGGCGGTGTGGATCTTTTCGATCGGCTCCTGGGTTCTTATAGCCCACGCATCTCCGGCAAGAAGTGGTACTGGGCATTATTTGTCAACCACCTGAATGCGACCGTTGTAGCTGCTTGGCGTCTGCACTGCAAGGTTCACGAGAAGCCTATGTCCCACATCGAGTTTCGTCGTGAGATCACCGTCAGTTTGTTGAAAACCGACCTTCGCCCAGAACCACGAGTATCCGGACTTCCGGTGGATGTGAGATATGATGGCGTCGGACACACAAGAGAGTCGACAACCCAAGGTCGTTGTAAGGTTTGCAAGCGAAACACGAGATGCAAATGCTCCAAGTGTGGTGTTCGGCTGCATTTCGATCATGGTGCCAACTGCAACGAGTTGTATCACACACGCTAGGTCGAGATCCGCAGCCGTGATCCGCCAAGTAGCATCTATGGGCACTCCGTGAAGACAATCTCATGATTTCTATCTTCACTACTATTGTTTTATGTTTGCATTGCTCCACAAAAGCTTTCGCAGCAAAATAATTCATTTTAATCTGCCGTATCAACCTCGCATAAAAATCAGGGTGATTTTGGTACCCGATCCGGCCAACGTTCCCTTTTGGGAACATATACATATTTCCATAACGCCTTGTCATATTTAGATCAAACCCATAGACATTCTTAATTGGTTCAATACAGTCCAAGATAACCAAAAAAAGTTCTCACAATTGAATGATTTCTGGTGTTGGCCAAATAATTAATTAAGGTTAAGCAACACACCAACAATAACAACATCCTTGCCAAAAGCAACACTTGTACATGCATAACATCAAGAGTAGATAAACTCAAGTCTTGATAACATGCATGCACTCCGAATTCCCGCGTTTCCGCACGGGACTGTGCGGAGCATGCGCATTACTCCAATTCGCCATGCTGTTGTTTCTTGCTCTTCGCTTTGCTGTGCTGACGGTCAAATAATTGTTTGACTATCGCGGCCAGTTTCTGATCAATATCCGATCAACCATGTCTCTGTCAGTGAGCGATGTCCAGCCATAACGCTCTTTGCTTTGCTGCGTTGACGGTCAAATTGTTTGACTATCGCGGCCTGTTTCTGATCAATATCCGGTCAACCATGTCTCTGTCAGTGAGCGATGTCCAGCCAAAACGCTCTTTGCTTTGCTGCGCTGACGGTCAAATTGTTTGACTATCGCGGCCAGTTTCTGATCAATATCCGATCAACCATGTCTCCGTCAGTGAGCGATGTCCAGCCAAAACGCTCTTTGCTTTGCTGCGCTGACGCAGTGACGGTCAAATTGTTTGACAATCGCGGCCAGTTTCTGATCAATATCCGGTCAACCATGTCTCTG
Organism: Sycon ciliatum; assembly: GCF_964019385.1. Classification (NCBI taxonomy): domain Eukaryota; kingdom Metazoa; phylum Porifera; class Calcarea; order Leucosolenida; family Sycettidae; genus Sycon; species Sycon ciliatum. The sequence goes on from NC_088646.1 coordinate 388,462, forward strand.
TCAGTGAGCGATGTCCAGCCATAACGCTCTTTGCTTTGCTGCCTTGACGGTCAAATTTTTTGACAATCGCGGCCAGTTTCTGATCAATATCCGATCAACCATGTCTCTGTCAGTGAGCGATGTCCAGCCAAAATGCGCTCTGCTGAGCTGCGAAACGCACTGGCATCCCGCTATTATTTAGACCCGACAAGAACAAAACATACTCCGCGGACTCGCCTGCTCGAGTTGAAGTTGGCTCCAGACTACTGTACGCGAGGACTTGGCCGCTCCGGCAGCGGAGCAGAACCTAGCCGAGGCAACTGCAGCCCCATCCCTGGCCTGGGAGACTTTAGTCGGGAGGAGGTTCGCGCTGCCTTGAAACTCGGGCTGCAGCTCCAGCCGTGCTGACAACCCACACGCCGGCGCCTCCGATCCAAGCCCCGGCAATTCGCGCAACGTTCGTGCGGCGCGGGAGCTCTCCCACGCACGGCAGGGCGCTCTGCCTGCTTTGGCTGTCGCCACGGCCACCTCAACCGCCGCAGGTAAGAAAACCTTTTATGCTACGGTGCCGAAACCCGTTCATGATAAGGTAGTGACGGGCCAGTCGTTGACTCTGATTGGGTTCCTTATTGCCAAGTGACTAGTCAGTCCCAAGGGGACACCAGCCGCAGCGTTTTACAACTTGACCACTATGGCTCCTACGGCCCAGTGGTTCTGGCACCTGTAAGCGGGCACTCCAGTCCAGGAGAGTCGAGGACATTGGCGCCTGGCTCGACGCTTGGAGCACGTATTGTGCGACTTACGCAGCAGCACACCCCTCCAGGCCCCCCCCCCCCCCGGAGCTGTTTTCGTACCAGCCCATAATCTTGAAGATGGCTCGGAAATTTAGGCTCCAGGCTGTGTACGAGTACGATCGATCACTTCGCCCCCGTTTCGTAATATCCGATGCTCTGGCATTGGCATTGTGCCCAAGACGTCTGGTGGTGCGCGCCTTATCATGCACCTACCTGCTCCTAGCGGCTCTGGCATTAATGACGGCCTTTCCTTTGACGAGCTCTCCCTACATTATGTCACTGTAGACGGCGCAATACACTGCATTTCCCAACACAGTCCCGGAGCTCTCCTCTCTAAAGCTGACACGAAGTATGCCTGGCGGCTTTGGCCTGTTTCCCCTCATGTCTGGCCCCGGCTTGCCATTTTTGGGGAGGTTCGTACCATGTAGATAAGGCACCACCATTTGGCCTTAGATCCTCCCCCTTCTGTTCAAAAGACCGGCTGATGTGGACTCTCAGCCCAACGGCAACTCTGCAATGATCCTGCTAAGTCTCTTACTCGTCCTGTGTTGCCACACCTGCCGACATGTCAGTAGCCTGCCGATTTTTGAGGCATGTCACGACCTGCCGACAATTGACCTTCTCCTGCCGACAACAGCCATGAAAGTGTTCAAGTTTGACCTTATGCATGGTTTAGGAGTGATGATCCAGATTTTTGACTTTTACTGCGCATCACGAGTGTTTCCATAGCTCTCTCCTGAGGCGCTAAGCAAAATCATCATCCGTCTTGGGGAAAACCGGCAAACTCAGCCTGAGAGTCACGCAAAACCGTGAAATTGTTTTCTTATCAGTGCCGCATGTGTGTGTATCGAGGTCTCTATTTGGGGGGGGGGGGGGGGGGTCCGGGGGCAAAGCCCCCGGATGATGCATTTTATTTTTTCATGCTACTGATATTTGGCTAGAATGATGTGGCAACACTGCTCGTCTTCGAGTACAGCACTTCCGGACTCTCAGCCCATCTACCGACGCAGTGCTGACACACCCTGCACAGTCCACCCTCCAGCAGTTGACGACGCAACCATGGACCTCATCCGCCAGGGCCTGGCGGACAGCTCCAGCATGACATGCGCTTCGCTGCCGCGCTCCGAACACTTGTCGCCCTGCGCCAGGGCAAGCCACACTCGGGGACTGATCAGTGCCGGCAGCATTGTTCCAGATCCTGTACTTTGAGTGCATTGCCCACTATGCTAATGGCCAGCCGCATTGGGCAGCACTCACATCAATTGCAGTGTAATAGTAATGCAGATAAATCCTGTTTGGGTCAGGTTGTCAGCGCTGCCGGACTCGCATCCCAACTGCCAAAGTGGTGCCGACACAACCAGCGCAGTCCACCCTCCAGCAGTTGACGACGCAACCATGGACCTCATCCGCCAGGGCCTGGCGGACAGCTCCAGCATGGCATGCGCTTCGCTGCAGCACTCGGAACGCTTGTCGCCCTGCGCCAGGGCAAGCCACACTCAGGGACTGATCAGTGCCGGCAGCATTGTTCCAGATCCTGTACTTCGAGCACATCGCCCACTATGCTAATGGGCAGCCGCATTGGACGGCACTCACATAAATTGCAGTGTAATAGTAATGCAGATAAATCCTGTCTGGGTCCGGTTGTCAGCGCGTCTTGACTTGCAGCCCAACTGCCGAAGCGGTGCTGGCACAACCAGCGCAGTCCACCCTTCAGCAGTTGAGGACGCAACCATGGACCTCATCCGCCAGGGCCTGGCGGGCAGCTCCAGCACGACATACGCTTCGCTGCAGCGCTCCGAACGCTTGTCGCCCTGCACTAGGGCAAGCCATACCCAGTGACTGATCAGTGCCAGCAGCATTGTTCCAGATCCGGTACGTTGAGCGCATTGCCCACTATGCTAATGGGCAGCCGCATTGGACGGCACTCACATCAATTGTTGTGTAATAGTAATGCAGATAAATCCTGTTTGGGTCAGGTTGTTGGCGCTTCCGGACTCGCAGCCCAACTGCCGACGCAGTGCCGACACAACCAGCGCAGTCCACCCTTCAGCAGTTGACGACGCAACCATGGACTTAATCCGCCAGGGCCTGGCGTACAGCTCCAGCACGACATACGCTTCGCTGCAGCGCCCCGGACGCTTGTTCCCCCCGCGCCAGGGCAAGCCACACCCAGGGACTGATCAGTGCCAGCAGCGTTGTTCCAGATCCGGTACTTAGCGCATTGCCCACTATGCTAATGGGCAGCCGCATTGGACGGCGCTCGCATCAATTGCTGTAAATAGTAATGCCGATAAATCCTGTTTGGGTCATGTTGTATTTTTGGGAGAACAGTAAGGATCGTGAGTCAGGCCGGCATTGAGCCAAGTGCGCCTATATTCGCTCACAAGTGCATCCTTTAAGCCATCCCGTAAGGGAGAACAGTAGGGATCGTGGGTCAGGCCGGCATTGAGCCAAGTGCGCCTACATTCGCCCACAAGTGCATCCCTACTGCATGCTCGTGTATTGACACATCTGAATTCAACAGTAGGGATTGTGGGTCAGGCCGGCATTGAGCCAAGTGCACCTACATTCGCCCACAAGTGCATCCCTACTGCATGCTCGTGTATTGACACATCTGAATACAACAGTAGGGATCGTGGGTCAGGCCGGCATTGAGCCAAGTGCGCCTACATTCGCCCACAAGTGCATCCCTACTGCATGCTCGTGTATTGACACGTCTGAATTTTCGCCGGGCAATTGTTGCCCCAGTTAGTGTCGTCATTGGCCATACTAACGCACAGCGGTGCTTGCAATACTAGCTCTGGCATTGGACCAGAATATTGCATATTGTATGCGGCAATTGTTGCCTATCTCCTGGTAATACAACGCGTAATAGCTCCCAAACAGGTCGGCTTGTTGTGTGGTTGGTAAATATAAGTTTCCGTGCATGGCACGGTAAGTGGAGTTAGCAACACACCAACATCCTTGCCATAAGCAACACTTGCACATGCATAACATGCATGCACTCCGAATTCCCGCGTTTCCGCACGGGACTGTGCGGAGCATGCGCATTACTCCAATTCGCCATGCTGTTGTTTCTTGCTCTTCGCTTTGCTGTGCTGACGGTCAAATTGTTTGACTATCGCGGCCAGTTTCTGATCACCACCACGCACCCCATCATCTCTCGCTAGCATTCCATTCGAAACCATCCCGAAAGGGAGAACAGTAAGGATCGTGAGTCAGGCCGGCATTGAGCCAAGTGCGCCTATATTTGCTCACAAGTGCATTCTTTAAGCCATCCCGTAAGGGAGAACAGTAGGGATCGTGAGTCAGGCCGGCATTGAGCCAAGTGCGCCTACATTCGCCCACAAGTGCATCCCTACTGCATGCTCGTGTATTGACACATCTGAATTCAACAGTAGGGATCGTGGGTCAGGCCGGCATTGAGCCAAGTGCGCCTACATTCGCCCACAAGTGCATCCCTACTGCATGCTCGTGTATTGACACGCCTGAATTCTCGCCGGGCAATTGTTGCCCCAGTTAGTGTCGGCATTGGCCATACTAACGCACAGCGGTGCTTGCAATACTAGCTCTGGCATTGGACCAGAATATTGCATATTGTATGCGGCAATTGTTGCCTATCTTCTGGTAATACAACGCGTAATAGCTCCCAAACAGGTCGGCTTGTGTGGTTGGTAACGATATTACCCCTATAACGATATAAAATGGGCTGACCAATCGACATTTTCCAGTTTATAACAATATCTAGCAGGGAATATGTAGAGCCCACTATCCAGGCAGGGCAAGCTTCACTTGATAAGTCGCTGGGACATGACGAAATGCAACAGGGGCACCAGTGGGCACCTTGCTGTGTACATTAGGCCGAGTAAAAAAAATTACTAGATGATCGTCCTTTTTTTTGGAAAAATCGGGGAGGGCGGGAGGATTTTATTTTTATTTTTTTACTTTTTACCCTCTCATGCACACAGTGTACACAACAACATCAAGGTTTTTTTTCTCTTTTTTCTTTTTTTTTTCTTTTTTTCTTTTTCTTTCTTCAGCAGATCGATACTGACGTTGTGATATACTAGTAGTATGTGGTCCATATAGTAAAACTCACGATTTAAAAAATAAAATATTTCTTGGGGCGCTGACAAAAACTGGGGCGGACGGGGACGATCATCTAGCTTTTTTTTTTACTTGGCCTTATGTACATGTAAAAATGATGTATGTCAGTTTTTTTATGCTATGAAGAGTGTAAAAAATGAACAAAACCCATGCATCATGACGTATGTGTATGAAATGAACCAGTTACCCCTATAATAATATTACCCTTATAACAATATTTCTTGGTCTGACGCAAATATCGTTATAAGGGTAGGTCGACTGTAACGTTTTGCATATTGTTTGTGTGTTTATGTTGTTTGTTTGTTTGTTTGTACAATGTACTCCCATGGATGTGTGCGTATGTGCGTGCATGCATGCATGTATGTGTGTTTATGTGTGTAGGTTGAGTTCAGTGGTGAACCAGTTTCCGTGGCTGGAGAATGTGCACATAGCAGCCGACACAACATCAACACCAGGCACTATGAACTGCTATGATGCATTGGTGAACATGCCCTTTGCTGTCTACTTCACACTCATAGGCAGTATTGAACAGGTAAGTGCTCTACTCTACATACTACCGCACTGACTCTACTACGGTTGCGCTCGGTGAAATCCAACCCGAAGTGCAAAGCTGGCACCCTGGACCAGTTTCAATTACACATCATTGTATCTGTACATGTGTACGTCCAGCCGAATTCGTGCCACTTCCAAGGAGTCGAGGGCCGTGCAAGTTGAGGGTACCAGATATTCACTTTGGGTCGGATTTCACCAAGCGCAACCGTACTAGCATGTGCTATCATGTGCTTTTGTGGCTCGAATTGGTTGTACAGATGTTTACGGGAGTGGACACCCTCACCCCCCCCCCCCCCCCCCCACCACCTCCAAAAACAAAACAGTTGTAGAACGTCAGTACCGTTGGTCAGTGTCGCGCAGTGTTATCGCATGTGCTGATTGTAAAGTAACTGGTGCTGTGGTGTGTTGCGGTGTGCTACGGTGTGCTCAGTATTTTGATGTGCGGTCTGCTGTGCTGTATTGCGGTGTGCTGCGTTGTTCTGTGCTATACTGTGCTGTGCTGTGTTCTACAGAGCCCGAAGTGTGTGCAGTATCTTGCTGTGCTATACTGTGCTATACTGTGCTATACTGTGCTGTGCTATACTGTGCTGTGCTGTGTTCTACAGAGCCCCAAGTGTGTGCAGTATCTTGCTGTGCTATACTGTGCTATACTGTGCTATACTGCGCTGTGCTATACTGTGCTGTGCTGTGTTCTACAGAGCCCCAAGTGTGTGCAGTATCTTGCTGTGCTATACTGTGCTATACTGTGCTATACTGCGCTGTGCTGTGTTCTACAGAGCCCCAAGTGTGTGCAGTATCTTGCTGTGCTATGCTGTGCTATACTGTGCTATACTGTGCTGTGCTGTGCTGTGTTCTACAGAGCCCCAAGTGTGCTATACTGTGCTGTGCTGTGTTCTACAGAGCCCCAAGTGTGTGCAGTATCTTCACAAGCCAGAATACACGTACAAACCATTGAAGCACCTGCCACGATTCTTGTTTGAAGAAGCTCTGTGCTTCAATAAAAGGTCAGTTTGTGCTAAGTTGGGTCTGGGCTCCAGCGTTTGCGCATTGGGCGATACTGTCACTCGTGTGTGTGTGTGGGGGGGGGGGGGGGGGGGGGGTGCGTGCGTGCATGTTCGTGCGTGGGTGTGCGTGCGTGCATGTTCGTGCGTGGGTGTGCGTGGGGTGGGGCATGCCTGATTGTGTATGTGTGTATGTGTGCTCATGCGGATGCACACGTGTGTGTGTGCGTGTGTGTGTGTGTGTGTGTGTGTATATCCGCGAGTGTCTATATCAACACAATCGTATGCTATTAGTTGTATTAATGGGATGATGCGCGGCTGTCGTTTTCATGGTCATATATTATTTTATTTGGTTGAAGTTGTCGTAGCAAAGGTACCACAGACTTAGTATAAGAAAGCCTGAATTTGTATGTATGTGTGTGTGTGTGGGTGTGTGTGTGTGTGTGTGTGTGCGCTTGTGTGTGTGCGTGCAGGCATACGGAAGCATTTCGCGGTGTCACCTCTCTGCTTCAACTGTTGGAGGTGATGAAGCTTGTCAAACTCAATGATGAGAATAAGATGCTGAAGGCGGTAAGTAGTTGCCTGACTTGTACTACATCATTGCTACATCATTGCTACATCATTGCTACATCATTGCTACATCATTGCTACATCATTGCTACATCATTGCTACATCATTGCTACATCATTGCTACATCATTGCTACATCATTGCTACATCATTGCTACATCATTGCTACATCATTGCTACATCATTGCTACATCATTGCTACATCATTGCTACATCATTGCTGACTATCACAGTACAGTAAAACCTGTCAAGGCAGCGACCCATGACTCGGATAAGGCGACCACCTGTCCTAGAAGACCACTGAAACCAGGACCAAGAGATGCTATTTCCAGTCAACTGACCCTGGATAAGGAGACCACCTGGTAATAGGGCTTGAAAGTGCTACGTCACAGCATGGCAACAATTTCAAAAATTCAAAAACTGGATCCACTTGGATCCAGTTTTTGTATGGATCCAAGCACATTTCAAGCGGTCTTACTCACAGCAAGGTGATGTAGCCAGTGAAACTGACTGATTTGGTTACTGGGGGCGGGGTTACAACTGGTGGCGAAGTAAAAGTCACCCCTGCATACGACACGAGTGGGTTGCTATGCACCCACATACTGAGGCAATAGCAAAGTCACACCTTAGTGGATCCAAAATAGAAATCTGATGTCAACTTACTACTCCCTGGCCGTTTTTGACGTCATCACTTTCAAGCCCTATAGAGACCATGTTTTGCTGCAATACACCAGTACAGTACACGTGTCGGCTGCACTGCACTCACCATCTAGGGTTTTCCTATTGGCAGTACATGAACATGTATTGTCTAGGGTTATCAACGTATGCTGTTGGCAGTGCATGAACATGTGTTGTCTAGGGTTTTCAACGTATGCTGTTGGCAGTGCATGAACATGTGTTGTCTAGGGTTTTCCTGTTGGCAGTGCATGAACATGTGTTGTCTAGGGTTTTCCTGTTGGCAGTACATGAACAGGTATTGTCTAGGGTTATGCTGTTGGCAGTACAGGAACATGTATTGTCTGAGTGTGCTGTGCTGTTGCTGGTAGGGTAGTCGAGATTTTGCAGTTGGCAGAACTGTCTGTGTGTGGTGCTATGCTGGTGGGCGGTTTGGTGATGAAGACATAATTATGGCTGTGCCTTTGCCTTTGCAAATGTGTGCACGTGTCTAACCAACTGTCCTTGCTTGGCTTTGTGTGCCTGTGTGTGTGTGTGTGTGTGTGTGTGTGTGTGTCTGTGTGTGTGTCTGTGTGTCTGTCTGTGTGTCTGTATTGTGCACATCTATATCCTATGCTCATGTTGTTGTTGTGACAGCGAGAGTTCACCTTGTTAACAACGGCTACACTGGTGGATACTACCCTAGTTGCCAGCGGTGGCTACATGTTACTGGATCCAGAACTAACCAAGACACTTCCAGTATGTAACTACCAGCTTTGTGACATCTTCTCCACCATCCGCTTCTGGTACTCTGTGGAAGATATCTGTAGACGAACTCCTCTTGGTAAGGCTACTGTACTGCTGGCTACTGGTTTGGTGGGTTTGTCATAGAGGCACATGTGCAACCCCCCCCCCCCCCCCCACACACACACACACATACGCACTCTCTCGCTGTCTCTGTTTGTCTCTCTGTCTCTGTCCGTCTGTCTTTCTCTGTCTGTTTCTGTGGTAGCACACATATTACATGTGTATTGTTTGTGCTTTGTGTACAACCTATCCTGTACAACCCATCCTGCACACAAGATATGCCTGTCAACATGTACTTGTGTCATAGTGTTAGCGTATGAGAAACAAATGTGTGAGCAGAGAATGAAGTTCAGAAGGGAAAAAAAGCTACTCTTGTTATCTCCAAGTATGCTTCTGCTGTACATGCCGTAAAGTGCCGTTGATTGGCCCTCTCTAACCCCCTTCCCCTCCCCCCCCCCCCCCCTCCACATGTCGATTTTCTACCTGTGGCGCGACTTCAGTGTATACATCAGTAATGACTCAATACACGGTGTTGAACTGATGCATTCACCTCTGTACACAATGTGTGCCAGTGTGCCAGTGCAGGTATGCTTGTGGATGAAAATGTGCACAATCCAGCACCTCACGTCTGCTCTTTACTAGTCTTTAGCGTTGTTTTCCATCCTACAGAGTTTGACAACGGTAATTGACGGTACTCACCACTGACACTGTGGCACACACTCTTCTTCACACTGTTCTGTCTACAGGCAGTCTACACATGAAGGACAACGATGATGCTTTGAAAGAGAGGTTGAAAGCAGATGGTGTGGAGATAGTCCATCATTTCTATTCCCGTGAGAACCATTCATTCCCGCGTATATGCATCGGAGCGGCTGGTTATCCACCAGATTTCTTTGCACATCGATTCTGGCTATTGAATTGGGAGGTAAGAAATTGTATGCAAAGTCTGTGTGCATGTGTGCTTGTAGTTGTACATATATGTCTGTGTGCATGTGTGCATGTGTATATGTGTGCATGTGTACATGTGTGCATGTGTGCATGTGTACATGTGTACATGTTTACATGTGTGCATGTGTACATGCACATGTGTGCATGTGTGCATGTGTACATGTGTACATGTGTGCATGTGCGAAAAAAGCCACTTCATAGCTGTGTGGTGTAGACCAGGCTGAATAGTGGCGGTCAATTCTTCAGCCTTGCAAGCTGTTGAATAGTACAATCCCAGCACAAGTTGCTATGGCTTCTGCTGTAGCATCGAGGCGATGGGCGTCAATGGTATGGTATGGTGCATGTGCGTGTATATCTGTGTGCATGTGTGCATATGCATGTATATCTGTGTGCATGTACATGTATGTGTGTGTGCCCATGTATGTGTCCGTTCGTTCTATGACTATGTGTCCATGCATATCTATACATGTACAAATCCGTGTGTGTGTGTGTCTGGGTAAATTCTGTCCTGATCCCTCTTCCGAAGAAGGGCGACTTGTCACTTTGTGACAGCTGGCGAGGAATTGCTCTGCTGGATGTGGTCGGCAAAGTGGTCGCTCGCGTTGTCCAAACCCGGCTGCAGACAGTGGCTGAAAAAGTCCTTCCTGATTCCCAGTGTGGATTTCGTCGCGCTAGATCCTGCACTGATATGATCTTCTCTGTACGCCAGATCAGCGAGAAGGTCTTGGAACATCATGACAGAGCCTTCTTACTGTTCATCGACCTAAAGAAGGCATACGACAGCGTCCCCCGTGCCGCGCTTTGGGTTGTTCTCCTCCGTCTCGGTGTACCGGAGAAACTGGTCAGCATTATCAGAGCATTCCATAAGGACATGGAGACGTGTCTACGCATTGATGGTCGGCTGTTGGACCCACTAGAGGTAGAGGCGACGGTTTCAAATAGGACACGGGTTGCAAACCGGAACGGACTCAATATTCACTTTCTCTCTTGGTATTTTGATTAGAAAACATTAGGGGTGAAACGAGTATCTATTTTGACCAATCGATCACTCGTTCATAATATTCGATCGAGTATCCGATTATTTCGAGTATTTTATCAAAATTCAAAAGCACTAGATTTCCGAGTTCTCGACCAATTCGGAAGAAATTATCAGTGAACAATACATAGAACAAAATTCGCCAACATCTTGTACAGAGTGTAAAGTAACGATTTTCATCAGTACTTTCATATCTCAGAACGTTACTTGCCGTGGTGATCGCATCGTCCAAGTCTTAAAATACTGACTCAAACCATGCATAACGCATGCATACCAGTGGACCAGCGGTACAACAAAAGTTTTTGAAGATACAATGCCAATACTAAAAAAATAAAATAAAATAAAACGATCGAGTGCAAAATTTCGAATACTCGCTTGTTTGAAATTTTCGAACGAATACTCGAATATTCGAACTAATCGTTTCACCCCTAGAAAACATATGTCACAGTGAGACTACGATGTGTTATACTCCGAGCCAAAATTCCATGGCTCTGCGATGACCAGAAGCGCCATACCAAGCAGGTGAGTTTTTGACGTGTTGCTTCGCACTGCGACTTGAGTTTTACAACTTTCGAAAATCAACTTCTTGTCGCAGGTAAACAGCGGCTCGCCTCTCGCCAATAAAGCACCGCATACCAATCAAAACTAATGGAAGCACACACAAGGCTTATTGTTACTCTGTACTGGCCGTCGTGGAGCGATAGCAATTACCTAATTTCAGACCCAGAGTGAATTAGACGTGCACTCTAAAAGCAGTGACATTCGATGAAGTCGCCTCCGAGTTTGGACTGACAGTTAGTCTCTCCAAGACCAAGTTCATGGTGATCGGCAGAGACATTTCTGATGCGGACCTCGTCCCTGGTTGTGTTGGTTCGAACCAGATCGAGTGCGTAACGGAGTTTCGCTACCTTGGGTCGATCATCGATACGTCTGGCCGGTGTTCGATTGACATTTCCTCCAGAATTGCGGCTGCCTCCCGTGCGTTTGGCTCCCTGCGGAAGTCAGTTTTCAGCAACCACCATCTGTCCGTCCGCACCAAGAAGAAAATCTTCAATGCGTGCGTTGTCACCATCCTGCTGTACGGAGCTGAGTGCTGGGTACCCCTCCAAGCCGACATCCGGAGGCTCTCCACGTTCTACATGCAGTGTCTGCATAGTGTTCTTGGCATAACAAGGTTAGACGCCTGGCAAGAGCGGATCAGCAATGATCAGTTGCTGGAAATGTGGGGCGACAAGCGCCCACTTGCTGTCCGGATTCGCCAGCGACGACTGGAGTGGCTGGGTCATGTTGCTCGCATGCCACCAGAGCGCATCCCGAAGATTCTGTTGTTCGGTCTGCTCCCATCCCGCCGTCCACCTGGTGGTCCACGCAAACGCTGGAAAGACTGCATTAGTGCAGACCTGAAGGCCCTGAATGCTGTGGAGGGATGGTACGATCTGGCAGATTCTCGCCCCGACTGGCGCCACATGTACCGCTGTTTTGAGCCCGAACCGCCCACACCCAATGTCCATTGCCAAGTATGTGATCGGTACTTCTCTCGCCCATCAGATGAGAAGCGTCACAAATGCTTGGCAGAACGGCAGAAACCAGTGTGTAGTCAGGCTGGCGCTTGCCAGTGTCGTCTCTGCCAACGTTGGTTCCGCAGCCCCGGTGGATTGGCTACCCATCGGTGCGATCACGGACCTGCTCCCAACATCGAGCACCCCGGCAACCCGGTCACTCCGCAGTGCTGCACCTGTCACCGGAGTTTCAAGTCCAGCAGCGGCTTGGCCAGACACAAGTGCAACCGCACGAAACGAAGGACAGTGTCGGAAAGGGCCGACTTCCCGTTTGAGTGCCCTTGCCAAAGGAAGTTCCGACTACGTCACCATCTAGTACGCCATCAGAAGTGCTGCTCCTCAGCCTCTTCCATCCCTCTCCCCTGACGGGGACCGTGTATCCTATCAAGGCAACGTATATCAAGGTCAAGGTGTGTGTGTATGTGTGTGTGCACTGTGCATGTTCCCCTTGTGTTTGTACGTGCAGCGCAAAGATCGCCGCCTTCCTCAGCTACGTGGTGATTCAGCTAATGTCACACAGGACACCGAATCACAAAATGAGTTGTTTGACTCACTCACGGCTGATGACCTGGAAGGTTTGGACCCAGCCATTCTCAAGGAAATCCTCAAGGACGACACACCAGCCAGGACACCAAGAACTCGATCTCGAAGCAACCGCTTGTCGTCCTTGTCAACTGTTACTGGGAAGGCAGCTTCACCGAGTCAAGGTGGACGTGGTCTGAAGCGCTCACGACAGGGTAGGACAATGTTGCACACTGCTCTGTTTGCTCTGTATGTGTGTGTGGTTAACGACTTCTGCTGCTGCCAGCATTATGGTACATGTAGATGTGTTAGATAACCTATCATACGCTGACAGGCACTTTCCAGGTTACTGGTAGTAGCAAGAGTCCATAAACAAGAGTATGCAACTGTGATCTCTTTTCTATGGGCCAGATGCGCGGCGCGCTGCCTTCATTACATCATTCAGCTGCAGTCCGCGCACTACGGAAAATCAAACACCGCACTTTCCCTCCAGTTTGAAATGAACTTTCGTACGGAACTGGAGTTCACGCGCCAGAATTCAAAGATTTTGTAGGTACTGGAACGAATCGAGCAAAAACGGATGGGCTCGTGCGAGAAATTGAGAATTTGGATGCATGCTTTCAGAGCGTGATGAAGGCAAGTTACGTAATGAAGGCAGCGCGCCGCGCACTGACCCATAACCACAGTTGCATACTCTTGTTTATGCACTCTTGGTAGTAGTGGTGTCTTGATTGTTGAACCCACGAATTGTGATACAGAATGGGAAGAATCATTCTAGGTAAAAAGTAAAAACCAAGTATAGCTAGTAGTAGAGACGCAGTTCAGTACTTAGTCTGATTTTAGTACAACTCAGTGCTCACTGCTTACTTATATGTTATTTGTGTTGGTCACTCACACTGGCCATTGTGTTTGTGTATGTGTGTTTGTGTATGTGTGTTTGTGTGGGCACTTGCTTCTTGGTGCCTTGCCACTACTAGATTATTAGTACGGATGTGTGTGTGTGTGTGTGTGTGTGTGTGTGTGTGTGTGTATGTGTGTGTTTTGATTGCGCTATGGCTTCTGCTGTAGCATTGCCACCATCGCCTTGGCGATGGCTGTCTAAAGTCTTAAGGTTTTATTCTGTCGTTTGTACAGGTGGAACGGACTCACCTTCTAAGAGGGCCAAGAAATCAGCAGGAACAGGAGCAGCATCAGCAGGAGGAGCAGGCAGAGGAACAGGAAGAGGAGGTACAAAGGACACTGACCATATCAATGGCGGTGATGGCGGCAGCGGTGGTGTAGATAACGCTACACCATCTCCACGGCCATCTTTCCTGTCCAAGGCGTCAAGCGTTGCAGCTGCTCCTGCAGTGCCACAGAGAATGACTGCCAACGCGTTTGCTAAACTACCAATGTCCGAATTCAAGCTACACATGGAGGTAGCTTCCACCGGGTTGCCCACCAAGAGTGAGTGCTAGTAGGCTATTGTTGACTTTGCTACACTATCGACAGGTTCCATCAAGAGTACACACACCAGAGTGTGCAACTCAGTTTGTTTTCTCTATGTGGTGTTGGGCGCTGTGTTGTCTGCTCTGCTGATCCTGTCGTTGAAATAGTCCAGTACTAGGGTTGCCAGTGAAATGGTGGTGTTTGTGTGTGTGTGTGTGTGTGTGTGTGTGTGTGTGTGTGTGTGTGTTTGTGTGTGTGTGTGTGTGTGTGTGTGTGTGTGTGTGTGTGTGTGTGTGTGTGTGCATGTGTGTGTGTGTGTGTGTGTGTGTGTGTGTGTGTGTGTGTGTGTGTGTGTGTGTGTGTGTGTGTGTGTGTATGTGTGTCACTGTGCATGCGCGTGTGTTTGTGGTTTTGATTCACAGAGGGAACATCAGCCGAACCTGAGGACATTGAAGCTGTTAGTAGAATGGTCAAGCTTCGTATTGCTTACTCGCCAGCAGAAGATCAATACGTAAGCTATTAGTACTGTACTGGTACCTGCCGGCCACCCTTTGCACTGAACCTCTACTGACCCTTTGCACTGAACCTCTACTGACCCTTTGCACTGAACCTCTACTGACCCTTTGCACTGAACCTCTACTGACCCTTTGCACTGAACCTCTACTGACCCTTTGCACTGAACCTCTACTGACCCTTTGCACTGAACCTCTACTGACCCTTTGCACTGAACCTCTACTGACCCTTTGCACTGAACCTCTACTGACCCTTTGCACTGAACCTCTACTGACCCTTTGCACTGAACCTCTACTGACCCTTTGCACTGAACCTCTACTGACCCTTTGCACTGAACCTCTACTGACCCTTTGCACTGAACCTCTACTGACCCTTTGCACTGAACCTCTACTGACCCTTTGCACTGAACCTCTACTGACCCTTTGCACTGAACCTCTACTGACCACGGTGTGCACGTTTCACTCTATAGCAATACAAGGTCAAACATTGTATTACTATTAGAGGTGCAATTACTACTTCAGTATCTTGTTATGCCGTGTATGTTGCAAACCTGGTGAAGAGACCACCTGGTAAAGAGACCACCTGGTGAAGAGGCAACCTGGTAAATAGACCGCCTGGTAAAGAGGCCACCTAGTGAAGATGCCACCTGGTAAAGAGACCACCTAGTGAAGAGGCCACCTAGTGAAGAGACCACCTGGTGAAGAGATCACCTGGTGAAGAGACCACCTGGTAAAAAGACCACCTGGTGAAGAGACCACCTAATGAAGAGACCACCTGCTCTGTAAGACCACTATTCTCTGGCTCTCGCAAGAGTGCCCCACCTTGATTTGTACAGCCAGGGAAAGGAAAATTGTAATGCAGAGTGCAACAAAGTTTGTATGGTGTGAGAACCTTAGTGTACTAAGGTCACGCTTAGAATGTTTTGTGTGGAGCTCAAAGGCAAACTGAGTACGGATTGCGTGCATAGCGTGCGGCGTGTGTACAAGGTACGTGTCGTATGACCTTCAGACAGGACACCACTTCCACAGCACAGCCACGAAAGGACGAGTCGGTGGGGCGCTCTCGCGGTACTTTACGGTAGTGTTAGGTTCACTACGAGCTGAGCCATTCTTTAGTTAACCCTGGCGTTCGTAGCATACTGAAGACACTGCTGCACGGTACGGATTATTTTTTTCCTGTTTAGCAGAGGTATCAGCGAAAAAATGATTCTCAGGGTCGTGGGTTCAAGCCCTGCCGTTGGGTGCCAATAGAGATTTTCTGCTTGATGTTGTGGGAAGAATCCCTTGATCACTATTCACGTTCCCGGAACGTATTAGAAACCTGTTCTACTCTGCGTTCATGCAAAGAAATCACATGGAATGTGTACTGGGAATTTCCCGTTCCAAATTTGGCAGTTTCCCCCAATTTGAATGATACACAGCACATCCGTACGCGTTTTCTTTGCGTGTACCACACCGTAGAGAGCCTCATCTCTGTATAAAAATCTGTGTGTGTCTGTGTGCGTGTGTGCGTGCGTGCGTGTATGTTTAACTTTTCTGAATGTGCTTCCAGGTGTTGTGCCACCATGTAGCAATATGCTATCTACGTACACTGGGACTAGAGGAGGCTACTTGGAGTCAATGCCGTGATGGCATACACAAGGCTATTGAGGTAGAGGATACATTCCTGCACATTACAGTACTAAACCTTGATTGTTCATGCCCAGCAACATGTGAACACTGCCCAACTTTCTTTTCTCATGACTCTTGCTGCTCATTTGTGTTGTGTGAGATTTGAGGGTGTTCTCATTCATTTTTCTGTTGTCGTTGTTTCAAATCTTTATTCTCACGATAGCCAGTGGCCAATAAGATTGTTGTTGTTGTTGTTGTTGTTGTTGTTGTTGTTGTTGTTGTTGTTGTTGTTGTTGTTGTTGTTGTTGTTGTTGTTGTTGTTGTTGTTGTTGTTGTTGTTGTTGTTGTTGTTGTTGTTGTTGTTGTTGTTGTTGTTGTTGCTGTTGCTGCTGCTGCTGCTGCTGCTGCTGCTGTTGTTGTTGTTGTTGTTGTTGTTGTTGTTGTTGTTGTTGTGGTTGGATGTATAGGAATCGAGGGATAAATCATCTGGTTCCTTATTCCGCCGTGCTCGCTACTTGGCCAAGCGTCAGACCGTGATCAGAGACTGTCGTGTTGCTCTTCTGCAAGTTCTGCAGACTCTGGTATGTTGTGTGTGGGTGTGTGGGTGTGGGTGTTGAGGGGGGATCTGACCTGACTGTTGCCGGCACAAGCACGAAGGGATATCTTGCTCGCTCACGAAATTTTTGTCTTGTCTGAAATAGTGTTGTGGGTGCATGGAGACTGTGGTCAACATGACACAGGCCCGTCGCTCCGACTTTGGAGGTGGGGCGGCCATGGAAGGGAGGTCCGGGGTCCTCCCGCGGGAAAAAATTCAAAAATTGAAGCCAATTGCAAGTATTTCCGGGCATTTGGTGCCATTTCAGTGTAACTACAATGAAAGACTTTTTGATTCTGCAACAAACCAATTAGATGCTACCATTGGGGACAAACATTACCCTCCCCCGGGGAAATTGTAGCCAATTGCAAACATTTCCGGGCATTTGGTGCCATTTCAGTGTAACTGCAATGAAAGACTTTTTGAATCTGCAACAAACCACGATCGGGGACAAGGATTTGTCACGTTTGCGCTAAGCTGCGATCATCGCGCTTTGTTGCAGTGTGCTCAAAGTGGGGCGGCTGAGCCGCTCCGGCTGTGACGGCCTTGTGACATGTGTGCAAGTGCTGTCTCCCTAAGACATATTGACATGTGCGAGTGCTGTCTCCCAAAGACATAGTTATTATGCTGTAATTCTGTGCCCATATTTTCCTGAGGTGGTCGGGAGGTGGTCGGGAGGGGATGTTCTTGTGATATCCAGTTTATTTTGATGGTCCTACAAGTTTGCAATCAGTATTGTGTGTCCATGTTCTTTTTCCTCACCCGATCTATTAGCAAACAGCAGTGCAACGCGGTGGGAAACTCCCGGAGACTTATGATGAAGTGTTTCCCATCATTCTTCAGCAGGACAAGTAAGTTCTCTGGAATGGCATGT
This sequence comes from Sycon ciliatum, assembly GCF_964019385.1. Taxonomy (NCBI): domain Eukaryota; kingdom Metazoa; phylum Porifera; class Calcarea; order Leucosolenida; family Sycettidae; genus Sycon; species Sycon ciliatum. Next base: position 406,011 of record NC_088646.1, read on the forward strand.
GCTGTTTGCACTGCAGCCCAGTGTTGCTGTTGCTGCTGCTGCTGCTGTTGCCGCCATTGCTGTTGCTGTTCTTGCTGCTACTGTTCTTGCTGCTACTACTAGTCTGAAATGCTTTGTATCTTGATTTTCTGACTCTGCCTGATCCAGTAATTCAGCCATTTCGTGGCTGCAAGTTCTAGTGTCAGTATGTGTACAACGTGGAGACTGGCACGGTAGAAGAGATGCTTCACTGATATTCTGTTCTACTTCTATCTATTTTCGTTGTCCTGCTTGCGCATAGAAATCGTCCGCAAGGGGCACCCAAGCTGACTGACACCGTTGTTGAGCTGTATGATAGATACAATGTGCTGGACATTGATCGGCAAATGAACGTAAGTGACTGTTTGCACATCTTACCTGAATAAACTTGATACTTTGCAGAAACATGTTCTGTGCTTTGCTGTCAGGAAGAGTACCACTACTGTTCTACGCCAGGAGGCACAGCTTGTCTAACGGCATACTTTACATGGCATCATGGCAGTCTTTAGGATCATTCTACTCATACACTGCAGAGCCACAGCATATAGCACCCTTCAATTATACACACTTGTTCTGTTAGTAGCCTCACTGTGCAGGGGCGTCGGACACACTACCGTCACTACGGTATGGACCGTACCACTCGTTGCCTCGGCTACCTCATTGAAGCAATACAATGCACTGAGTTGGGCTCGAAATTTCGAAAATTTTCAGAGGAGCCACCCCAACCCCACGAGTAAATTGAACTTCAGGTGGCTGACCGCACCACCCTAAAATACCTTGCGACGCCCCTGTCAATACTGTAATGCATACATGTACCGTACTGTTCGTACCCTTCAATGTCTATAGCAGTAAGCTGAGATAGTCTATATCTGATGTAGTGCCATGGTCATGGTGTGACTACTAGTACATCTGTGGCATGCATGTATGTTGACTGCTTGCTTGATGCTGCTACTGGTGATTGTGTCGCTACTGTTGATGCCGCTTCTGCTGGTGTTATTCTTGTTGATGATATTGATATTTGCTACTCTTTCTGATGTTTATCACAGGAGACATATGTCTGGGATGACAAAGCAGAAGAAGATGCCCAGCTTTGTGTCATTGCTGATGTCATTCAGGTTAGTGGGTCTCAACTCTCAACCATGCATGTACTGTTACAAGTACTATCCATGTTGGTACTACAGTAGTGGAGTTGCCACACACTCCAGCCAAGGTGGCACCACCACACGAACACACACACACACACACACACACACACACACACACACACACACACACACACACACACACACACGTACACAGCAGGAAACATAACCCCTCACAGCTGCTGCAGGGGAGGCCACTACCTGAGGCAAGACCAGCCAGAGCGCAACCACCTTCTGCAACTGTATCAACAGAAACCTGGGCCAAACGTACAGTGGTACCAATTGAATTCTGCAGGGTAACACACATACATGCAGCTTCAGAAGAAAGACCAGGCAACCTTAACCCTTTACCGTTTTAGGTATTTGTACAGCAAAAACCGACCGTCATTGTTCATGCCGTAACTTTTTTATTTTTCACTTTTATTATGTACAAAATGGGGTGATTCTGAAAGTAAAAACCCTCAGGAATGCGATGCAACAACTTTCAAGTCCAGAAAACGAACACAGATTTCACTATTTAGCACTAATATTTATTTGGATTTATTGCCGATCGGGCAAACTGTTGCAATATGCAATAAATCAGATCCTTGCACTGGAGTGGCTCCCTCAGGTAAGTGGATACCAGGTTCATTCTCTGGGTGGAATGCAGGAGTGTTACCAGTCACAGCTTAGTCAGCATTGTCCCAAGTATTGCAAATATCGACTAGTGCAGGTTGCACCGCTGGCTGTCCATAGTACCTGTGCACCACGACCTCTACCGTGACGACGGCCTATTCCACGGCCGAATCCTCTCTCTCTGCCACGTCCCCTTCCACCATTAGTGGCACTCATCTCAGCGACACTGCCGTCAGCTGTGACATCCATGTCACTCTCACTGGCGCTGCTTTCACTCGCCATGTCATCGTCGCGGTCGTCGTCAGAATAAATATTTTCAACAGGATTGTCTGGCTCCACAAACTCATCTTCGCTGGATGAGGCAGCGACAGAGTCGTCAGGAAGGGTCTCCAGAAGCGAAAGAGCTTGCTCCGCGTCCATGGCTTGCACAGCAGGGCAGACAGTCGTGAGGCCAGCTCAAGCAAAAGTCGAAATAATCTTCAGGCAATACCAAAAGTCGCAGGGTACGCACTTTTCCCAAAGCGCAGTTTTCAAGTCGCGATTTTCGCGATTTTTTATATTGCATCACACAAAAAAATTGTCGGCACCCTCTGCGCGTACATCTTGGCTACCAGTAGGGAAAATCCCAGCTCTCTGCGGTGAACCAGTCCAGCGGTGTGCGCATAGAAGTCATCGACCGCGAGCGGTCGAAATTTGTACATACAAACGGTAAAGGGTTAATCATACATGTCTTCTGGTTCTAGAATGTGGGCTATTGTCATGAGTAGTGATTGTCTACATGTCCCTATACTACATGTAGTGTTTGTAATGCCCAATACTTGCTGAACTAGTGCTGTGTAAGTGTCTATACACAGTGTAGTAGTAATGTGCAGTAGTTGTGGACTTTTCCCACACACACTCTACTAGCTGCTACTGTGTTCCTTGAAGAGTTGCATTGTGGATGTCCATTGCCTAACTGCCACTCTGGTGTGTTTTGCTGTTTGTTTGTAGACAACAACGAAAGCTGCCATGTCTGAAGAGTCGTTTGATTCCCTCGATGCATTCTCCACTCTTGAAGGATTCAACTCGGTACGTACTCATAATCGTTACGTCTACATGAATATGTGTACTACGTGTACATGCCTGGTTCTAGTGCAGCGTGTGTTTGAAACCGTTATTTTCGCTATGATCAGTCGTTTGCCAATATGAGAATGTGTTGCTGCTACTGCTGCTGCTGCTGCTGCTGTTGCTGCTGCTACTGCTGCTGTTACTGCTGCTGCTGCTGCTGCTGCTGCTGCTGCTACTACTGCTGCTACTGCTGCTGCTGCTGCTGCTGTTACTGCTGCTACTACTGCTGCTGTTACTGCTGCTACTACTACTGCTGCTGCTGCTGCTGCTGCTGCTGCTGCTGCTGCTGCTGCTGCTGCTGCTGCTGCTGCTGCTGCTGCTGCTGTGGTTGCTGCTGCTGTTACTGCTGCTGCTGCTGCTGCTGTTACTGCTGCTACTGCTGCTACTGCTGCTGCTGCTACTGCTGCTGCTGCTGCTGCTGCTGCTACTGCTGCTGGTGCTGGTCATTCTCTACCACCATTGATGAAGAAATATGTGACAGACAGTTGTTCTGGCAGGGGATGCTGGTGTTCAAGTGTTTGTGTAGCCCGTTATAGTACTATCACATGTGCAGTTGCTATGTCATCACTATTATCCCTATTCACTGGGTAACAGCGGGTCATCACCATCATCCCAGGTCTGTACTGACTTGTCTTTAGAACTCTGGCATGTGCATGGAGTACACTGTGTTATTCTGCCTATTGGGGGAATTCAAAATCTCATCTTACAATGGAGGCCTTCTTTCTCTGCTTGTTTTTTTGTTTTAAATGCTCAGAAATTGCTGGAGGCCGTTTTCCAGCGTTTTCAAGCCAGTCATTTGCTGAAGAGAATGGTAAGTGGCAAAGTCCATTCCAGTGCAGTACATCAGTAATACCAAGAGTAGATAAACAAGAGTGTGCAACTCCGGATCTCTCCTGCACAATCTGCACATACCCCGCGCCCACGGCGGAATTTTTTGTTTACGTCACCTTTTTTCAGAGAAACGCGCATTTTGCCGCAGAGCAGTGTGAGAGCACGTGCTGGGCACCGACCTTGTAGTGTAAAGCCCAGCCAAGTGCACGAGGGAAAACTCTCCAAAAGGCTCGCAGCGCGTGCGTCGTCGAAAAGATTACGTCAACAAAAAATTCCGCCGTGGGCCAACCCATCCGCGAGTTGCACACTCTTGTTTATCTACTCTTGATAATACTAACTGAACACAGCTTGACCACCCAGACCTTACTTCATGTGTTTCCTGTTGGACATGTTCTTTGTGAGTAGTCCTGTTGCCAGGTAACCACAATACTAGTACAGTCATGTAGCTCACATTATTTATGTGTTGGATGTTGGAGAAGTCTGACAATGCGGGTGTTTTGGTGAGTTGATGATAGCCACAGGGTGATGTCCGTGAGTATGTGTTCTGTGTGTTTGTCCATACGTCCGTCCGTAATGTCTGCTTGACTGTCTCTGTCTGTCCACCCGTCAGGCCTATCTGTCTTCATGCATTGTTGTGTGTGCATACGTGTGTGTGCCTTGCAAGCTGTTGAATGGTGCAATCCCAGCACAAGTTGCTATGGCTTCTGCTGTAGCGTCGCTATCATCGCCTCCGGCGATGGGCGTCCAATGGTCCAATGGTGTGTGTGTGTGTGTGTGTGTGTGTGTGTGTGTGTGTGTGTGTGTGTGTGTGCGCGCGTGTGCGTGTGTGCGTGTGTGTATGCATGCAAACGTGTGTGTGTTCCTGTTTGTGCACTGCAGCGCTACAAGGAAAAATCCGAGTACAAACGTATCCACGGGCACTTTCCGCATGCCTTCAACGGTTACATCCTGACACCAGGGTATGTGTGTATGTATGTGCTTGTACGTGTGTATCTAACTTATGTGTGCTTGTATGTATGCATATGTGTGTATGTATGTATGCATATGTGTGTATGTTTGTGCATGTGTGCATGTACATCAGTGTACATACTGTTCATTAAATATGTGTCATTTTAACGAGAGCCAAAGCTTTGATAAAATTGTGCTTTTCTGCTCTATCTGGCACAACTTTGGCTTGCTCTGGAAAACTTGCTTTGTCCAATCAAATCCTGGTGGTACTTGTACGGCGTGGGTTTATTATTATTATGTCTCCTTTATTCACTGGTTTGAGGGAAAGACACAAATGGGAAAAGTCTGAAGAAATAATTGACTGTCACCACCAGAACTATTAGTATTAGAGAGGTTCTGCAGAACGAAAATTCGAACAAAGTTTCGCGACAGGCCTTGCGAAAATGTGTATGAATTTTCGCACGAACTTTGTGTTCTGCACATTTTCGTAGTTTGAACGCGCCAAGTGCACGTACGTCATGACCCAATCTCACGAAACTTCCTACGACAGTTCATTTCGCGTACCTTGCAAGTTTCGCGTCCAAAGTTGCGAAAGTTCGTGCGAAGTTTCTCACTTCATCACGCAGAGCGAAAGTTCGTACACATTTTCGTTTTGCAAAACCTCTCTATTATTATGATTATTATTATTATTAGAAAGGAAAAGGACATATGGAAACGAGTTAAGAGTAACTCTCCACCACTGTAACTAGATACTATATACAGTCAACTTCGCCAATAACGACATTCGGCGGGGCATCAGAAAAGTGTCCTTATTCGCGAAGTGTCCTTATAACCGAAGTCCCATTTGAATGTATGTGAACCCATATTTTGTATAGTATGACATGCATATCAAAATCAAGCTCTTTTCTTGCTCTATGTCAATGTGTACTTTATTTTTCATATTGCAGTAGAAAGGAAATAAAAATTCAATATGCAAGGGAAATCAATTGAAAAATATGCCTTTTTGAGCCATCTACAGGGCCAGAGACATGTACATGTGTCATGATTACTGTACAATCATGTACAACTACATGTACATTGTATACATATAGGTGTGCTGGTAAATCTAACAATTTTGAAGCCAACATACAAAAGGAAGAAAAAGCCCCCCCCCCCCCCTTTGGCTGCATTTTCTTGCATGTGTGCCTTTATAATAATAATAATTATTATCCATCACCATAGGTTCTGGTACTTCTGCATGACAGGTACATGTACTTGACTGACAGGTACTTGAAATAGCTGTCAAAAGCCCAGAAAGTCGTTGTTCAAGCAGTGAATATGACCTCGGGGCACTAAAAGCATGTCGTTATTCGCGAATTGTCGTTATTCAGATAGTCGTTATATCCGAAGTAAAATGTATACAGTTAGATGGGATTTTGCTCTGGGCATGGAAACTCGGTCGTTATTCGCGAATTGTCGTTATATCCGCAGTCGTTATTAGCGAAGTTGACTGTACAGTCAGAAAGTGCAACAACTAGGCACAAAACTGACAGAGTACTGAGACATTCGACGTCCTGACACCTAGCTTCAACACATTTCCGTAGCGCTAACCGACAGCCTTCCAACTTGGAAGGTTCAAGGTTATGGAAAGACCAAAGAGGGGAAGGCAAGCGCAACGAAAACGAGCACAAGCTACAGTCCCAACGGAACAAAGAATGTCGATTGTCACTGGACGATATTTTTTTATTTTTTTTGTGGATATTTTTGACCCACCCAAGTTGGGTGGTGCGCTGCTTTGCTGCTTCGAATTGTAGTTAGACCGCTTTGTCAAATCGCCTACTGGTCTCGTCATCGTCCAGTGACAATCGACATTATTATTATTATTATTATTTTAGAATTGCGATCAACAGAACGAGCTGAACCGACATTTCACAAAGGCTTTTATTGTATTCAAAAAACGAGTGGATACGAAGGCAGTGAAGAACATGGAAGAAAGAAAAAATGTGATATGGAGAAAATGATGAACAAAAAATCGTACTTCGAACTAGTTTTCGCACAACACTCCTCAGGAAGCTACGTTGTACTAATGAAAAACAATCCAGAAAGATACTAATAAAGAGAAATGGAGTGAGAAGAAACAACACCTATGAAAATGATAATCCTAGCACTAAGGTAATAACAGGAAAAACTGCGAAAGCACTTAACGAACTTGTAAAGACTACTAGTATACTGTGACACAAGATATGACACCATGGCCAACCAGGGCCAAACAGACAGAACAAGCTGCTACTAGAACAATTTCAAACGAATAATGCTGTCCTTCTGGACACACAGATTAGGCTTATGAATACGTTGACAAACAGCTTCTAACACACTCAACTGCAACTTATAACCATGACGAGCACGGCACAAAACAGAAAAAGAAGAATCAGAATACACCTTGCAGCAATCAGGACGAGATACAAGATGCTTATACACTGATGACTTCCTACTAGAAAACACACGCTCGCACCCACTCTTACTCACACAATCATTCTCGCTCTCACACTCACCGGACTCACTGGACTCACTGGCCGAATCCTCCTCAACATTATTATTATTATTATTATTATTATTATTATTATGTGTGGATTCACAGGAAGTGTGAGTTACGAAGTCTGAAGAAAATGTTGAACGGCCTCTGCTGGGATGACGACTACACCATAGCTCAGTGGTTAGAGCATCGCTGGCTACAAGCGAGGGTCCCTGGTTCGAGTCCTGGTGGTGGCAGTCAATTTTTTCTTCAGACTTTTCCCGTTTGTCTCTTTCCCTCAAACCAGTTAATATTTTATGACTTGGGGCTCCCCGCGTGCTAGTTTGTACGTGAAGTGTGTGGGTTACAGTGAGGGCTGCGTCCCACCCGCCTGTGTGGATTCACAGGAAGTGTGAGTTACGAAGTCTGAAGAAAATGTTGAACGGCCTCTGCTGGGATGACGACTACACCATAGCTCAGTGGTTAGAGCATCGCTGGCTACAAGCGAGGGTCCCTGGTTCGAGTCCTGGTGGTGGCAGTCAATTTTTTCTTCAGACTTTTCCCGTTTGTCTCTTTCCCTCAAACCAGTTAATATTATTATTATTATTATTATTTATTCAGTCACGTGGCACTAGCCAATGAAAAAGGTGATGTGGGCGATAGCCAACCATGGCGGTAATAGAGCTAGAGGGGAGAAAGAAAAAGAATTAAAGGGGAACTGAAAAGTAAGAGACGCGCGGGGAGCTAGGGCAGGGCTAGATATCAACTGGTATGTTGCATTCTGCACACATTACAGTAGTTTTCGAAGAGTTAGGCTGCAATTTCCATTTTTCCATCCAATGAATAACCGCATCTATGTTGGACTGTAACTTGGCACTAGCCTCGGGAAGAGTGGGTGCTGTCACAAGTAGTGCTGTATCATCAGCATATAGTGACGTCTGTTCCATTTCCGCCAGATCGTTAACATACACAAGAAAGAGAAGAGGTTCCAGGATTGATCCCTGGGGAACTCCAGGCTGCACATGCCCTTTGGCAGACAGAGCAGAGCCGACACGCACCCTTTGCTGTCTGCCCGTCAGATAATTATGGAGCCACGTGAAGCAAGCACCATGGATTCCATGGCTCGACAGCTTATGTAGGAGCACTCATAGAGAACGCACCGCCGTCACTTTCGCGACCACTGGTGCCGATGTCAACCATGACGAAGCGGTATTGCGCATCCACAGCAGCCAGAAGAACAATGGAGTGAAAGTTCTTGTAATTGAAGAAGCTGCTGCCAGAGTTGTGAGGCGCTTGCATATTGATGTGCTTCCCATCGATCGCACTAATGCAGTGTGGGAAGTTCCACCTTGCGTAGAAATCTGTTGCTATAGCAGCCCACTCAGCTGGTTTTGAAGGGCACTGCATGTACTTGTCAACAAGACCAGCCCAGACGGCTTGGCATACATCGATAATGATGTATGACCAGCCCAGATGGCTTGGCATACATCGATAATGATGTATGACCAGCCCAGATGGCTTGGCATACATCGATAATGATGTGGTGGGCAGTGGAGTGGCCCACACGGAACTGGATGGCAATGTTCTGCATGGACTCTCCTGAGACCAGATATTGCAGCGTCAGGGCTAAATGTTCCGCAGCGTCAGGGCTCATGAGGAGCAAATTGTTGTTGCGGGAACGTTTGGGGGCATGGTTGATAAACCTGCTCTCAGCCAGTGTTGTTTCCGTCGCATCGAACACAAGCTGAGAGCAGGCTTGCCGGCACTGCAGAATGTAGCAGCCCAATTCACGCCTTTCGTATTCTGCTTCCCTGGCCTTGATCACTTCCTCGGGCAGAAGTTCTGGCTTTGCCGCCACATACTCGCATACGAACCCGCCCTCAGAAATGTCATTTGCGGCAAACGCAGACCGTCCGCACATTGTGTCACGGACTTCGATGTTGTGGAGTCCCGTCGACAGCTTGAGGCCCTCTTCATACTTCTCCACAGGGTTGGAAAAGAAGCTATGCGTCTGGACGACCAAAACTCGGTCGCATGGTGCGATCAGCTTCGCTTCCCCGCAACGATACACAATGCCGCTTGTTTTTCCCACTAAAACTTGCGGGATGTAGCCAGAATGGCGTTGGAACATTTCGATCAATTCCTCCATGGAGACCATGTTGGCATGTTCAACAAAACCCAGGTTGACATTGCAGAGGTTGCGCCCGGACATATCGTTGATAGTGAATCTAATGCACAACACAAAAAAGGAACTTATCAGCACTCAATAAAGAATATCGTTTAAATAAAAGTGTTTTGCATGGCATATGATCAACCGAGGAAATTCCCATCGATCGCACTAATGCAGTGTGGGAAGTTCCAGCTTGCGTAGAAATCTGTTGCTATAGCAGCCCACTCAGCTGGTTTTGAAGGGCACTGCATGTACTTGTCAACAAGACCAGCCCAGATGGCTTGGCATACATCGATAATGATGTATGACCAGCCCAGATGGCTTGGCATACATCGATAATGATGTGGTGGGCAGTGGAGTGGCCCACACGGAACTGGATGGCAATGTTCTGCATGGACTCTCCTGAGGCCAGATATTGCAGCGTCAGGGCTAAACGGTCCACATTAGTTATTTCCGGTCTTGTTGCGGAATTCAGCTGGTGCCTCACCGGCAAGAACGGCTCTGTCAGGAGGAGTAAGCGGTCGAAAACAGCCGGCGACATACGCACATACTTTAAGTGCAGGCTCTCGTCTACACTTCTCATCTGCACAATGTCTGACTGGTACGACCCCCGCTCTGACCTGTGCTGCTAATACAGACGAACACACCAACGTCTGGTCCGTGCCGTCCTCCGACGCTGAAACGCAGCAGCTAGCAGCAAACAGGCTGCTGCGACATCCAAAGCTATGTCCATATCCATCTTGCTCTTGCGCTCGTCTCTCACAAAATAAAAAGAAACGATACAAGAACAACATCACTAGATTTTTCTAGACACGCATGCACACGGCAATAATCGAGTTTCCCAGCACAACTTCCTGTTGCCTAGAGAACAACATTTTATAGTTGCAAAAAGTTGGCCACGTGAAGTGCGACTCGCGGCGTCTCGCAAAATGACCAGAAAAGTATAAATCAGACGTCGCCATCGCAAGACATTTCGCACTTCCACATCGCGCTTTCGCGTCGCAAAAAATGAAGTATGAATCGGCTTGATTACTATCTGGGGAAGCATTATCTGAGGCAAGCCATGCACACACCTGATATAGAACATTGTACCGGTACGTGCGTGCGTGTGTGCGTGTGTGTGCGCGTGCGCATGCGTGTGTCTATGCGTATGTGTGAATGTGCATGCGTGCGTGTGTGTATGCGTGTGTATTGTCTTGTGGGCAGGTACTTTGATTTGTTTGAGGTGCGCAATCAGCCGACCAGTGGCTTGGCTAATGGCCGGCAGCTGTATCAGTTACTGAAGACACACGGTTACATCTCACTCAACGTTACCGTACAGGAGAGCATGTTCAATGCTTGTGGTGTGTCTGGTGAGAAGACGGTTACACGCAATCTAGCCCCTGCCAGGAAGAGACGTTTAGCAGCAGGCACACAGTCTACTGCAGGCCGCAAAGCACTGGAAGGAGCTAGTGATGATTCGGATCTTGCAAGTGCTGATGAAGACACAGATGTGCCACCGCCGCCGCCTTCTAAGCGACGCCGCACAGGTAGCAGGCGTCCGTTAGAACAACCAGGTGACGGCAAGGCAGAAGCTGTTGTTCTGGTCGCGGCGGATGATGCTCCCTTGTTAAGTGACATTGCCAGTGGTCTGACCAAGCAGAGTGTGTGTAAGACTGCTGCTGCGGTGGACGCCTCACTTCCTGGCGGGCATTCTGTGTCTACTGGTCAGGAACATGGCTCAAGTACCAATGCTGCTGCAGCTGCTGATGATGCTGAGCTGGACACCAGTGATAGTGTTAAGAATGCAGGGGATGGGTTAGAGTCAGCTGATGTAGTCTCCGCGACACCAGTACCTTCTGTGCTGCCCGCTACTACCTCGGCTACCTCGACTACCACTGTTACGAATCTCACTACTCCTGCTGCTGCTACTCCTGCTGCTGCTGCTGCTGCTGCTGGTGGTGGTGGTGCTGGTGGTGCTGGTGGTGCTGGTGGTGGTGGTGCAACGGATGTACTGGATGTGGAGAGTGATGCAGAGGGAAACGAGAGTGATGTGTCAGACATTGAAGACTTTGATGCCATTGCAGCAAACTCTCAGAAAGTCATTACAAAGGAAGTGGACACCAGCCGGCCTACTCTGAATGAAGATGATTTGAGAATCGGAGCATTCCACTGCATCGGCTCCTTACTGGCATCTGATAAGGTAGGAACTGTACTCGAGTAGACTGTCTCTACTGCATACCTGCCAATCACCTCCTATTTGGCTGGGACCGTCCCGATATCGAGGGTGGTAATAGGGTAACAGGCAACACCCAAAAGTGTATTTGTCACATGCCTCACAGCTACATGTTGTATACATGTTCATAGCTATAGGTATGTCATTGTCCCCACCTTAAGTTTGCAACGGTTGCCACTTGGCAGGTATGCTACTGGCATGTGATTAGGTAGGAACTGTATTCAAGTAGAATGCTGTATGCTGTAGTCACTATAACAGTATAAAACTCTAGATTTGTGAATCCAGCATAACTTCTGTGGTGTACAAATTGTGTCGGATTATAAAATGACCACTGTATGACAATAAAGAGTGCAGCATCTACCCCATGCTTGACTTGCTCTGTTCTTCATCTCCTGTTGTTGCTGTTGCTGTTGCTGTTGCTGTTGCTGTTGCTGTTGCTGTTGCTGTTGCTGTTGCTGTTGCTGTTGCTGTTGCTGTTGTTGTTGTTGTTGTTGTTGTTGTTGTTGTTGTTTTTTGAATTGAATTCTTTATTCTCACGATGGCACCATCGCCAATAAGCGTTGTTGTTGTTGTTGTTGTTGTTGTTGTTGTTGTTGTTGTTGTTGTTGTTGTTGTTGTTGTTGTTGTTGTTGTTGTTGTTGTTGTTGTTGTTGTTGTTGTTGTGGTTGTGGTTGTTGTTGTCTCGTGTGGTTGTTGTTGTCTCGTGTGGTTGTTGTTGTCTCGTGTGGTTGTTGTTGTCTCGTGTGGTTGTTGTTGTCTCGTGTGGTTGTTGTTGTCTCGTGTGGTTGTTCTTGTTGCTGTTGCTGCTGTAGCTTGCAATTGATGGATATTTGCCGAGTAAGAGTATCAATCAGAAGGCTAGTGCTGTGGGTGCACTGGGAGAAGAAAAAGTCTGGAGAGGATTAGCCTACAATGTCCTCGAGGCAGTGCAAGGGACCACTACTGACACGAGTGCTGCTGCTGCTTCCACTGCATCAGCATCATCATCAACTCCCCAGGCTAGTATGGGCAACAAGGCGGTCAGTTCGAAGACGACATCATCGGCAGGAACCGCGGCATCCACACAGTCCGCAGCTGAAAAAAAGTCTGTTTCGTTTGGCTTTGACAGTGATGCAGACAGTTCGGGTGATGAGGGCATTGGCTCCAGTTTGATTGCAACTTCAAGCACTAGAACTACTGGCAATGCTACTGCTGCTGCTGCTTCATCCACTACTGCTAGTGCTAGTGCTGGTGGTGGTGGTGGTGGTGATGGTGAGCAAGGCGATGTGAGTGTGGGTCTGACACGTGTACTGGGTCTGAGTGACACCAATGTAGCACTGAAACCCTGCTCGATTGAGTTGTACTCATTGAAAGATGAACATCTCATCAACCTGACTGTGGATTGTGAGAACGCTACACTAGACGATGGCGAGTCGCAGGACACGCTAAGTTGCTGGCAGTTGAGAAAGTTTGTGCGGGCCACAGACTGTCAGCGTGTACGTCTAAAATCATCGGAACCTCTACTGACTGAGCACCTTGACCCTGATGAGCTCTACAGCTTGTTTGATACAGAGGAGAGCAGAGAGGAAGACATGGATGATACTGATGACGTCGTTGGTGATTCTTTAGCGGAGAGATACCGTCGGAGTAGTTTGCCAAGTGCCAGTATCACACCGCTGTCACTGGCTGAGTATCAGAATCTGTGCGCTGACTATCTGCAGTGGAGTGATGCTGATATCAGTGCTGCTAAGATGTTGTTTGATCAGATTGAAGAATGTGGCTGGCAGGGCATGTCACTAGCCACTATTCACAAGATCAAGGTATGTACTTGAACATGGAAAATCCATTTCTTAACAAGTGGGGGATGAACTTTTCAAACCATTCGTAAACTCCACTGCATCCATTTACACATTATTTTTCTTACTCCAAACACTTACACTTGGTCTCTATGCTGCAAAAAGGTCACATCAGGTATATTCTGGCATGTCCCATTGCCAGGGTGTCCCGGATATTTGGAAACTCGTACTGGGCATCCGCTGACCTCCTTTGTACTTGCTAGAAGAAAAAGAGAGAAGAAAAAACTTGCAGCAGTCTGGAGCACATGATGTTAGCTTTTGTTGTCACCCTGGAGATTTCATCAGCAGGATAACATAGTCTTAGGAGCAGTGGGCGCTATCCCCCCGGTTATATAAATGATTCTACATTGACAGTGATCAGTCATTGGAGCAATGCTAGAAACTGCTCTCACTCCGTCATTGTGTTGTGATCAGCGACAGCAGCGGAATAGTGTATTGATTTAGTTATTGTAGCTCAGAGACCGTTGATTGTGAGGTGATGTGTGCATGTTGTCTTTCTGTTGTTGTTGTTGTTGTTATGTGCGGCAGCGTTGTCAATATTGTCAATATTGGTGTGCTGTCATCGTTATCATTTTTGTCATTATTGTCACTGTTATTTTGTTGTTGTTGTTGTGATTGTACAGTTTGATGGAAATTGTCAGTTGTCCATCATGGATCACCTGCAGTATCTAGTGAACTTTCAACTGGTAAGTGTAGCAATGACAGTAGCAATGACCGTAAGCTGTGTGTTTGCAGCTGGTGTCTGCATGCACATTACCACACGCGTGTGCATGTCTTTGCGTATGCTCCAATGATCAAATTAAAGGGGAAGTATACCCTAAAATCAAATTTCACCAGTTGTAGTCTTCGGGGTGCTGAGTCGAATGGTCTTGGTCCGAGGAAGCTGAGACGCTCCCTTCCTCCTTTGTTCCCAATCGAACTCGTGCACTTCCACCGAAACTGGGTGACTGCGCCCTACTAGATAGGGATTTGTATGGAAAAAGTCACTAAAAACGCCGTTTCGTTCTTATAAAAGCGCGGATGACATCCGCGATTGGTCCATATGTTGTAGTCTTTTGGCCGCTGAGTCGACTGCTGTTGGTCCGAAAAGGCTGCGATGCAGCGTTCGGCCCTTATTCCCAATCGAACACGGTTGAGTAAGCGGCCACGTGACCGCTTACTCAACCGTGTTGACTGGGAATAAAGACTGAAAAAACTGCTGCAAGACCATTCGACTCAGCACTCCGAAGACTACAACTGGTGAAAATTTGATTTTAGGGTATACTTCCTCTTTAACGGTGATAAACGGTAGATGTCTCTGTTTCGTGGCAAAATGGGGGGGGGGGGGGCTTATACTCTGGAAAATCCGGTACTTGCTGGTAGTAGTGGTAAGTAGACATCACCAAGGAAACAGGGTGAATGTGTTTTGTTTTGACTAGAACAGTGGCATGGCGTCAGCAGTCAACGGTGGAAAGATTGAACCTACAAGAGTGTGTATTTTCAGCACAGGCCTGACACACAGCAGAGGACAGGTTAGACACTGGACACAGAAGCATCAGAAGCATCAGAGCCACTACTAGAATTAGTAGAAACCATCATCTTAGCGACTCAGGTATTGAAGAAAGATTATGGGGCTGTACTTGTGTTCTCAAGTTTTGTGTTCTTCTTGTTGTGCTTTCTAGGTACTTCTTGCTGGTGTGAAAGAGAGTGGAGCTGTGGCAACTGTCAATGCTAAATGTTGGATGGTGCAGTCGTCAGTTACTTCTGTGAGTGCAGTGTGTGTGTGTGTGTGTGTGTGTGTGTGTGTGTGTGTGTGTGTGTGTGTGTGTGTGTGTGTGTGTGTGTGTGTGTGTGTGTGTGTGTCCCATATGGTGCAGTGGTATGTGCAGTCGATTTCCAATCGAGAGGTTGCGGGTTCAATTCCCGACGATTATGGTCGCACACGTCTTTCTTCTCTTTCTCGGTCTCTTCCTGACTTTTCTTTCATTCTCCTGGGTGGTTACCAACAGCCAGTGTATGCCGGAGTATGTGGTGTGGTGTGTGTGTGTAGAAAAAATGGAAAAATGAAAATAGGGATTCACTGGCCAGAAAAAGTCACTTCAATCAGCTGTGTGGTGGATACCAGGCTAAAAATAGTGGCGGTCAATTCATCAGCCTTGCAAGCTGTTGAATGGTGTAATCCCAGCACAAGTTGCTATGCCTAACATAGCTGTTCGCTATCATCGCTTCCGCGATGGGCAGGTCTGAGGTCTGAGGTGTGTGTGTGTGTGTGTGTGTGTGTGTGTGTGTGTGTGTGTGTGTGTGTGTGTGTGTGTGTGTGTGTGTGTGTGTGTGTGTGTGTGTGTGTGTGTGTGTGTGTGTGTGTGTGTGTGTGTGTGTGTGTGTGTGTGTGTGTGTGTGTGTGTGTGTGTGTGTGTGTGTGTGTGTGTGTGTGTGTGTGTGTGTGTGTGTGTGTGTGTGTGTGTGTGTGTGTGTGTGTGTGTGTGTGTGTGTGTGTGTGTGTGTGTGTGTGTGTGTGTGTCCCATATGGTGCAGTGGTATGTGCAGCGATTTCCAATCGATAGATTGCGGGTTCGATTCCCGACGATTATGGTCACACACGTCTTTCTTCTCTTTCTCAGACTCTTCCTGACTTTTCTTTCTTTCTCCTGGGTGGTTACCAACAGCCAGTGCATGCCGGAGTATGTGGTGTGATGTGTGTGCGGGAAAAAAAAAATGAAAAATGAAAAAGACCAAAAAAGGGATTCACTGGCCAGAAAATGTCACTCCAAATAGCTGTATGGTGTAGACCAGGCTGAATAGTGACGGTCAATTCTTCAGCCTTGCAACCTGTTGAATGGTGTAATCCCAGCACAAGTTGCTATGGCTTCTGCCGTAGCATTGCTATCATCGCCTCCGGCGATGGGCGTCAAAGGTCAAAGGTCAAAGGTGTGTGTGTGTGTGTGTGTGTGTGTGTGTGTGTGTGTGTGTGTGTGTGTGTGTGTGTGTGTGTGTGTGTGTGTGTGTGTGTGTGTGTGTGTGTGTGTGTGTGTGTGTGTGTGTGTGATATGTGTGTGTAATATGTGTGTGTAATATGTGTGTGTAATATGTGTGTGTAATATGTGTGTGTAATATGTGTGTGTAATATGTGTGTGTAATATGTGTGTGGGTGCGTGTGCGTGCGTGCGTGTCTGCAAGGACTTTAACGTACCAGGTATCTTTAGTGTGGACATGTTCTTTGTTTTGGGTAGTGGTGTATAATTGTGTGACATCTTCTTCTTTGTTGTTTGATTGTGTGTACATGCATGCGTGGTGTCATACTTCACAGAGAATTCCAGTGTCGCAAAGCACGGAGATCATGGCAGTGAAGACAGAGATGCCCGCTGCTGCGGCTGCAGATCCCAGCACATCATCAGTAAAGCTAGCGAGCAGTGTCGTGGACACTGCCGAGGCTAATGGTGGTGTTGCAGATGTGCAGACTGGTGAAAGTGGCACTGCGCTGGATCATGCTACTACTGCTGCTGCTGCTGCTGCTGCTGCTAGCAATGTAGGACAAGATGGCAGTGTGTCTGTGAGCGACACTGGTATTGTCAGTAGTACTGGCGAGGCAAGTAGGTCCACTGCTGCTAATGCCAATACTCTTACTAGTAGTACTGGTGCTACAGGTAGTCCTAGTAAATACAAGCAGGGTCAACAGGTACCATCAACTCCCAAATCATCGTCCTCTACCAAGGGCACAGCAACACCAGCAGATGCAGGCTCAGCCTCCGACCCACTGGCATCATCTCAAGGCTCTGCTCGCGCTCAGGACAGTGCTGAGATGCCGACGCTGCTGCAGAAGTTCAACAAGACTCCTCCGGCGCGTCGCCGTTCCGTTCACCTTGACCTGCACACGGTGGCCAGTGTACCTACCGTTCATACAAGTAAGCCGCGCCAGCTGAACTTTGCTAGCCGTCCATGGCTGAGTTCAGAAGGTGTTACTATGGAGGGATCAGCAGAGCAAATGCTGTATGGTGTTGCAAGACTCATCATGTCCCAACCTGGAATCAAGAAGGTGAGACGAGACAAGTCTACAACACTCTGTTGTACTTCAGTATCACTGTTGCACTACCATGCGTGTGAAAAAAAACTTAGGAGTTTGGGGAAATAAAGATAGTTAATGGTATGTGTGCAGTTTAAGAATAGGGAGCTTGGAATCTATGCAAACCCGGTCTTGGTGTGATTTGGAACTAGAACATTGCAACAAGTACTGTACTTAATATCTACCCATGTGTCTGTGACTCTGTGTGCTTTGGTTCTGTTTTGTGTAGAGTCGACTCCATGAGTTGTTTGCTGATGTTTTCCGCCCTACTGTTGTCAACCAACTGTTAGAGGTAGGGTTTTTAATGAGTCTGTATGTGGAAGTGTGTGTGTGTGTGTGCGTGTGCATGTGCATGTGCGTGTGCGTGTGTGTGTGTGTGTGTGTGTGCGTGTGTGCGTGTGTGTGTGTGTGTGTGATTGCATGTGTGTGTGTGTGATTACATGCGTGTGATTACATACATGTGTGTGCATGTGTCTGGTGTACTGACCTTGCAGTTTGCAACGCATCATTCACAGTGCCATCATGTAGTTTAATGTCATGATCATGTATCCGTGTGTGTCTGTGTGCATGTGCGTGTGCATGTGTATGTGCCCTTGTGTATGTGCATGTGTGGATGTATGTATGATGACAGAATCTCTGCAATTCTGGTCTGGTGGAGGAGCGTGTGGTTGAAATCTGTGAGAAGCCCTCACTCTTCTCAAAGCCAACAGTCTATACTCCAGCAGGTAAGATCTACCAGTACATCAGGTTTTGCACCAGGCAGTGTTGAGTGGGGCACGGGCGTAGGCCGACCAACAAGTTCATGGCATGCTCCGGGAACCAGGTGCTGTTTTGTCTCTGATACTGTGTTATGCTGGCGTGAGCTGATAGCTGATTTCTGTAATTAGGCTGAGCTTGCTGCACTAGAGCATCGTGTAAGCAGAATGTTTCGTTCAATGCCATTACAGAGTGGTGCCTTGTAGCTGCTGATCTCAGGCACGCGCACGGGAGTCTTGTAATTGCGGATTTCCGGCACAGGGAGTCTTGTAATTGCTGATTTCAGGCGGCGGCTAACTGCTAGTATTAGGGGATGGGGTGCAGGGCCAGTGCCACTAGTGCGGCGAGTACTGGTATGGCAGGCGCGTCGCACCGACTTTGGAGGTGGGGCGGCCATGGAAGGGGGGTCCGGGGTCGTCCCCCGGGAAAAATTTCAAAAATTGAAGCCAATTGCAAGCATTTCCGGGCATTTGGTGCCATTTCAGTGTACGGTAACTACAATGAAAGACTTTTTGATTCTGCAAAAAACCAAGAAGATGCTACGATCGGGGACGAACGTTACCCTCCCCGGGAAAAAAATTCAAAAATTGAACCATTCCCAGGCATTTGGTGCCATTTCAGTGTACACACAATAATAGAAAAGCTGACAGGATCGCTTTTCTAAATGGACTTTGATTCTGCAACAAACCATGATTGGGGAGAAGGATTTGCCGCGTTTGCGCTGAGATCATCGCGCTTTGTTGCAGTGTGCTAAGGCCACACCGTTTTTTATCTATGTTTCGCGTCCCCCGCGCGCATGTATTTCACAGCCGGAGTTCAAAAAAAAACGGAACAAAAATTTTTATTTTTGAAAATGCAATACAAATTTAATGCAAACCCAGAAAACCGGAAAATGTAACTCAGCTCACACACATGTACTGTCATTGTACATGTACATGTACACAGAGGGTGTGCGCCTTAACCTGCAATAGTGCTCAAATGCCCTGAATGGGCAGAGCGTAGTACGCAAGAGGTACACAAAAGGAAGTATATAGGGCTGTTTTTTGTTGTAACTCAGAGTTTCATGGCAAAAACCAATCATCAGACAACAATGTTCACAACAATGTTGTCTGATGATTGGTTTTTTTGCCATGAAACTCTGAGTTACAACAAAAAACAGCCCTATATACTTCCTTTTGTGTACCTCTTGCGTACATGTACATGTACTACATGTGCGTGCAATAATAGTAATAATAATAACTTTATTAGGATGACCCAAAGGCTGACCGCCTAACGTGGGGTCCGTCGCATTGACATGATTGAAGGATGATGGTACAAGAGAGTACAGATTGGGAAAGGGGGGGGGGGGGCTACGATGAACAGGGTAATGAAATAAGCTGGGCCGCAAGTCACACAATCACCATGTCGCCTGTATTTGGACCACAAGCATGGCAGAGGGGATACACTCATGTATTCATGTACATGAACAGTGCCGCGTCGCTTCACTGTACACAAATGCAATGCACGTACACTGTTTTTTTTGGATGGCTTTTTTATTTTTTTCGCCCTCCCTCATTGATTTCATCGAATAAGGTGACGCGAAACATAGAAAAAAACGGCGTGGCCTAAACAAAAAAGCCGAAAAAGTGGGGCGGCCATGGCCGCCCCGGCCAGTGCGGTTCCGACGCCCTTATATGGTCATGGCCGTATCAGTTTTTACCAATTCCAGCATTCGTGGAAAGTCCATGGAAGCACTAATAAGCTATCCTCGTTAGAGTCTCCCTGTTCTAATCCCTGTCTCCCTGTTCTGTGAGGGCTGCTGTGCTAGCAGCCAGGGGGAAATGATAGGACATGTAGCTGACATGGAGCTCTACCGCCCCTCAGGAACTGGCTCCGGGCCTGGGGCTCAAGCTGCTGTTTGTAAATAGGGCATACTAGCTGCTAACTGCTGATTACTGTAAGACATGTAAATATAACGAGGAAGCAAATCTAACGTTTTAACGGGTGACAATTCTTCGTTATAATAAGTTCTGTTGAGGCTGTGAGGCCTCATATGTTATATGTGCGGATATGCCTGAAGACTGCAAGATCGTTATGGTATGTTCTCATTAACGTATGGATTTTGGACAATCGTTAAATATGCGACTCGTTATCATATCCAGTGCTGACCAGTGCTGACCAGTGCTGACCAGTGCTGGCCAGTGCTGGCCAGTGCTGATTGTAGGCTAGTGGTCTACAGTGCTGTTGGGCGCCAAAGAACTGGGGGTCAGGGTTCTAGCGTTTCGTTCTTATTCGATGGTACAGTCTTACATGTACAGTACTTTCTGCAGAGTAATATGTCTGAGTGTTCATTATAGTGTACATTTCGGTTTCCGGTCATATCTGCAAAAAATCCAGCCTAGACCGTTCTTAAAAAATGGTGAAATTCTAGCCTGGCCGTTCTTCGGCAGCCAACAGTACTGTAGTGGTTGTAGGCTAGTTGCTTTGCTGCATGTCCCGACAGGACTGAAGAGTGTTTGCTGCATGTCCTGACAGGACTGAAGAGTGTTTGCTGCATGTCCCGACAGGACTGAAGAGTGTTTGCTGCATGTCCTGACAGGACTGAAGAGTGTTTGCTGCATGTCCTGACAGGACTGAAGAGTGTTTGCTGCATGTCCCGACAGGACTGAAGAGTGTTTGCTGCATGTCCCGACAGGACTGAAGAGTGTTTGCTGCATGTCCTGACAGGACTGAAGAGTGTTTGCTGCATGTCCCGACAGGACTGAAGAGTGTTTGCTGCATGTCCCGACAGGACTGAAGAGTGTTTGCTGCATGTCCTGACAGGACTGAAGAGTGTTTGCTGCATGTCCTGACAGGACTGAAGAGTGTTTGCTGCATGTCCTGACAGGACTGAAGAGTGTTTGCTGCATGTCCCGACAGGACTGAAGAGTGTTTGCTGCATGTCCTGACAGGACTGAAGAGTGTTTGCTGCATGTCCCGACAGGACTGAAGAGTGTTTGCTGCATGTCCTGACAGGACTGAAGAGTGTTTGCTGCATGTCCTGACAGGACTGAAGAGTGTTTGCTGCATGTCCCGACAGGACTGAAGAGTGTTTGCTGCATGTCCCGACAGGACTGAAGAGTGTTTGCTGCATGTCCCGACAGGACTGAAGAGTGTTTGCTGCATGTCCCGACAGGACTGAAGAGTGTTTGCTGCATGTCCCGACAGGACTGAAGAGTGTTTGCTGCATGTCCTGACAGGACTGAAGAGTGTTTGCTGCATGTCCTGACAGGACTGAAGAGTGTTTGCTGCATGTCCTGACAGGACTGAAGAGTGTTTGCTGCATGTCCTGACAGGACTGAAGAGTGTTTGCTGCATGTCCTGACAGGACTGAAGAGTGTTTGCTGCATGTCCTGACAGGACTGAAGAGTGTTTGCTGCATGTCCCGACAGGACTGAAGAGTGTTTGCTGCATGTCCTGACAGGACTGAAGAGTGTTTGCTGCATGTCCTGACAGGACTGAAGAGTGTTTGCTGCATGTCCTGACAGGACTGAAGAGTGTTTGCTGCATGTCCTGACAGGACTGAAGAGTGTTTGCTGCATGTCCTGACAGGACTGAAGAGTGTTTGCTGCATGTCCTGACAGGACTGAAGAGTGTTTGCTGCATGTCCTGACAGGACTGAAGAGTGTTTGCTGCATGTCCCGACAGGACTGAAGAGTGTTTGCTGCATGTCCTGACAGGACTGAAGAGTGTTTGCTGCATGTCCTGACAGGACTGAAGAGTGTTTGCTGCATGTCCTGACAGGACTGAAGAGTGTTTGCTGCATGTCCTGACAGGACTGAAGAGTGTTTGCTGCATGTCCTGACAGGACTGAAGAGTG
The DNA here is from genome assembly GCF_964019385.1 of Sycon ciliatum. Classification (NCBI taxonomy): domain Eukaryota; kingdom Metazoa; phylum Porifera; class Calcarea; order Leucosolenida; family Sycettidae; genus Sycon; species Sycon ciliatum. The sequence goes on from NC_088646.1 coordinate 428,016, forward strand.
TTTGCTGCATGTCCCGACAGGACTGAAGAGTGTTTGCTGCATGTCCTGACAGGACTGAAGAGTGTTTGCTGCATGTCCTGACAGGACTGAAGAGTGTTTGCTGCATGTCCTGACAGGACTGAAGAGTGTTTGCTGCATGTCCTGACAGGACTGAAGAGTGTTTGCTGCATGTCCTGACAGGACTGAAGAGTGTTTGCTGCATGTCCTGACAGGACTGAAGAGTGTTTGCTGCATGTCCCGACAGGACTGAAGAGTGTTTGCTGCATGTCCTGACAGGACTGAAGAGTGTTTGCTGCATGTCCTGACAGGACTGAAGAGTGTTTGCTGCATGTCCTGACAGGACTGAAGAGTGTTTGCTGCATGTCCTGACAGGACTGAAGAGTGTTTGCTGCATGTCCTGACAGGACTGAAGAGTGTTTGCTGCATGTCCTGACAGGACTGAAGAGTGTTTGCTGCATGTCCTGACAGGACTGAAGAGTGTTTGCTGCATGTCCCGACAGGACTGAAGAGTGTTTGCTGCATGTCCTGACAGGACTGAAGAGTGTTTGCTGCATGTCCTGACAGGACTGAAGAGTGTTTGCTGCATGTCCTGACAGGACTGAAGAGTGTTTGCTGCATGTCCTGACAGGACTGAAGAGTGTTTGCTGCATGTCCTGACAGGACTGAAGAGTGTTTGCTGCATGTCCCGACAGGACTGAAGAGTGTTTGCTGCATGTCCTGACAGGACTGAAGAGTGTTTGCTGCATGTCCTGACAGGACTGAAGAGTGTTTGCTGCATGTCCTGACAGGACTGAAGAGTGTTTGCTGCATGTCCTGACAGGACTGAAGAGTGTTTGCTGCATGTCCTGACAGGACTGAAGAGTGTTTGCTGCATGTCCTGACAGGACTGAAGAGTGTTTGCTGCATGTCCTGACAGGACTGAAGAGTGTTTGCACGATAGATAGTATACAGTTTGAGTACATGCAGCTTATGTCCTGTGTGCATTGCGTTGGCATCAGGAGGTCGCTTTTCAACGGACTGCTCTCCACGACAAACGTACTACGTGCCAACTATCAACTGCATGGCCCAACTCTCCCAGCTGTAAGTCGTCCACCACACAACACGTGCACTGTACACTCACTGCACGCTGATTGCTGTTACCACTGCTGGAACATGGCGCTGATACTCACACGTCATCATCATCAGCTAGCTGAAGTACCACAGTCTACAGGGGCATGTACAGAGGGCATTGTACAGAGAGGCACTACAATTGTAGTACTGTATATTGAAGGTGCTGACTTGTACAGAGTGTACTGAGAGATTGTACAGAGGTATTCTGCAGTTTTGTACGGAGAGGTACTGTGTAGAGAGATTGTACAGAGAGATGGCACCGATTGCATATACACGTCCATTGTGTACATGGCATTGCCAGCTTACTTTGAACTTTTGTGCATACAGTTAGGGTGTTGATTTTTTACCGCTGCTATATTGCTATTTTATCAGGCGCTGATCTCTCCTTTTCTTTCTTTCTTTTTTTTCAAATTAACTCTGCTAACATTTTTGGCTCATGTACTACTACTAAACACACACATCTCACATCTGCCCATAGAGATGAAGCTGTATGGGGCTGAGATAATGATCTTTTTTTTATCAGTATGAAATCAAAATATCAAAGTCTGGACTATATCTCCATTCACATAATTTAGCGACTGGATGTCAGGTCTTGCAGCATACTATTTTTGTTAATCATGAAAATAATGATTCTGACACAGATGTTCCTACTGGAGGATACTGTTAAGAATCCCACTGGAGGACTACTGTAGTAAGATGTTGACTGTGGCTGCGGCACAGGGCATGTGGTTGCTGCACCCCATTATTTAAGAAGGTAGCCTGCGTCCCCTTTTCCTCCTCTGTTCCACTAAGAGTGGAAGGTAGGTAGGTAAGTCGACTCTTGATTATTAGTTCTTTATAGCCGAAGTTCGTTATAACAAAAATCCACTCACACTATACAAGCAGCAAGTCATGACTGGCAAGTGTCCCCCTGTCAGTATGAATGCACTTGGTTTATATTCAAGATTTGGTTTGTTATAGACGAAAACCGTTCGCTATAAAGGGTCAACTTTGTATGGGTTCAAACAGGGACATGGACAGCAGTTTGCGATAATTATTACGAAATTCTCTATAGCGGTATGCGAGTTCTTTATAAGTGGAGTCGACTGTAGGCAGGTACTGTATTTCTCCAAATAGAAGTCGCACATTTTACGTTAGAATTTAAGGGCAAAAAAGGGGTTGCGACTACTGAAGTGGCATCCAAACAATATGGATCAAACCTGAAAGGGGCGGGGGGGGGGGGGGTGAGACTTATAATCGGAGAAATCCGGTGCGTAGGTCACCTTACCTGCAAGCCTGTGACGTGTGGAATCTTACATTGAATATTGTGTGCATAGGCCATTTGGTACACACCATCCATTCGCGGACGACGTGAGTGGAGAACGTCCCAAACGCATCCCACGAAAAATGGCTATGTTTTACCACGCCAATGGTTGCCGATTTAGTGATCAATTTCAGATTTACAAACTTCCCTCAAAGCATCTAAGGGGCGCGCTGGGCCACAATTATCGATCTTTTACACAAAAAGAAAAAAAAAGTTTCGCTTATTGGTCATGGTGGGTGGGTACTAGGGCTTGGCGGATAATGCCGGCAGAAAAATTGGCAGAATTCGGTACTTTTTCTGGTAAGTTTCATGCATGTTTGGTATGTGGATAAAGAAATGGAGCAGAATTCGAGGAATTGCCCGCCATAAGGTTTGTATGGTTCTGCCAATTTCGGTGCAAAAAAAGCAGAATCTGCCACCTTTTCGAGCATTATCCGCCAAGGCCTAGTGGGTACGGGTCAAGGAGTTTCGTTTAAAAAAATATTGATATGTGAGACAAGGCATTCTAACTGTCCCGTCAATCTATTTTTTGTTCGGGGGGGGGGGGTGCTAAGGGACCTGTCACACATGCACTCAAAAGTAGTGGATCCGCTGAAGCGACGTCGCAGGAGTGAAAACAGCAAAAAGAGAATTTCCGCTCCAGCGGAAACTCAAATCCACTGCCTCCAAAATTTTGGGAGCGGAACTCTCGCTTCTACTACGGGTTTCGCTTCAGCGGAAAACACCACGGTCTGCTGTATATGGACTTGCTACAAGAAATTCGTATGCGTACGATGTCCATGCAACAAAAATGCGTGCAATATAGTCATTGACCTCGTCTATTCTCCGTACCGTATGCACCACAGTCCACTTTACTCTCATTTTCCGCCAAAGTAGGAGTTTGCCCTGTTTGTATGTGTGACCATACACACGTGGTTTCGTTGGAGCGACACCAGGCTCGCTGTCGCAGAACCTCGACGCCGAAGCGAACCCCAGTGCATGTGTCACCGGGCCCTAACAGAATTTTTTTAATTTCGTGAAAATTATCGATAATGCCGGACTCGGAACTGCGGTACATGCGGCGCCAGTCGGGGCGAGAATCTGCCAGATCGTACCATCCCTCCACAGCATTCAGGACCTTCAGGTATGCACTAAAGCAGTCTTTCCAGCGTTTGCGTGGACCGCCAGGTGTCCGACGGGATGGGAGCAGTCCGAACAGCAGAATCTTCGGGATGCACTCCGATGGCATGCAAGCAACATGGCCTAGCCACTTAAGTCGCCGTTGGCGAATCCAGATAGCAAGTGGGTGCTTGTCCCCAAACATTTCTAGCAGTTGATCATTGCTGATCCACTCTTGCCAGGCATCTATCCTTGAGTTGCCCAGAACGGTACGCACACACTGCATATACATGTAGAACGTGGAGAGGCTACAAATGTCGGCTTGGAGTGGGTGGAGGGGGGGGGGGGGGGGGGATTCCCAGCACTCAGCTCTGTACAGCAGGATGGAAACAACGCACACATTGAAGATATTCTTCTTGGTGCGGACGGACAGATGGTGGTTGCTGAAAACTGGCTTCATACACGCACGTGCGCACTCGCACACACACATACGCACTCACACACACTCATACGCACACACGCACATGCTCGCGCGCGCACACACACACACGCACACAAACGCACATGCACGCGCGCGCACACACACACACGCACACACACACACATACACACCTTCCTTCCTTCTTCCACTACCATAGCTGGCTATGTGGCCCCATAAGGGGCAGACCAGGAGACGCGGTGTCCACCGGGCGGGGAATGCCAGACTCAGTGCGCGCGGCCGGCGCAAACAGTGTTACATTTGTGCCTCGCATTATCATGTGGCCGACAAAAACTGAGCGCACAAGTGCCACATAGGAGAGGCTTCGCCACAGGCTCTATGCGGGACTGGACAATAGCGTTGACAGCGTCACGGCAGGTGTCCCACCATCCCTGTCGATCTTGGACAATGTCACCAAGCTGCTCCAGAGGAACGCCAACAGCCATCAAGTCCCACTTCACGGAGTCCTTCCAGCGCTTACGGGGTCCATGCGGTGGACGTTTGGACGGTAACGCGCCGTACAGCAGCTGACGAGGTATTCAATCTTGCATGCGGGACACATGGCCAAGCCATCGAAGTCGGCAGACTCTGATTTTATCCGCGACCTCCGCCACATCGCCCCACATCTTACGAACCTGGAGAGCACACCTTGAACCTTGAACGCCCATTGCCGTAGCAATGATAGCGATGGCTTCCTCACACTGAGGCTCTTAGCCCGAAATCTGCAGTAAGGCGCATGCTGCTTGAGGTCACGAGGACGACGGCACACTCTGTCACCGCGGTAGTTGGGGCACGGGATGGCTGGGGCTTCCTTCTCGACCCTTGTCGACAACGCTGAAACCAGGCAGATCTCTCCTGCGCTGTGTCATACCAGTTCGCTTCAGACAAACCGATGACAGTAAAGTCCGAGGACACAACATTCCGGTACCTTGGAGAGCACACACACGCACACACGCACACGTACGCACACACACATGCACACAATGCCAACCATGCAATCATGCAGACACACACACACACACACACACACACACACGCATACAACATACACACGCATGTGCCCATACACCTGCGTGCGTATGGGCACATGCGGTACACACACCACCCATTAACCCTTTACTGTCCGATTAAAATGTATACAAGCCCACGCAACCACAAAATCTGAAACTAAAATTAGACGTAACTTTGGTTTGAATTTGACGATTTCCACGATCTTGGGCATCCTGGAAAGGTCTTGACGAGACGAACGCAATGAGCCTGCACTCGGCGCCACAGGATGCACTGGTCCAGCGCTGCAAGCCAGGGAACGCGCAAAAGCGCTGAGCTCACGCTCGAGATCGATCTCAATCCACCATGTCACCCCTGTTGCTCGTATCGAGCTCAAATATTTTCGTAGAGACTCCCGGGAACCTACTTTTGAATTTGAATCGGTGTAGCCTTGCCAACAGGTGACGTAAACAGGGAAAATCCCAGCCGTCGACATGCGCGTCGCGCTCTGAACGCACATTTCCCGGGACCAGAATTACGAGTGCGATAACTCAGCAACCGCTCTTCGTATCGCTTCGGGAATTGTTCGAGGCGACAGCTGAGACTTTTCTCTTCGACCTACATATTTCGATCTCTCCAAAAGACCTAGATTTGAGCAAGTTACGATAATTTCAAAATGCCTACCCCATCGATCCCATTGGATCGATGCTTGTATGTACGGACAGTAAAGGGTTAAAACAGGTCTGACTAACCAAAGACAACCAGAGTACAAACACAATCTGCCCTCTTTCATGCCTCCTTTATAACTACATGACTTGTAAGCAATATCAAAATAATAACAACTTCACTAGTTGTGCTGGCTACTACATCCCATGCATCAAAGGAGCAGTCCGCTCTGCTTTGTCTATGGTATCAAGAGTATATACCTCTATACTGTTGATGATAAGGACATTCTGCTTGTGTCTACAGTCCATTCAGAAAAAGATGGGCCCTGGCTCTGGCGAGCTCCCGTATTTGGCGATTTTTCGTGATTTCATTGTACACAGTGCAGTGCTGCGATATTTGAACTTTGAAAAAGAGTCCAAAAAGGGTACCTGAACTGGGGTTCGAACCCCACAATGCACTGTTGCAGGCAGGGTCAAACGGCCTGGATTTTGATGGTTTTTTTCCAATTCAATGCTTCTGGGGCAAAACCTGGCCGATATCCTATTCTTGTTATGGCTTGCTTTTTGGACAAATAGACTTCAGAAACATAATTGGAAGAGGATTCCATAGGGGATTGCAGAAAAAAATTCTAAAATAACTCAAAGTTTGACCCATTTATGGCCAAAAGCTAGAAGTCCATCTTTTTCTGAATGGACTGTATGAGATGTACCAATTCTTGGCCGCTGTTTCCCCGCTCCAAATTTCTTCACTTCACCCTCTAACTTCCTTTCTTTATTACAGTGCCTTGCATTCCTTCCGGAATTCCCCGTATAATATCATTCACAACACACTCCATAGCGAGGAAGTTCGTTCTTGGGTAGATGTTCCGTATCCTCCAGACAGCTGTTTGGCTCATTAAGACCTCCTCAGGGGAGGTAGATTAGATTAAGATTATTTCCAAATGGCCGAGTTTGTCGCTACTTCTGAGTTACATTGATCCAGTCCAAGAATACCAAGGGGCATGCTGCATGCAGTTCAAGAGGACCAAGACCTGCTGCATGCAGTTCAAGAGGACCAAGACATGCTGCATGCAGTTCAAGAGGACCAAGACATGCTGCATGCAGTTCAAGACGAAGAGGACCAGTCGTCCAGCAAGGCTACTACTTATAGTCACTGTAGTACTATAGCAGATACCACTGTAGTACCACAGGGGGAGAGGGAGGAGGGGGGGGGGGGGAGGAGGGTGCCCATTCATGGAACCATTTCTTCTGGATTTGCCGGTTGCACGTCCTTTCCGAAAAGGACAAAGTAAGATTACAGAAGTTACAAGTATGTGTACTCTCTTAGTACAGTAGTGGTTCCCATTGGTTGTTGCTTTACCTAGAGCAGTCAAATATTCCGATATATTTACAATTTCAATAGGGCTATATTGACCGCTTATATTTGACTCCTTTTTAGGGATTGAACACATGCTTTGGTTTGTCATGATAAATCCAAGTTGACTTTGTTCTAGGCCAATAGGAAATATAACCTCGTAAAAGACCTCCGCTTCACCTCGATCTTTTACTCGGCTTTTATTTCATACATGTATGTCGACCTCCTACCCAGTCAATACATACATGTACTTGCATAGCTTACAGTAGTGGTGTGCATGGGTAACCGTGCTACCCGTGCTACCCGTGCACACCCGTGAGGACCTCGGCTAAACAGGTACAGAATAGCACCCGAACACCCGAAGTCGCAGATGACATCATGTACAGTGCACGTGTACAAACTTTGTATAGTTCATGCAATACTGTAAAAGCCATTATTCTAACAAGGCGCATATATAACGATTTCCCAAAATCGACTGGTTTACGTGTACCAAAGGTAACGACTCTCGCTTATTCTCAACGCTCAATAGGACAGCATATGTATCGATTTCTGTATAACGATTTCTATTTTAACGAAAGATTTCTCCTCGTTAACTCGTTAGAGTTAGCACTTCGTTATATATATATGGCTTTTACAGTACTCCGCACGTCTATCCAGTGTGTAAGCAAGAGAACATGAAAACCAGAGTGTGCAGCTCGGATGGGTTGCTGTCACGGCGGAATTCCGTGATGATTGATGATCATTTTAGTGATGTAGTACGTACAAGCAGGATTCAAGCAGGTCTCTTTCTGCACAACTGCAGCTCAGTTGTACACACTACGCCATTTCCCACCTCAGATCTTCGCCAAATAATTATGATGTAATCACGGAATTCCGCCGTGACAGGATACCCATAGTAGAAAAAGTCCCAAGCTGCATATTCTGGTTTTCATGTCACTCTTGATGTAAAGGAAGGGGTGCATTGTGGCATTACCATGGAAACATTACCCAATCGGGTACCCGTGCTACCCGTGGAAACTACCCGAACCAGATACCCGAAGAAAATGTTACCCGACTCAGCCCTAGTTTACAGCGGCAGGGGAACGCGAGTAGAACTCTGGTGGTACAACCTGCCTCAAACATGTACACACTGTACTCTGTAATAGGCGATTCACACGACAGGCAAATCCACGTTTGTCAGGTGCCCGCAGGAAGTGAAACGTGAGGCTGCAGTTCACACGGCAGCGGGTGGCGGCCAGAGCTCCCGGGAGTATCCGGTGAGTATACGGCGTTACTGTGGTGATTTGGAATGAGTACCCAAAGACAAAGGCCAAACAACCAGGGTTTGAGACTACCGTACGATAGTACGACCTCACAGCCTCATAACTGTAAAAGTGCCCGCAGATGAGTGCATCCGCGGGCAAAAAGGCCATGGACACTTTTGATTCCCGCGGGCAAATTTTTGTCCCCCGCAGGAATATCTCCATGGTGACTTTCCTGTAAACGTGGATTTGCCTGTCGTGTGAATCGCCTATAATAGTGACCATGGTGACGTACAAGCTGAAGCAGCTGCCTGCCGCCCACCCCTTCACCACACACATACCACCACAGCCCTACCCGGACCCAAGACTCTCGCAGGGCACACGCCACCACTGCCTGCCGTAAACGGAGAAGATTCGGCATACATACATGTATAATAATTACTCAATCTGCGATTATACATTTATAGGCAACACGTTAACACAACGGCACAACAAATGAAGAGTTTCCGCACGGAAGTAACAGGGTTTCGGTAGGTATTATTTTTCGAAACAAGTCACTTACCGGTACCGGTGCTGGTAGACTATCAAGCTGCTAGCGACATAATCATTGCATGCTCCGCCGTCGCCCCTTCGAAGAACTGCGGTCATCATGGTCATTTGTGTAGGCCTGGCAAGACTTCAGCTCGCCTGGCTTGCAATGATACCATGCTCTAACATGCCGACTTGACTGCCTTCATTTCAGTTCCTACAGACCAGAACACAAAAGAGTGTTGTGTTTACCCGAGTTGTACAACATTGAAGTCGTTACTCAGGCCTGAACAAAGAATTAAAAGCAACGGCATCAATCACATACGACGCTAACACAACAGGCCCCAAACAAAGAACTGCTGCTTCCAAAGCAGGTCAGTGACTTACCTCGACTCACTGATGACCATGGCTGAAGACGGTACCTTCTGAGTCTGAACTTCTCCTTGCATATAACCTCATCTCAGTTCGACTAAGTCTGAATACTTGTCTTCGGTCACCTTAGTCCTTATTTCAAATGGAGCTGTTGCGTTGGCTAGACTAGTGGTGGTGAGTAGATCTATTGAGTGATGGCACTCTGCCTTGTGTCTTTACTTTTCATAGCCGGTAGATCTACGGCCCAATACGGGGTCGAAAGAAAGGTGCCATCTTGCACAATGATTATCTGGCCGGGTAGTGTAAGAGGGAGGACTTAGACTTAGGACGTAACTCGTTAGGTGTTGTGAAGCGTTGACTCGCCATGTGTATCGTTACCGCCCGCGTTCACACTTTTCAGACTTCAGCTGCTGGTCTGCGATGTGTTACTACTAGTATTAGTTGTGAGTGTGATGCGCTTGCTGGCACGAGTTGTTCAGCCTACACTCGTACCCTGTCGATGTACAGGTTTACCCTCATAATTACTGTAAAACCGGAAAGTTTAAAACGACCAAAAAGTAACGTTTTTGTAATTTTGGCATGACAACTTGCAGAAAGTTTAACGATGCATATACTGTACAACGGAAAGAACATACATCGATGTGCGCATGTGTACATACAACACAGACATCTCAAACCGGGTTCACGATAACATTTCTTCAAATAACCAAAAAGTGGTCGTTAAAATGACTCTGTGACTCGTTAGACTTTCCGGGTTTACAATAGTCAAAGCGGGCGAGCGCGGGGGGGGGGGGGGGGGGGGGGAGGAGGTTCAACACGCTCCGTGTCTCTTCGGGCGCTTTTCTTCTCCGTGGTTGACTGTCCAACCCATAAATAGCATAATGCCATATCTCCCAGTATTGACATTTCACACGGTCAGTCTGGCATGAGCACTGCTATTCGAATCTGTTTCCGTCTTGGACTGTCACGATAAAAATATATAATTCAAATGAATAGCAGCGCGAGTGGAGCTGTGGCCGATCGCCCATGCCTTGTTTGCTCAGTAAAGACATGAAGTTGCAGGGAGCATCGAGAATGTTCTTGAAGATAACTTCTACCTTCATGATAGGATGTAACCAAATCTTGTGATATGACGTAAGATAGTAAAAAAGTACAATTTCTTCTTCACCAATAGAATAACAATCACGATAGTGATAATGATAATTATTGTCTTTGCAATGATAGGAGTGGTAGGATCTGAATGAGTAAGGTTACTCACTGCTCCGGCTTGCTCCGGCGGAAGCCATCGACTCATAATACTGCCGGGTCAGCCTTGCTCGTTTGATATCGATGTAAATAAACTAAATACAGCTGAGTACAGAATGCGATTATATTTCGGGAATGCGACTGATGTCAAATAGGCAATTAGCCTGTGCTAGAAAAATGTTCAGCCGTAGCTTGGCCCAGTCAGGGAGTCACGGCCATAGTCTGATGGTACTCGATCCATGCTAACCATGGTACCCATAACGTTAGAAACAAGTCACTGTAATGATGTGATATACATAGGTCCGTGACTACTGGATGACTACAGCTAAGAATATCTCTACTCAAGTGCACATGCAACTACTATACGTAAAATAAAAGCTCACAAACAACACGAGACGAAGAGCAAATAACAATACTGGTACAACAAATAACAATACTGGTACAACGAGAGCAAGAACGGATGACTGGAACACACCACACATGTAGATGCCACATTTACAACTCTAGCAAAACCCGGCAACCATACACCTTCCGTTGGCACAGGTAGAAAAGCAACTGGTCACCTACAGAGAGTTGAAGTAGAAACTTTACATGGATGAGAGGTGGAGAGATTGAGGCACCGCGTAGAAACCAATGGAGAGACGGTTTGAGCTTACGACGAAGCAACAACATCATCCAGTGCAGTATCATTACTCGCATCGTCCTTCTGCCAGATATCCTTCTCTTGTCTGCGTAAGCGCCGGAACCTGGCAATGAAGAAGCGCGTGATGTACTGCCCAAACTCTAGCAATGTAAGCATACTGGCACCTATAAACAGACCAAGATTACCGCCGACACTGCCAAACAAAGTCGAGAGAGTGACCGATACTTGCTCATCGATCCTTTCATACGACAGGCTCTCGTAAAACACGTTAATTTGTGCAAAGTTCTCACGTACCAGTTGCAGGTTGGTAGTTATATTGCGCGGGTTGTCATAGAGTCCGAAATCTGTGAGCACTTCAATGATGAGCTCTGACGCAATGAAGTTCGGGAACAGATCCCACGACAATGCGGAGCCATAGATATAGGTGTTAGGCGGTGCCTCGCATGGTAACAGACACCTACTCCTGCACTCACTGTACACCGACACGTTATTATGAAATGCATAATCCAACAGCGAAGAGCAGGAGAAGTATTCCTGCACGCTGCAGTAGCGAGACACTCTTCGTCCCGATGGTAATGTCAACGTCACGCCAGCGGACACGGTGAGCGGCAGACATTCACACTCTTCAGCAATGTACTGATTCTGACAATCCAGCTCACAGCGAGCAGGAGAATACGGCAAGGACTTGTCACGATTCAAATTCTCGTTGGTACACGGTGGAGTACGGTAGGGAGAGCCAAGGATGTGACGACGCGCCGGCTTCACAGCAATATTCGCTCGTTGTCCTGGACCGACATAGATAGCGTGCTGTCCTCTTCGCACTAGCTCTCCAGGGTTGTGAATATATACCTCAACTCCAGCCGAGAGTAACGTTATTCCAGCATACTCGTTCTGGTTGACGTTGATGATGAACCTTCTTCCACCGTTGACACCAATGGTGGTCTGATATGGGAATCTTCCGTCAGCATTATACGTGTGACATAGTCCAAGCGCTGTGATGAATGTAATGAAAGAGCTGCTGTTCTCGTATGTATAAACAGTACCATTGGTTGACAGGCTCCTCGCCAGCTCATCCAGCACCATGTTTTCTTTGCTCTGACCGATCTCCTGTATAATCTCTGCCGGTAATCTTGTATCACTTTCGGTAAGAGTGTCTCTCTGCTGCGCAGTGAACGGACAACCTCGAGCATCATCAATCACCGTCAGATTGTATGTTCGGCACAGGAAAGCTAGATTGCGCAGGGATTTCGCCACACCCGACGCTAGTGCCACGTTGGAGTTACAGATGGTGATAGCGGGAGTGGGCAGGGAATCAGCTGTAATGATATCAACCTTAGTGTTGGATGGGAAACCAGCGTAGTTGATCGCTGCCGTTATGAAGAAGTAGAAAAACCCACACAGGCACCCTAGCACGCCCAACAACCACACGAACCTCAGCAAGAGACCACCACGAAATGTGTATTGAACACCGTGCATGGTAGTCTCGCCGAAGAATTCCCGGAGGCCACTGATACCGCCGTAATCCACTTCATCGCTACTAGCAGCGGTAGACCCATCGCTAGGATCCCCGCTGTCCGTCATTTCGAATACTGGCTATGTCCAAACTCTACAAAATACAACTATAAAATGAAACTGATCATGATGATTGCCGCATGATTACCGGTATTTTGAACATTATGAATGCAATTTTTGTTCAGTGTCACTGTCAGTGCATCGCTTTTGCAGCTACATCACACGTACATGTAGCTGCAATGATTATGTATAAGAACGAGGTCTGTCTCGTTGTCCAGGAAACGACCAATCAGCGACATTCCCGCCAAGGGCCTTATCAGAGTTTAAAGGGGAAGTTAAGGCAAAAATTAAAATTTCACCAGTTGTAGTCTTCGGGGTGCTGAGTCGAATGGTCTTGGTCCGAGGAAGCTGAGACGCTCCCTTCCTACTTGAATCCCAATCGAACTCGCGCACTTCCACCGAAACTGGGTGACTGCGCCCTACTAGATGGGGATTTGTATGCAAAATGTCACTAAAAGCGCCATTTCGTTCTTATAAAAGCACGGATGACCGCGATTGGCCCATATGTTGTAGTCTTTTGGACGCTGAGTCGACTGGTTTTGGTCCCAAAAGGCTGCGATGCAGCGTTCCTCCTTTATTCCCAATCGAACATGGTTGAAGAAGCGGTCACGTGGTCCTGGGTGCCCAAATCACCTGGTCACCACGCCAGCAGGTGACAACTTTCACACCAAGGTTCAACTCGAGTTCAACTCGAGTGACAGGACTGCACCCAAAAAAGGTCAAACAGGCTAGTAAGTTGTACCCTGCAGGCACGGTGACCAGGTGATTTGGGCACCCAGGAGCACGTGACCACTTGTTCAACCATGTTCCATTGGGAATAAAGGAGGAACGCTGCATCGCAGCCTTTTCGGACCAAAACCAGTCGACTAAGCATCCAAAAGACTACAACATATGGGCCAATCGCCGTCATCCGTGCTTTTATAAGAACGAAATGGCGCTTTTAGTGACATTTTGCATACAAATCCCCATAGTAGGGCGCAGTCACCCAGTTTCAGTGGAAGTGCGCGAGTTCGATTGGGATTCAAGTAGGAAGGGAGCGTCTCAGCTTCCTCGGACCACGACCATTCGACTCAGCACCCCGAAGACTACAACTGGTGCAATTTTAATTTTTGCCTTAACTTCCCCTTTAAAGCCCGCTCAATCGTTATTAATACTACTCTTGATGACGCGTCGAGGGCCTTGGATTAGTTTAAAGCCCGCTGAATATACTCTAAACTGGTGCGTACAACTCCCTGTATGCATAATAGTACGGTGCAGATAATGAACTCTGCATAACGTGTACGGTGTACTACTAAAAGCTACGCAATTCAGAAGTGTGTACGGTTTTTGCCTCCCGTATTCTTTCATCTGTACGAATTTTCTTTGTCAACAGCTTGCGGAAACCTATAAAAAGCGAGGATCAAAGTCATTAGAGTTATCGACAAGGGGCTCTCAAAGCCCCTAAATAGCTCCACAAGCTACATACATGTATGAATAAGAATGAAGCTCGCAATAAGAGCCCAGCATTTCATTTGCTTCCATTCTACTTTTAGTAGTCCTAAGTGGTGCTGAGTTACCATAACTTACCTAGAAGAAAATATTCTTTCATACCACACCAAGTCTCTCTGCACACAAACCACAAAACTACCCAATATAGTGGTACACAAGCATAATGGAAGTGAGATAATGCATGTAACCTCGTTCTAAAATAGTTAGTGCATGGCAGGGAGGGTCTTATGGCTTGTTTGTGCCCTTCAGGTTAGCCCTCGGGCCTACGGCCCTCAGGCTAACCTGTCGGGCACTAACAAGCCATAAGGCCCTCCCTGCCATGCACTAACCTATAACTAAAGCTACCGTAGCTCTACACATCTGCGCTGTTTTCAAGGCTCTGATCGAATCACATACATGTACATCATAGTGTACATACTGGTACTCAGTCCGGAGTGCAGGACAGGCTAGTCCACGGCATGGTAGAGTCTACCACAGCACTCGTCATCATACTTCATAGTGACTATGCATGGTGACCATGCATAGTGACCATGCATGGTCACCATGCATAGTGACTATGCATGGAGACCACCACTGGCACTGACCGGCCTGACGGTGACCGACTCGGACAGTCGGAGCACGGAAAGGGGCCCAGATATCAAGACAAGAGTGGTTATGACTGTACTCATGATGCCATGCTACTGAGCACACAGCCACAGACTCAGGTCTACATGGTCTAGCTGGGACCCAGGATCATCGACCATACCAGGCACGTAGCACCGCAGTCGGAGGTGGTCCGGCTGGGGGGTCGGGGGCCGACGGGAAGTCTCTCCCTGGAAATTTTGAAATTAGGGTGCAAAATCCTGCATTCCGGGCGTGGTCGGGCGGAAAAGTGGTCCGGCCAAAGGCGGATCTGCCAGACCAGCTGCTACACCCCTGCATTCAGACCCCTGCATTCAGACCCTGTGTACATTGTACAATGTCAATAGTACCATCTCTACAATGTCATACAGTCAACTTTGCGTATAACGACACTCGGTCGGGTACCAGAAAAGTGTCCTTATTCGCGAAGTGTCGTTATACCCGAAGTCTCATTATAATGTATGCAGGTAGAATGGACTTTGCTCTGGGCATGAAAAGTCTGTCGTTATTCGCGAATTGTCGTTATATCCGCAGTCGTTATATCCGCAGTCGTTATATCCGCAGTCGTTATATCCGCAGTCGTTATATCCGCAGTCGTTATATCCGCAGTCGTTATATCCGCAGTCGTTATATCCGCAGTCGTTATATCCGCAGTCGTTATATCCGCAGTCGTTATATCCGCAGTCGTTATATCCGCAGTCGTTATATCCGCAGTCGTTATATCCGCAGTCGTTATATCCGCAGTCGTTATATCCGCAGTCGTTATATCCGCAGTCGTTATATCCGCAGTCGTTATATCCGCAGTCGTTATATCCGCAGTCGTTATATCCGCAGTCGTTATATCCGCAGTCGTTATATCCGCAGTCGTTATATTCGCAGTCGTTATATTCGCAGTCGTTATATCCGCAGTCGTTTATATCCGCAGTCGTTATATCCGCAGTCGTTATATCCGCAGTCGTTATATCCGCAGTCGTTATATCCGCAGTCGTTATATCCGCAGTCGTTATATCCGCAGTGGTTATATCCGCAGTCGTTATATCCGCAGTCGTTATATCCGCAGTCGTTATATCCGCAGTGGTTATATCCGCAGTCGTTATATCCGCAGTCGTTATATCCGCAGTCGTTATATCCGCAGTCGTTATATCCGCAGTCGTTATATCCGCAGTCGTTATTAGTGAAGTTGACTGTATACGTACGCAGTGCTGCTCAATATGAAGTCTGATCGTGTGAGTCAAGTTTGCGCCTTGCACCATTTCGCAGCCCAGTGTTCGCAGGTCTAGAGCCGCGCAATGCCAGGCGCGTACTTGAGTGACTCGATGGGATTTCCACATTGAGCAGTGCTGTTGTACACAATAGTACTATATGCACACTACAATGTGTAGAACATGCACATGTACAAGTAACTCGAACTTGTGATACTACGAGTAGTGTAGTGTAGTGTAGTGTAGTGTAGTGTAGTGTAGTGTAGTGTAGTGTAGTGTAGTGTAGTGTAGTGTAGTGTAGTGTAGTGTAGTGTAGTGTAGTGTAGTGTAGTGTAGTGTAGTGTAGTGTAGTGTAGTGTAGTGTAGTGTAGTGTAGTGTAGTGTAGTGTAGTGTAGTGTAGAGTAGTGTAGAGTAGTGTAGCATGAAAACTCAGCCTCATTTTAAAATAAAAATGTACAGGGGAATGAAAGGGAAAAAGAAAACTCAAATCCGATAGGCTGGAGCAGCAGCAGGTAGCCATGGACTCAGCTCTACACCCAGCTACCATGGTTACCGAGTAACTCAATGTGATCACTATGGCAAAGCAGCAGTTGCCTACGCATCAGTGCAGTGTAATCCAACACCTTCCTCCTGTACTGCATGCCTCGCTGAGTTCTCAGTCTGTGGCCATAGTGGCAGAGAACTGCACGAGCGTTGAGCCTGTCTCTCCCAACACAACCTTCTTGACGTACACCCATGCTGCTGGGACACCGTCGTGAGGGCCCAGCGCAGTCACACTAACAATCTCATTAGGACTTCCTTGCACGTTTACCTGCAAACCTGTCGCCGTACACTCGTACATGTAAGGAAAGCGACTCTCCGCAACTGGAACGTACTTGTCCAGTTCGCCCAGAAGAACCCAGCCATTGTCGCACATCACTGGCCAGATGGTTGTCAGGTATGGCGTGAAACTTCCATCTTTTGGACTGGCTGGTATTGTCAAAATCTCAGCAGAGCCATCATCTGTTGTCGGGACAGTGGCAGTATTCACACACTGGCTGGCTGCATGACCAGTGATGCACGGCGGTTCATTCCATCGTACACGATACACCAACAACACAGAGTCAGCGACATCACTGTCTGACCCGACATCACTGTCTGACCCGACATCACTGTCTGACCCGACATCACTGTCTGACCCGACATCACTGTCTGACCCGGACTGGCCTGGTCTAGTCGTATTACACAGTGTAGCCAGGTTGCCAGATGGTAACCAAAGATCAGCGGCTGTAAGCATCCAACTTGCCGTCAGCTGGAAAGATACCAGAATGAACGCCACCGTCTGCTTTCCCCTACCGCAGTAGGTACCAAAGATACTGCCATTTTGTGGTGCTCGTTTACTGCTCATAGTGGCATCAAGAGCAGTGGCTGGCTTTGCTGGCTGCAGTAGCCTGCCGTTTTGCTGGCAAGTGCGCATTATCAGAGATCTATTAGTCATGCCTGGAGCATCGCTGAATCCAACCGGGCCAGTCGATAGGATAGCTAGTATAGTGTGCAGCTCCAGTGAAGCATTGGTATGATCAGCTGGACAGCCCTGTGGCTTGCAGCCTCCGATTTGAGTAGCAAGTGGCATGTTGTCAGTAGTCCAGAAGGTATCCTTGGACGGTGCTACACCCATGGACCACATCAACAGAGAGCTGAAGCCCACTTTATAGCTTACACCGTTCCTGAAGTCTCGGCTAGCTCTGATGTTTGTGACGTAGGGATAGTAAAGTGAGAGAAGTACATTTGTAGATGCTGCCAGACACCATTGCATTGGAATATCTTTATCCACAGCTGCTTGGTTCAGACCATCCATCCACATCTCTGCAGCCGACACTGATTTCGTCAGAGCTGATACACAATAGTAATTGGCTGTAAGGAAGTCAATTTCGTATGACATCATTCCCATGCTGATGCCCAGTGTGAATAGTGCAGTGTAGAACACAGAAGCCTGCTCTGGTGTGCTGGTCATGAAAGCACCATGACATAGTGATGCATTGCTGATCAACATGGAGAAGTTCCCTCCATTACTCTTACTCTTAGCATACTTGGTATCATTGCAAAAATACGGCGCATACAGCTGAAGCGGAAGGCCGAATTTCTCCCGAAATGCCTTGACAGACATGCCAGCGTACGCTGCATTCGGTTCCCACTCACTAACACACCAGGATACATCAGTTCCCTTCAGCCACCATTCTCCTTGATGCGATAAATAACGAATTGGAACATTGATGTCATCCAAGTAGGCCTTGACGTTCAACAGCTTCTGCACACAGCCCTCCGTACAGTAACAGTACATAGCTCCGTTGTCGGTCTGATAGCCGAGGTATTGTAGAGTCGGGTCTGCACGTTTCGCGGCTTTGCCGTTAGGGGAGTGCGTAGCCTGCATGAGTTTCCCGTAATCATGCATGGCCTGTGTCAGACCATGCTGGCCATAGAAAACTAGAAATGTTTGATTGAATCCAGCCGGCAAGCTCAGGACAGAGCGGCTTATACCGGGTATCCAGTCAGCCTTCTCTCCATTGTAGCGGGTGTTTGTCTGACTGGAGCTCAGGAAGTGATCAAACACGGACAGTATGATGACGCCCGCAGTGTTCACTGGTGCAGCGCTATTCACATAAACTCGTGGACCTGTTGTTATGCCATAGTTTTTTCTCTCTTCTTCAGGACCAATGGCATTTTGAACTTGGGATGACTGCCAGCCTAGATACGTGGCATGCTCAAGGAACGAGTCTTCGGCCTTCCTTAGTACCGGATAATTGGTGATGACGTCACCAGAGTCGGCACCGTGCGTTCCCGTCAATGATGTGTTTGTGATGTTGTATGTGAAAGCAATGATGTTTCCCACACGTGGGTACGTCTTTGCAATTGTCACAAACGTGACATCGCCGGCCTTCCAGGTTTCCTCCCAGCCACTGTAATCCCCTATGGAGTCAACATCACTTCGCAGTCTCCTGCTCGCCAGGACTAATTTCTTAGCGACAGGCTTTGGAGCATTTTCCTTGCCATCATGCCTGCTAGAGTCATCAGTGACTGTGTGGTTTGCATCGCTAGAAAACCACTCCTGCTCGCTGATGATAGCCACACCAGATCCATATAGAAGTGGCTGTTCATCCAGAAGGATTGTGTAGTCGCCAGCTGAGTTTGCGCGTAATCGCAACTGAGCATCACAGTGCGACCATAGCAGTGTGAACGCTGCAAACAGCATCACAGTCATCCATATCAACAACTGTGTGTCATTGGCTTTGGCTTCGGTTGGTCTACGAAAGATACTCGGTAGCGAGCAAATCTAGAGTGCAGTCCTCATCCGGAGTAAGATCAGGATTGGATGAGACTGCCGGCAGCATGCCAGCCTGTCCTGCATTTAATTACTATAGCTAGACTTTTAGTCCAAGTCTTGTTGTTCATTGTGAACTATGGAGTACAAATGCGCTAAGTGGATTAGACTATTTTAGAGGTCTACGTCTAGTACCAGTATCTATACCAAACGGGGAGTGACATCTGGTGTCCATCACCAATGGTTACCGTCCTTGGACTTGGTGTCACTTGCCAGTAATCCCGGCTCAGAGACAAGCCACTTTGTCAGCTTGTCAACCAACGTCACAATGAAATTATTGAATAACATGACTCTTTGCTATATATGTTACATGCAGTCGTGGTACTCCACTAGACTCTCAAGTAATTCAGTTGGAGGTGGGTCGTGCTCGTGATCTCGCCACAGGCAGGAGTCAGGCTCACTCCTGAGGCCCCAGCGCCAGTGCTGACAGACGACGTCGACGTGCAAGTCAGATGTCCTTGGTGGTCCTCATGTCGGTATCCATGGTATCATGTCGGTAGCAACTATCATGTAGGTAAAAATACTGCTGCTACTGTAGAGTGTAGTACTGTAGCAGCCTACAAAAAAATATTTGTCCAATGCACTGCCAGCCCGGCATGGCCTGGATGTTGGAAGTAACCCTCACGGATATCGCCATGTACGGTGTGGCATGTCTGCATGTGTGACGCGTCCTTGGAGATGTTAGCTCGCCGACGGTCCGTTGAATGTTCGAGATCATCTGTCTCGGAGCACATGACCGTCTATGAGTAGCGACAACAGTCAGTACAATGCCAATGGGTATTGGCCAAACGTTACACTCCCCTTGTACTGGCCAAGGCAGCAGCAGCAGTAACACCAACAGCACTGAGCCGCAGCGGCATGAACACACACACCTGCACCAGTCCCACAGTCTACAGACTCAGGACATGGACACTCGTACTACATGCCAGTGTCCACCGGTAGACGTTTCATACTACAGCCTACTAGTACTACGGGGTTTCAAATCGCTCGGCATCAGGAAAGAGCTGCATGTAAAGTCTACAATAGACTACATGTCGAGAACGACGAACTCTATATTTTGTCGAGACCAAACAAAGCTTTCGTGGATCGAGAGAGAGTAAGCTGCATTCAGGAACAAGTCGATACCGATGGTCGTGTTCTTGTCGGCTGCCACGCTAACTGTGGGACGCGCCTAGCCGCGGAGTGCGTAGCACAGGAATGAAGCCGTAGTCCAATTCTGGTAGGGCCTGCAACAGCAAGTACAGACTGAGTATCGCAGCCTCTTATCTGTGCGGTTGTGTTCGACTTGCTGTAACTGTCAGTTCACTGAACGAGATATTCCCGACAATCAGTGATTCTGCTCAATCTTCTCTTCCCAGCTCCTCTCCCTCCTACTCCTCCTCGTGGTCATCATCAACGCCTGTCCCTCTCCTCACCAGGGGTCTTTGCAATTCGAACTTGAGACATTGCTTTCTTCTCAACGAGTAACAGCACGACACGGTCAGTTCGAGGCGGGTGTGTGTGTTTGTACTACTAGTTTGTGGACTTCGTTTAGGCGAAGGCATTTGACCTCGCCCTGACTCGACTGTGTGAGTTCACCGAGGTCCGTGTTCGTCACCTTCCGGCGTGCAGGAAAAGTCTCCGACTGGCTCACCGCATCTTCAGTGCAGAAGAGCATCATTGTGGTGTCTCGCTAGCGCTTTCACCCCTCGTCCGTCGTGAAGGTCTGCGGCCGCTATGGATGCGTCCGCTAACAGCCATGACCTACGTCGCCTGCAGGCCAAAGCGCAGCAGATCCTCAGCCAGGACGACAACGACTATTTCAACTATGTTCTGAATGAATACTGGCAGTATCGTAACGTGGATGGTTTAGTACTGTGTCTGTTGTCCGTACTGGACACTCCCGTCAAGCTTGATCTACTCAACGGTGTGCGAGATATCATTGACGAGAAAGATGTGGAGAGGTTTGACGTGGTTGCACCGTTCAAGAAGATGGCAAACCCACCGGTGAAGCAGGCCACATTGCAACGTCGGGATCAGCTTCGCTCCGGCAATGCCAGCAGCGCGGGTAATGCTGTAGGCAGTACAGATGCAGGTGGTAGTATGGCGGGCAGTGCAGCTGGGAATCACAGAGAACAACCAGTGCAGCAGCTACGCCAGGTCACACTGAACAGAATGAGTGATAGACAATCACTTGGATTCAGTATCTGCGGTGGTCGGGAGCATGGTATGGGAGTGTATGTGTCAACCCTGGACCCAGGTTCACTGGCCGAACGCAGTGGTCTACGTGTTGGGGATCGACTACTGGATGTCAATGGCATGAATTTTGAGCACGTTGCCCACTCTACAGCCGTGAAAGTGTTGAAAAGCCCTGGTCGTATTGTGCTGTTGGTACGTCCGGCTAAACGTCCCGCTGGGGGTAGTAGGGCTGCACAGCTACGAGTGGAAGAGACGGGTAACAAGAGGTAAGTCCTCGGTTGTGTGACTGAAGCACCGGATAACCTTTACAGCACGTATACTCATGAGCCATGAGCCTGGCTTTCATTGAGCAGAGCGATGCCAATGCCACACTACAGTACTACAGTACTACAGTACTACAGTACATACATGTAGCTTCATAATCATGTTGCTACATGCATCGGTTCATGCAGCGGTTCATGCATCGGTTCATGCATCGGTTCATGCAGCGGTTCATGCAGCGGTTCATTCAGCGGTTCATGCATGTGACTCGTTGAAAATACACATGCATGAATGGATGAGCATCCGAGTGTTCTGTTCAGCCTGATCGTAATCACATGTAAGTACATGGCTTACTGTACCAACTCTAATGGATCTCAAAGCCAGTGTAAGGTTACATGACTAGTAGTTGAACACTAAACTCAACACTAGACTGAACACTAGACTGAACACTAGACTGAACACTACTCGGACTGCCAATATAGCGACTGCACTGTTCATGTTATCTGTTCCTGGGCTGCTCAGGAGATCAAGGTCCAGTCCCCAGATATCGGAACGGACAGGCAGTATTGGTTCTCTGCCAGTTGCAGCCACCGAGCCCCAAGAAAATGGCAGAGATTCAGATTTGGATGCGGTAAGAACTGATGAGTGCAATTGCAGTGTCTTTGTCCCAGTAGTCGCAGATTCGCAGCAGCTATCCGGCATGATTACAGCAGAGTGATGTCACGATGACATCATTGTATGCACTGCAGTGATTATGATGGCATGCCACATGTATGTGCAAGATTAACCTGCTGCTCTTAAATGATGATGTAATTATGACATCATCATGATGCAATGGTGAATAACGATACTGCCTGAAGTGCAGAGGGAACTTCATGTATACAGTCATGTACATACCGTGAGTCAGTTTGCTGTGTGTACATTTCTATGGTGCAGCATGCATCCCTTCATGCTCTGAGTGAGCTGCGGATGGGAGGTGGATCGATTGACGTGCGCAAAGTCAATCTTCCCGTGGAACCAGGCCATCCGCTGGGCATCGCTATACGCGGTGGCAAGGAACATAGTGTGGGAATTTTCATCTCTCAGTAAGTTATCCGCCTTCAGTACTCCTGCCTGGTTTGAACTTACTATAGGTCTATCCTAACCTTGTTAGTACGGCATTGGTTACAAGACAAACCTCATTAGTAGACAATGATACAAAATCCCCCGACGGATGAAATTGAGCTCAAAGTCATCCATATCTACTACCTCCACGGATGAGCTACCAGTATGTTTGAGCAAAGCAGCTGTGTGGGACTAGAGTTTGGCAATTCCAATCAAGAGAATTGTCCTCGGTACGGGGATGGTGATGTACAAGTGGAGTGGGCTAGTCAAGAGTGCTTTGTGGATTCAAGTGATGGAGCCACCGATCATGGACTTGCTAGTTGAAAGTTTTTTAAATGACTTGTTCCCATGTTATTCTTATCATTATTCCCACGGTTACCCTTATCAGTGTTACCATGGTTACCTGTATCGTTGTTCCCACGGCTACCCTTACCATTGTTCCCACGGTTATCCTTATCACTGTTCCCATGGCTACATATGTTAATGTTCCCACGGTTACCTCTGTATCATTGCTCAGTGTGGAAGACCGATCACAGGCAGCAAAGCATGGTCTGCAACTTGGTGACCAGATTCTGGACGTGAATGGCGTAAGCTTTCTGGACATTGGTCACGCAGATGCTATCATGAAGTTGAAACAGAGCCCTCTGCTGATGATGACGGTCAAGGTTGGTTACTAGTCTATTTTCCATTCGGCATAGCTACGTGTACATGCTGTTACATTGTTTTGTGAGCAGAGCACACCGGCTCACATACAGGTATCCGTCCTTCACTTATCCGTAATTTGCTCTCGAACAAGTGGTCCCTTGAATGGAAGGAAATGCGGGCAAAATGTGCTGCACTGAATGGCTATAGAATCAGTATACAGTATACTGTAGTATAGTATAGACTATAGATCAGTACAGACTATAGATCAGTATAGACTATAGATCAGTATAGACTATAGATCAGTATAGACTATAGATCAGTATAGACTAGGGGTGAAACAATTATACCGAATATTCGAATACTCGTTTGGATTTTTCAACTTTAATCGTACTCGGAATAAATCAGAGTACTCGCTCATACATGGTACATGCATTTACCACAGAAGTCTGCAGTTTCAGAGCAGCAGTCAGCAGATATTGATGTGCAGAGTGTGTGGTGAGCATTTGTACAGGAGTAGAGAGAGCCCAAATGACCCACCAATCAATACACCGGAGAAAAGGACTGCCAATTTGTTCAAACAGGGTTGTACCATGTGATTGTTAAGGCCCTTGGTGTGCGATTTTTAGGATATCAAGAATACTCGAATACTCGAATATTCGATCGGAGAAAATCAGAGTACTCGAACTCGGGATCTCAGTGCCAACTTTCACCCCTAGTATAGACTATAGATCAGTACAGACTATAGATCAGTACAGACTTCACTAATCCACACATGTACCTTGCTACATATCCACACATCCCGTGTGGACCCGTGCTCAAAGGGGATCCCACGATAAGTGCAGGTCTACTGTGTTTTTAATCTTTAGTGAACACTACCGCTGGAGAAGCACTCCCCGGGAGACCTCAGGTGACCAGTGGTTCAAAATCAGTTCAGAGATGCTGGCATACACAATGATTGTATGAAGTAGAGAGCAGTATGCCGGGTGGGTTGCGCACAACCCTTACCTTCTAAATACCTCATTGAACCTTTCACGGCACTCATCAGTGACATAACATTATTGAAAATGCATTGTAAAAGCATTTTCGATAACGTTTAATACGGTAAACCATTTCTCCCGCTGCCACTCTGCTCTTTGGCCAGGGCACTCCCTGGTTATCAGGTCAGGCTGTTGATTGTGATGATTATAAAGTACTGCCTCTTCCCAGTAAAACAGTGATTGATGGTGGTGGTGGTGGTGGTGATGATGGGAGAAGAACGTGTTATTGCGTACTTCCAAGCAGGCTGTCAAATGTACTGTTCAACATGCGGCCTTTGCTGTCATGGATACATACCAAATGTACTGTTCAACATGTCTTTGCTGTAATATGGATACATACCGAATCAGTGATGCGAGCCTGTGTGCTGTGGTGTGCTGTGGTGTGTTGTGGTGTGCTGCTATTCTGTAACAGGCTATGGGCAGAATTCCACTTGCTGGTCGCTCTACTGATGGCCAGCTAAAGTGGATAGAGCCAGCTGGCATGGATCCTGAGCCAGAGGGTGAGTCATTCCAATCAGTGTAGCACTGTAGCTATGTGCATGTGTCCATTGAGTTAGTAGTCACATGACTGGGACATCACGGTACCTGTGTAGCAGGTGTTCCAATGGACCTATTGCGCAATGACATAATTTGTGCCATAAACACCCTTCACAGCCACCTGGGTATGGTCGTCTGGCGTGTTGAACAGTGCATTCCTGATCCCAGCGTACTCACAAGCATTACTCATACATTCCATATTTGGCAATGCGCAATGGGTCAATTGCCATGGCTAATCATGACTCAGAACTGACCTGGTTTTCTACATGTTGCAAAAACAACTGTAACAATGGACATTGCTGTTTTTGTGCTGATTCCCATGGCTGTCCTTACAGATCCAAGTCCAGATGTGAGACAGTCACCCTCTCTCCGCGTCTCGTCCAAACCATCCACACCAGAGCCTAGTAGACGGCCCGCGCCAACGGACACAAGCACCACACCAGCAAGCAATAGCACAGACTCACCGAAGAAAGACACCATGTCGCGTCGTTTCCAGGACATGCTGAGAGGAACGAATCGATCACAGCGAGAGGGCAATGACGAAGATGATGGCGCATCTCCTAGCAAGAAATCATCACGCCAGCGTTCCATGACACTACCGTCACGACGTTCGCGATCACTCACCAAGGCTGATTATGAAGACGGACAGACGCCTACACGACGTTCACGGTCACGTAGCAAGTCGCAAAGTCGTGATTCAGATGAAGAACATGACGAGGAAGAAGATCGTGAGAACATGGAGAAGGTCAGTACGACAAAGAGGAAGAGTGTTGGAGGTCTGTCAGCTGCTCTGGGTGTAGGACAGCGGCTGGTGAGCTCAATGAGAAAGAAGACAAACAGCAATGACCCACCACCAGCTCCTGCTCTGCCGAACAATCAAATAAAATCCAGTCCATTGCTGAGCGGACGACGAGGATCAGCTGCCGCTCCACCTCTGTCGGCAACCAGTCCAAGTCCCAAGCTGTCACGTCAGGATGGTGATGGAAGTGATGCATCAGATACAAAGCCCAAAGATCTAACTAGGTAAGCGAGAAAGTCAGTTGCTCGTAACACGTTCCATGTACACGTACTAGTAGTGCATGGTAGGCAAGCAAAGTGGCTCTGAGCATTACCGCTATGATACGAATGGCATGGTAACTACCAGTGTCATGGTAACCATCAATGTCATGTGTTGCAAAAGAAGGATCTATGGACGGGATTCGAACCCAGCACCCCTGTCTTTCCGGGACAGTGCCCTACCGATTGGGCTACCGGGGATCACGCACACTCACTCATGGGTCCTTCTTGCTACATACGTTTACCATGACACTGGTACTACCAGTGTCATGGCAACAAGCCAGCAGCGTAACTACCAGTGTCATGGTAACAAGCCAGTAGCGTTGCTAGCGGTAACCATCAGGAAGACCTGCAAAACTGCTTTTCCCGGTGGCTGCTCGCCCATGCCTGTATCCCTGGAAGGGAGTGAGACTGTGCCCTGTTCACTTGTTTGTTCCTAGCCAGTGCTTGAACGCGGCACTCAACTCAGCAATAGTGTTCTCAACGGACATCCGGAGCGCACCCCTAGAAAGGAGCACCATCGTTGTGATCATTTCATCCCACCTTCCAACCCGGCAAATATTTTGATTTTGATAAAAACGATTCAAAGCCTCTCAATTACTTAGTAATACTTGATGTATATATAAGAATAATAACATTAGTTACACTTTCACACCAAACTAGCTCGGCGCAGCACCAATCACTGCAGGGGAACCCGACCCTCCACCATCGCCAACTCACGAAGCATGTGAACTGGACGATGACGGGCCGACCGAGCACCCCTGACACACAACACAGCGGAACGTAGCAGCGCGAAAGACACCCGACAACGATAATAACTCATCAACGACGAATAGCTACCTCCCGAAGATTGAGATCATTTCATCGTATTGTGTATACCTATACCTGCCCACTGCTGACAGACAGTGGCGTTAAAACATGACATTGTATCACTCAGAAGTGAGGGTGAGGCGTCTTGCAGTTTCATTGTGCGTGACTGTTCTACTCAAATATCTGTTCTTTTCAGACCTGCGCCGCCATCACAAATCACTGCCACCACTGCCACTGGTAGTGGAGGCGGTGGCTCGCCATTCTTCTCACGTGGTCTTGGGTCACAAGTAATGCTGACGTCTATGGCAGCGCAGGCAAGCAAACAAGCTCAGACAGTACTGGAAACATCGTCAGCAAGTTGTATGACAGAAGCAGAGTGTGGAGCGCTATGGCTGAACCTAAAGAGGGTGAGACAGCATTACCGGTATCTTCTCCCTCTGGTACCCCTGACTATCTCTCCCTCCTCTTTCTCTTTCTCTCTCGTTCTCTTCTTTTCCTTGAACATCTCTTCTACGAATGAGGAGGATTCTTGCAAAATGTCCATCCCAATCTGACACATACCCCGGCTGCACTGGCAGTGAAGCACTTGCTACAATAGCCCCTAGTCTTATAGGTACGGATGGTGCACTCTTGTTGGTATTGCGTTTTGACTTGATGGCTGAACAACTATTGTCTTTCCATATTCTGTGTGTGTGTGTGCAACTGTTCCTTGCAACAGTATGAGGAAGACCAGAGTATTGTAGACTTCACCACAGCTCTGCTGCCACTTCTAAACACGTCCAAGAAAGTTGAACTGCTGCGTGATATTCGGTAAGCTGTGGTACATCAAGAAATTACTCAGTCAAACTGTATGTGGCTGTGACTGATGGTCAAGAGTAATGTTTTTCTACTCGGGAAGTGCCTACACCATACTGGCTGAGTCAAGTGCCTACACCATTCTGGCTGAGTCTCGGGAAGTGCCTACACCATACTGGCTGAGTCACCATACTGGCTGAGTGCCTACACCATACTGGCTGAGTCTTGATGCCACACTGATGATACACATACGAGCACATGCAAGAACGTGTGAACTCCACAATGCTCTGCATAGGCATAGTATGGTGCAGTTTCCCCATAACTGTGTAGTGTAATGCTCAGCAGCAGTATGTCTGTATTTAGGGCTGTATGTGTGTGTGTTGCTGTTACCACTGTGATTCGGTATTGTAGGTCCCTGATCAATGTACAGCACATTCAACAGTTTGATGAGCTGGTGTCTAAACGTGAGATGGAGGCTATGATGGAGCGTAACAAAACACGGCCAGCAGTAGGGCCCGGAGCAGAAGGTACGGAGACCATGCAGTCATGTACACAGTGCTGTTGCCACACTGTGGCTACAACCATGCAGTCATGCACTGCACCTGCATGTGTGCTGCTGTGTAGGGGTGGAAAGGTCCTCACATACAGCATTTTCCCATCTGTAGGAACTCCACCACCCTTTTTAAGGGTACAGTAAAATATTTTTTTAAATTTCCATACAGTTCATGAGTTTGAGGGAGTTTGTATGGAAATGTAAGATTAACCCTTTTAATACCGGCAAGTTACTTTTGTATGTGAAATCCATAACATTTAGAAGGATGCCAATAACTCACAACTAGGCCACATTTTGTATGTGCAAGTTATGTTTTCTTGGAAGTCTAGTACTACTTCTTAACCATGGACAAATTTATTTTCTCATACCACACACATACGCTGCTAAATTGGCACCTCTACGTCTAAACACAGAAATTGTACACATGCAAATCGTCAGAGTTCCGACATTGACATGATACTGCCAAAACAAGTCGACTTCGGAGCGGAAACAAACGCCATAGCCATCACAAACTTCAGTGGCCATGCCTCGCTCGCAAATGAGAGCAGCATCGCCCCAGAATCGCTGTCGGAAAGCTCCGTACGGTCGCACGCCGCGCTGCGCTGCCGTCACTCAGGTACGTAGAAAGTTGATGGCCTAAAATCCGTCTCTGGGAGACTGTCGACACGGGAATCGCTCTCCATGGCTTCCCCACCATAAGCACCATCAGCTTCTTCCAGGTACATCACGACGACATCGTCTTCAGCGGCTGGCGCTCCCCATATTTGCGTGAGAATTTACTTGGCGTGCGCCCCGCTCTGTAATTTGAAATTCGCTTGCATCGGCGGCTGGAACGAAGTATTTATCTATCTGCCGTCGGTCCCAGAGCGAATGACTGCTAGGTCCTCGTCGGAGAAGTCATCCGAGGACGAAAGGAACTCACTGCGCAAGAGAAAATGCACCTGACGATGTTTTGACGGAGGCGGACGGCATTATCAGCGCGGGTGTATTTCCGTAAGTTTTCGATCGCGCAGTTCTCAATGAAATCAAATGGGACACGCGTGGATCTCTTCAGCTACCGATAGGATCATACCTTGGCTGTGTGAGGGCCACGGGAAATCCCCGTGGGCTGATGCTTCCTGTCATGCCAGGCATGGTTTTGGATGCATGTCGAATGCGTCAACAACGTTGACGCATTCAAGTATGGGGCTGCCGGTAAAGGGTTAACGTACACGGTAAACAATACTCTTAGGAAAGCACTTGTTGTCCCACTGTTTGCAAAGCCATGCATTGTCTGTGACTGATATAATTCAACCACGTTGTTTCTTCACCCCGTGCACAGCAAAAGAAGTGAAGCCAGCGCCCAAGTCACCAGAGCATGGGCAACTATTCTCCGCCATACAGTGTAAGCAACATTGGTCAAGGCATGATGATGATGCCATGCATGAATCATAGTGACGTCATACACAAATCATGACGATGTAATAATGAACACCTTGGACACGCCTAGACAAGAAGCTCGCCTGTGGTCGTCTCGTTATGGGAAATATTCTTGCAGACCTACAGTACTGGTCCCAGGTTGTGTGTGTGCGGGGTGTGTGTGTGTGCGGGGTGTGTGAGGGTGAAAAGTTGAAAACATACAGAATCTGATAATGGGACTGGCATTGTGTTTCTCTGTGTTTGTAGCTGGCAGACCTCAGCTCAGAAAGGTTCTATCAAGTCCAGGCCAAATGGAGGGATCTCCGTCAGCATCCAGCAACCGACCGTCGAGAACAAGCGGTGGTGGTGGTGGTGGTGGTGGTGGTGGTGGCATGTTTCAAAGTTCAGCTGCACAGAAAATGTTGGAGCGTGGCCGATCCATACACGAGTAAGTAGTACAGAGTGAGACAGAGTGAGACGCAGTGGGAAGGAGAGGGACGGAGTGGCACAGAGTGGGTTGTTTGGGGATTTGATTCATTGGCTGTCACGGCACTGTGGGAATAGCCAGCAATGATCACGATTATGGTAACTGCAGTACTGGAACCAAACAGACTGCCATGTTCGGTGCTTTATGAGATGTGGCTCTGCCTCTTGTCTGAGGAGCACTGTCATCATTGCTACCAGCTACATGACTACGTCATATGTGCTGTAGTATCATCATTGCTAGCAGCTACATGTACTGCAGTAGGTTCTGCCTAGCAACATGTTCCAGTCCAGTCTGTAAGGAGTGTTGCAGTTTACACACTACACTGCGCCTTGTCCTCAGGTCCGCAGCCATGACACTCACGCACATCTAGCAAGGTAGCAAGCCATTCCGATTTCACCAGTCAAGTGACAAACACGCATATTTAGGCTGCGGTTGGATAAAGACACAGACTGCCCGGGCGGTATGAGGATCGAGCAAGCGGCAAGCAAGGGACACATGCATACACAATGAATATCAATGCGTGACAAAATGTTTGCACTGTGGTCCTCTTCTGTTCGTTTAATCTCCACAGAGAAGATGTGGAGCAGAGAGTTCGACGCAAGGACTCTTTCGTTGCTTGGAATGATGCTCATGAAGGTGTACGGAAGAGAGGCTCCTCAAAGAAGAAACATTCGTTTGCGACAGAGATCCTGGTAGAGCTGATGAAGACCAAATCAAAACTCGGTAAGCAGCTCTCTTCATCACTGTGTCTTGTTGTGTAAGCCAGCAGCAGCAGCAGCAGCAGCAGCAGAACTAGTGAACAAGTGACAAACACGTTGAACTCTGATCTTGAACACACTCAGCCAACATGATGCAACTGTATGCGAAAGTAGAAGTGCTTGGTATGTCAAGAGACTATTAGATGGGAAGCAAAATACATAGAGCTGAAGAGAAAACCAATCTGAACCTGAGTTGCATTGTTGTGCACTCACTGAAACCATTACTTCACTGCAACGCTGACCAGTTCATTGTCATCTACATACCGGTTGTTGTTGTTGTTGCTTGTTGTTTGGCTTTATTTAGAGTGGAGTTCCAAAACAAGCCTAAACCTGATGACAATGGTCCCACTTGGTTTACTTGCATTCACTACTTGTGTCTATAGGTATCAGCATTGAAGGTGGTGTGGACACTAAACAACCTGAAGTGACAATCTCCTCCATCATAGAGGGCGGGCTGGCTGCAGAGGACGGCTTCTTGCAGGTGAGTGGTGTGACATTACAGAACACAGATGCTCAAAAGCAGAACAAAGATGCTCAAAAGCAGACCACAAATGCTGTTGAGCAGAACACAGATGGTATAAGGCAGAACACAGATGGTATAAGGCAGAACACAGATGCAGTTGAGCAGGATACTCGGACAGACACCACCAGTGTCCCCACTGTTCAGCCAATCTGAGCATGCGGCAGTGGTGTACTTGAATACACAAGTCCACAATATTGGCAGATCAGCGATTCACCACACTAACTAGGATCAACATACATGTACATCACGAATTGACACAAAGTGACCCAAGACGTCGGTTTTGATTCACAACTTCTTTGTTCTTATGTGCCCTGCACATTTCATTTGCAGCCTGGATTCGAGATCAAAGCAGTCGATGGCATTGCTGTGAAGGGCTGCACACATGCTGACGCAGTGCAGCGTATTAGCGAAGCCTTTGCCAGCGAAAGCGATATCTTGGAACTCTTGGTCGTACCGGAGGTTGACTAAGCACCTGACACTGGCCGGTCCCGGGCTGCACAGTGCAGCATGGCATACTCATACCATTTGCAAAACGATGGCATTACTTGACGGAGAACTCCTATACACGACGTGTGTGACCAGTGTCGTAGCGTCTGACTCAGATCCACCTCATCTGAATGTATCCTGATCCTGATAAGCATGAGAGTAAGATTTGATCTGAATTTGACATGCATGCCCAGCAACCCTAGTCTCATTCTTATAGCACCACATTACACTAGTACTTTGAGTGGATCTAGATCTTGCCTGTCGTGATAATCTGCTTTGGGGGAACTCCCTAAAAGATTGCCTGCGCCCGGTACCAACATGCTGTTGCTTATCCGTGACTTATAAGATGGTGAGCTTTGAATGCGTTTCTGCACAGCTTGAATTAGCACACGTTCCCGTAGGAGCGACTTGATAATTTCTAGCACAATGAAAGTAATGATATCTGGCATACTGCTGCTGCTGCTGCTGTTGTCATACTGAACATGATTTCATGAATTACACGTAGCACTGAAATAGTGTGAGGTTGCCCACTGTGGGGTTCATCAAGGTTAAAACTCTGCACGACAAACGTGCATGTTGAACGTAAAACAGTGGGCGAAGAGCAAAACCTTTCCAAAAACTACAAAAACTGCTATGGAATCAAAAGTAGAACGGTAAAAATAGCTGCCTATCGTTATACTGCACTAAGAGAACACAAGAAAAATAAGAAATTTCACGAAAATCAACGTTGAAACACGCTATACAGCTGATCAATGGGGAAAGAACACAAGCATTATGTAAAAAACAAGTGATATCACATTGTAGTTTACATGCTGCCAGGAAACTCTCAGCTGTATAACACAGCAGCAGCAGCAGCATCACCTGGCATACGTTGGTTGTCTGAATGCCAACACAGCCTGCAGGACCAGCACGGCCCCAGGAGAGGCTGCACTGGTGAGAATAAATACGGCGGCACGTTTAGAGCGTGCCAAGCAGAAGTAACACGTTGCAACTGCATTCCAGGTTAGCTCTGGATGCAGCTAAGCAATCCCTAGTACTCCAGGTTAGCTCTGAGTGCAGCTAAGCAGTCCATAGTGCTTGATAGATGCCTTTACGGATGCCTGCTGACAACATTATGGATGAAAAGGAGCCAGCCTTCTCCAACGGAGGTCTACATTGAGTATTAGTTATGTGGGGTATAGCAGTGTGATGTGATTTTATTCACATGCACAGTTCACAACTAGCTCTTTGCCAGGGTGCATGGTATTACAGCATATGCATAACTGCTATCAAGGTAACAACTACATGAACAACATACAGCCTCAATACAGAACGACAACAACCGACCGTACCTTGCTTTCAAACGCATAACAATGCACTGTGCACAGCTGCACCAATAGATGCACACGCTTGTTCCCACCAATAGATGCACACGCTTGTTCCCACCACACAGCATCAGCCTGACACACCAGCGTTGTTGATATTGTCATTGCCGGGGATATAGGTTGTGTGTGCGGCCCAGCCTGGGTGCAAGACTGCAGACGCTCACCATTAGAATCCTGTTTTGCGCACCAGAACTGTGGAGGACTTGCGCGATGACTTGCGTATATCTTCCTTGATCTTCTGCACCATGATTTCCATGGCAACAATGGCGTCCTCAGCACTGCTATGGCCAGAGTCTGTCACACAAGACACGTGCACACACAGACAGTGTTGGTAATAACGCCTTGGAAGGTGACCATGGATACAGCATTGAAAGTTGATTTCTACTGTAGCAAGAAAGAGCCACGGGTGTGTGTGTGTGTGTGTGTGTGTGTGTGTGTGTGTGTGTGTGTGTGTGTGTGTGTGTGTGTGTGTGCGTGTGTGCGTGCGTGTGTGTGATCCCCGGTAGCCTAATCGGTATCGCCCTGTATCGGAAAGACAGGGTGCTGCATTCAAATCCCAATGTTCACGTCTGAGCCATAATTCATATTCACATCAGCAGGATGTCATGCTCGATTGTAAGTCACACACCCTCTTCTTCGCCCTTAAAGTTCACTGCCTTGTATGACTGGTGACCCCACTGCCTTGTATGACTGGTGACCCCACTGCCTTGTATGATTGGTGACCGTTAAACGGTATACACTGTTGTCAAGCTGTACAGGTGGTACGGGAGTTGAGAGAATGCACGACTGCTGCTCATTGCTGTACAGGTGGTACGGGAGTTGAGAGAATGCACGACTGCTGCCCATTGCTGTACAGGTGGTATGGGAGTTGAGAGAATGCACGACTGCTGCTCATTGCTGTACAGGTGGTACGGGAGTTGAGAGAATGCACGACTGCTGCTCATTGCTGTACAGGTGGTACGGGAGTTGAGAGAATGCACGACTGCTGCTCATTGCTGTACAGGTGGTACGGGAGTTGAGAGAATGCACGACTGCTGCTCATTGCTGTACAGGTGGTACGGGAGTTGAGAGAATGCACGACTGCTGCTCATTGCTGTACAGGTGGTACGGGAGTTGAGAGAATGCACGACTGCTGCCCATTGCTGTACAGGTGGTATGGGAGTTGAGAGAATGCACGACTGCTGCTCATTGCTGTACAGGTGGTACGGGAGTTGAGAGAATGCACGACTGCTGCTCATTGCTGTACAGGTGGTACGGGAGTTGAGAGAATGCACGACTGCTGCTCATTGCTGTACAGGTGGTACGGGAGTTGAGAGAATGCACGACTGCTGCTCATTGCTGTACAGGTGGTACGGGAGTTGAGAGAATGCACGACTGCTGCTCATTGCTGTACAGGTGGTACGGGAGTTGAGAGAATGCACGACTGCTGCTCATTGCTGTACAGGTGGTACGGGAGTTGAGAGAATGCACGACTGCTGCTCATTGCTGTACAGGTGGCACGGGAGTTGAGAGAATGCACGACTGCTGCTCATTGCTGTACAGGTGGTACGGGAGTTGAGAGAATGCACGACTGCTGCTCATTGCTGTACAGGTGGTACGGGAGTTGAGAGAATGCACGACTGCTGCTCATTGCTGTACAGGTGGTACGGGAGTTGAGAGAATGCACGACTGCTGCCCATTGCTGTACAGGTGGTACGGGAGTTGAGAGAATGCACGACTGCTGCTCATTGCTGTACAGGTGGTACGGGAGTTGAGAGAATGCACGACTGCTGCCCATTGCTGTACAGGTGGTATGGGAGTTGAGAGAATGCACGACTGCTGCTCATTGCTGTACAGGTGGTACGGGAGTTGAGAGAATGCACGACTGCTGCTCATTGCTGTACAGGTGGTACGGGAGTTGAGAGAATGCACGACTGCTGCTCATTGCTGTACAGGTGGTACGGGAGTTGAGAGAATGCACGACTGCTGCTCATTGCTGTACAGGTGGTACGGGAGTTGAGAGAATGCACGACTGCTGCTCATTGCTGTACAGGTGGTACGGGAGTTGAGAGAATGCACGACTGCTGCCCATTGCTGTACAGGTGGTATGGGAGTTGAGAGAATGCACGACTGCTGCTCATTGCTGTACAGGTGGTACGGGAGTTGAGAGAATGCACGACTGCTGCTCATTGCTGTACAGGTGGTACGGGAGTTGAGAGAATGCACGACTGCTGC
Organism: Sycon ciliatum; assembly: GCF_964019385.1. NCBI lineage: Eukaryota > Metazoa > Porifera > Calcarea > Leucosolenida > Sycettidae > Sycon > Sycon ciliatum. The sequence goes on from NC_088646.1 coordinate 463,488, forward strand.
TCATTGCTGTACAGGTGGTACGGGAGTTGAGAGAATGCACGACTGCTGCTCATTGCTGTACAGGTGGTACGGGAGTTGAGAGAATGCACGACTGCTGCTCATTGCTGTACAGGTGGTACGGGAGTTGAGAGAATGCACGACTGCTGCTCATTGCTGTACAGGTGGTACGGGAGTTGAGAGAATGCACGACTGCTGCTCATTGCTGTACAGGTGGCACGGGAGTTGAGAGAATGCACGACTGCTGCTCATTGCTGTACAGGTGGTACGGGAGTTGAGAGAATGCACGACTGCTGCTCATTGCTGTACAGGTGGTACGGGAGTTGAGAGAATGCACGACTGCTGCTCATTGCTGTACAGGTGGTACGGGAGTTGAGAGAATGCACGACTGCTGCCCATTGCTGTACAGGTGGTATGGGAGTTGAGAGAATGCACGACTGCTGCCCATTGCTGTACAGGTGGTATGGGAGTTGAGAGAATGCACGACTGCTGCTCATTGCTGTACAGGTGGTACGGGAGTTGAGAGAATGCACGACTGCTGCTCATTGCTGTACAGGTGGTACGGGAGTTGAGAGAATGCACGACTGCTGCTCATTGCTGTACAGGTGGTACGGGAGTTGAGAGAATGCACGACTGCTGCTCATTGCTGTACAGGTGGTACGGGAGTTGAGAGAATGCACGACTGCTGCTCATTGCTGTACAGGTGGTACGGGAGTTGAGAGAATGCACGACTGCTGCTCATTGCTGTACAGGTGGCACGGGAGTTGAGAGAATGCACGACTGCTGCTCATTGCTGTACAGGTGGTACGGGAGTTGAGAGAATGCACGACTGCTGCTCATTGCTGTACAGGTGGTACGGGAGTTGAGAGAATGCACGACTGCTGCTCATTGCTGTACAGGTGGTACGGGAGTTGAGAGAATGCACGACTGCTGCCCATTGCTGTACAGGTGGTATGGGAGTTGAGAGAATGCACGACTGCTGCCCATTGCTGTACAGGTGGTATGGGAGTTGAGAGAATGCACGACTGCTGCTCATTGCTGTACAGGTGGTACGGGAGTTGAGAGAATGCACGACTGCTGCTCATTGCTGTACAGGTGGTACGGGAGTTGAGAGAATGCACGACTGCTGCTCATTGCTGTACAGGTGGTACGGGAGTTGAGAGAATGCACGACTGCTGCTCATTGCTGTACAGGTGGTACGGGAGTTGAGAGAATGCACGACTGCTGCTCATTGCTGTACAGGTGGTACGGGAGTTGAGAGAATGCACGACTGCTGCTCATTGCTGTACAGGTGGTACGGGAGTTGAGAGAATGCACGACTGCTGCTCATTGCTGTACAGGTGGCACGGGAGTTGAGAGAATGCACGACTGCTGCTCATTGCTGTACAGGTGGTACGGGAGTTGAGAGAATGCACGACTGCTGCTCATTGCTGTACAGGTGGTACGGGAGTTGAGAGAATGCACGACTGCTGCTCATTGCTGTACAGGTGGTACGGGAGTTGAGAGAATGCACGACTGCTGCCCATTGCTGTACAGGTGGTATGGGAGTTGAGAGAATGCACGACTGCTGCCCATTGCTGTACAGGTGGTATGGGAGTTGAGAGAATGCACGACTGCTGCTCATTGCTGTACAGGTGGTACGGGAGTTGAGAGAATGCACGACTGCTGCTCATTGCTGTACAGGTGGTACGGGAGTTGAGAGAATGCACGACTGCTGCTCATTGCTGTACAGGTGGTACGGGAGTTGAGAGAATGCACGACTGCTGCTCATTGCTGTACAGGTGGTACGGGAGTTGAGAGAATGCACGACTGCTGCTCATTGCTGTACAGGTGGTACGGGAGTTGAGAGAATGCACGACTGCTGCTCATTGCTGTACAGGTGGCACGGGAGTTGAGAGAATGCACGACTGCTGCTCATTGCTGTACAGGTGGTACGGGAGTTGAGAGAATGCACGACTGCTGCTCATTGCTGTACAGGTGGTACGGGAGTTGAGAGAATGCACGACTGCTGCTCATTGCTGTACAGGTGGTACGGGAGTTGAGAGAATGCACGACTGCTGCCCATTGCTGTACAGGTGGTATGGGAGTTGAGAGAATGCACGACTGCTGCCCATTGCTGTACAGGTGGTATGGGAGTTGAGAGAATGCACGACTGCTGCTCATTGCTGTACAGGTGGTACGGGAGTTGAGAGAATGCACGACTGCTGCTCATTGCTGTACAGGTGGTACGGGAGTTGAGAGAATGCACGACTGCTGCTCATTGCTGTACAGGTGGTACGGGAGTTGAGAGAATGCACGACTGCTGCTCATTGCTGTACAGGTGGTACGGGAGTTGAGAGAATGCACGACTGCTGCTCATTGCTGTACAGGTGGTACGGGAGTTGAGAGAATGCACGACTGCTGCTCATTGCTGTACAGGTGGTACGGGAGTTGAGAGAATGCACGACTGCTGCTCATTGCTGTACAGGTGGTACGGGAGTTGAGAGAATGCACGACTGCTGCTCATTGCTGTACAGGTGGTACGGGAGTTGAGAGAATGCACGACTGCTGCTCATTGCTGTACAGGTGGTACGGGAGTTGAGAGAATGCACGACTGCTGCTCATTGCTGTACAGGTGGTACGGGAGTTGAGAGAATGCACGACTGCTGCCCATTGCTGTACAGGTGGTATGGGAGTTGAGAGAATGCACGACTGCTGCTCATTGCTGTACAGGTGGTACGGGAGTTGAGAGAATGCACGACTGCTGCTCATTGCTGTACAGGTGGTACGGGAGTTGAGAGAATGCACGACTGCTGCTCATTGCTGTACAGGTGGTACGGGAGTTGAGAGAATGCACGACTGCTGCTCATTGCTGTACAGGTGGTACGGGAGTTGAGAGAATGCACGACTGCTGCTCATTGCTGTACAGGTGGTACGGGAGTTGAGAGAATGCACGACTGCTGCTCATTGCTGTACAGGTGGTACGGGAGTTGAGAGAATGCACGACTGCTGCTCATTGCTGTACAGGTGGCACGGGAGTTGAGAGAATGCACGACTGCTGCTCATTGCTGTACAGGTGGTACGGGAGTTGAGAGAATGCACGACTGCTGCTCATTGCTGTACAGGTGGTACGGGAGTTGAGAGAATGCACGACTGCTGCTCATTGCTGTACAGGTGGTACGGGAGTTGAGAGAATGCACGACTGCTGCTCATTGCTGTACAGGTGGTACGGGAGTTGAGAGAATGCACGACTGCTGCCCATTGCTGTACAGGTGGTATGGGAGTTGAGAGAATGCACGACTGCTGCCCATTGCTGTACAGGTGGTATGGGAGTTGAGAGAATGCACGACTGCTGCTCATTGCTGTACAGGTGGTACGGGAGTTGAGAGAATGCACGACTGCTGCTCATTGCTGTACAGGTGGTACGGGAGTTGAGAGAATGCACGACTGCTGCTCATTGCTGTACAGGTGGTACGGGAGTTGAGAGAATGCACGACTGCTGCTCATTGCTGTACAGGTGGTACGGGAGTTGAGAGAATGCACGACTGCTGCTCATTGCTGTACAGGTGGTACGGGAGTTGAGAGAATGCACGACTGCTGCTCATTGCTGTACAGGTGGCACGGGAGTTGAGAGAATGCACGACTGCTGCTCATTGCTGTACAGGTGGTACGGGAGTTGAGAGAATGCACGACTGCTGCTCATTGCTGTACAGGTGGTACGGGAGTTGAGAGAATGCACGACTGCTGCCCATTGCTGTACAGGTGGTATGGGAGTTGAGAGAATGCACGACTGCTGCCCATTGCTGTACAGGTGGTATGGGAGTTGAGAGAATGCACGACTGCTGCTCATTGCTGTACAGGTGGTACGGGAGTTGAGAGAATGCACGACTGCTGCTCATTGCTGTACAGGTGGTACGGGAGTTGAGAGAATGCACGACTGCTGCTCATTGCTGTACAGGTGGTACGGGAGTTGAGAGAATGCACGACTGCTGCTCATTGCTGTACAGGTGGTACGGGAGTTGAGAGAATGCACGACTGCTGCTCATTGCTGTACAGGTGGTACGGGAGTTGAGAGAATGCACGACTGCTGCTCATTGCTGTACAGGTGGTACGGGAGTTGAGAGAATGCACGACTGCTGCTCATTGCTGTACAGGTGGTACGGGAGTTGAGAGAATGCACGACTGCTGCTCATTGCTGTACAGGTGGTATGGGAGTTGAGAGAATGCACGACTGCTGCTCATTGCTGTACAGGTGGTACGGGAGTTGAGAGAATGCACGACTGCTGCTCATTGCTGTACAGGTGGTACGGGAGTTGAGAGAATGCACGACTGCTGCTCATTGCTGTACAGGTGGTACGGGAGTTGAGAGAATGCACGACTGCTGCTCATTGCTGTACAGGTGGTACGGGAGTTGAGAGAATGCACGACTGCTGCTCATTGCTGTACAGGTGGTACGGGAGTTGAGAGAATGCACGACTGCTGCTCATTGCTGTACAGGTGGTACGGGAGTTGAGAGAATGCACGACTGCTGCTCATTGCTGTACAGGTGGTATGGGAGTTGAGAGAATGCACGACTGCTGCTCATTGCTGTACAGGTGGTACGGGAGTTGAGAGAATGCACGACTGCTGCTCATTGCTGTACAGGTGGTACGGGAGTTGAGAGAATGCACGACTGCTGCTCATTGCTGTACAGGTGGTACGGGAGTTGAGAGAATGCACGACTGCTGCTCATTGCTGTACAGGTGGTACGGGAGTTGAGAGAATGCACGACTGCTGCTCATTGCTGTACAGGTGGTACGGGAGTTGAGAGAATGCACGACTGCTGCTCATTGCTGTACAGGTGGTACGGGAGTTGAGAGAATGCACGACTGCTGCTCATTGCTGTACAGGTGGTACGGGAGTTGAGAGAATGCACGACTGCTGCTCATTGCTGTACAGGTGGTACGGGAGTTGAGAGAATGCACGACTGCTGCTCATTGCTGTACAGGTGGTACGGGAGTTGAGAGAATGCACGACTGCTGCTCATTGCTGTACAGGTGGTACGGGAGTTGAGAGAATGCACGACTGCTGCTCATTGCTGTACAGGTGGTACGGGAGTTGAGAGAATGCACGACTGCTGCTCATTGCTGTACAGGTGGTACGGGAGTTGAGAGAATGCACGACTGCTGCTCATTGCTGTACAGGTGGTACGGGAGTTGAGAGAATGCACGACTGCTGCTCATTGCTGTACAGGTGGTACGGGAGTTGAGAGAATGCACGGCTGCTGCTCATTGTTGTACAGGTGGTACGGGAGTTGAGAGAATGCACGACTGCTGCCCATTGCTGTACAGGTGGTATGGGAGTTGAGAGAATGCACGACTGCTGCTCATTGCTGTACAGGTGGTACGGGAGTTGAGAGAATGCACGACTGCTGCTCATTGCTGTACAGGTGGTACGGGAGTTGAGAGAATGCACGACTGCTGCTCATTGCTGTACAGGTGGTACGGGAGTTGAGAGAATGCACGACTGCTGCTCATTGCTGTACAGGTGGTACGGGAGTTGAGAGAATGCACGGCTGCTGCTCATTGTTGTACAGGTGGTACGGGAGTTGAGAGAATGCACGACTGCTGCTCATTGCTGTACAGGTGGTACGGGAGTTGAGAGAATGCACGACTGCTGCTCATTGCTGTACAAGTGGTACGGGAGTTGAGAGAATGCACGACTGCTGCTCATTGCTGTACAGGTGGTACGGGAGTTGAGAGAATGCACGACTGCTGCTCATTGCTGTACAGGTGGTACGGGAGTTGAGAGAATGCACGACTGCTGCTCATTGCTGTACAGGTAATACGGGAGTTGAGAGAAATGCACGACTGCTGCTCATTGCTGTACAGGTGGTACGGGAGTTGAGAGAATGCACGACTGCTGCTCATTGCTGTACAGGTGGTACGGGAGTTGAGAGAATGCACGACTGCTGCTCATTGCTGTACAGGTGGTACGGGAGTTGAGAGAAATGCACGACTGCTGCTCATTGCTGTACAGGTGGTACGGGAGTTGAGAGAATGCACGGCTGCTGCTCATTGCTGTACAGGTGGTATGGGAGTTGAGAGAATGCACGACTGCTGCCCATTGCTGTACAGGTGGTACGGGAGTTGAGAGAATGCACGACTGCTGCTCATTGCTGTACAGGTGGTACGGGAGTTGAGAGAATGCACGACTGCTGCTCATTGCTGTACAGGTGGTATGGGAGTTGAGAGAATGCACGACTGCTGCCCATTGCTGTACAGGTGGTACGGGAGTTGAGAGAATGCACAGCTGCTGCTCATTGCTGTACAGGTGGTATGGGAGTTGAGAGAATTCACGACTGCTGCTCATTGCTGTACTATACCCATGCACACGGGTCTAGTTGACAGCCATGTTCACATGTTGACATGTTCAGAGACCTGTTTTTGAGCACTTGCCAAGAAGACAGTGCTCGCAAGCAACCAAGTAGAAGAAGAAGAAAGGCTTCAGTATGGGACCGCTATCATAGACGTAACGGGGTAATACTGCAGCTGCCTGCCCTTGCTACGGTCCAGTCCAGGCAAAGGTGCATTACCCGCACCACAAGTACGTTCTTTTGTCTTGAAAAAGACCTGAAGTGGGAATCTTCCCCTATGTTACTACTTCGAAGTATTTCTCTCGGGTACTGCAGGTGTGTACTTCAGGTGTGTACTGCAGGTGTGTACTGCAGGTGTGTACTGCAGGTGTGTACTTCAGGTGTGTACTGCAGGTGTGTACTTCAGGTGTGTACTGCAGGTGTGTACTGCAGGTGTGTACTGCAGGTGTGTACTGCAGGTGTGTACTGCAGGTGTGTACTGCAGGTGTGTACTTCAGGTGTGTACTGCAGGTGTGTACTGCAGGTGTGTACTGCAGGTGTGTACTGCAGGTGTGTACTGCAGGTGTGTACTGCAGGTGTGTACTGCAGGTGTGTACTTCAGGTGTGTACTGCAGGTGTGTACTGCAGGTGTGTACTTCAGGTGTGTACTGCAGGTGTGTACTTCAGGTGTGTACTGCAGGCGTGTACTGCAGGCGTGTACTGCAGGCGTGTACTGCAGGTGTGTACTGCAGGTGTGTACTGCAGGTGTGTATTTCAGGTGTGTACTGCAGGTGTGTACTTCAGGTGTGTACTGCAGGTGTGTACTGCAGGTGTGTACTGCAGGTGTGTACTGCAGGTGTGTACTTCAGGTGTGTACTGCAGGTGTGTACTTCAGGTGTGTACTGCAGGTGTGTACTGCAGGTGTGTACTGCAGGTGTGTACTGCAGGTGTGTACTTCAGGTGTGTACTGCAGGTGTGTACTGCAGGTGTGTACTGCAGGTGTGTACTGCAGGTGTGTACTTCAGGTGTGTACTGCAGGTGTGTACTGCAGGTGTGTACTGCAGGTGTGTACTTCAGGTGTGTACTGCAGGTGTGTACTTCAGGTGTGTACTGCAGGTGTGTACTGCAGGTGTGTACTGCAGGTGTGTACTGCAGGTGTGTACTGCAGGTGTGTACTTCAGGTGTGTACTGCAGGTGTGTACTGCAGGTGTGTACTGCAGGTGTGTACTGCAGGTGTGTACTGCAGATGTGTACTGCAGGTGTGTACTGCAGGTGTGTACTGCAGGTGTGTACTTCAGGTGTGTATTTCAGGTGTGTACTGCAGGTGTGTACTGCAGGTGTGTACTGCAGGTGTGTACTGCAGGTGTGTACTGCAGGTGTGTACTTCAGGTGTGTACTGCAGGTGTGTACTGCAGGTGTGTACTGCAGGTGTGTACTGCAGGTGTGTACTGCAGGTGTGTACTTCAGGTGTGTACTTCAGGTGTGTACTGCAGGTGTGTACTTCAGGTGTGTACTGCAGGTGTGTACTGCAGGTGTGTACTGCAGGTGTGTACTGCAGGTGTGTACTGCAGGTGTGTACTGCAGGTGTGTACTTCAGGTGTGTACTGCAGGTGTGTACTTCAGGTGTGTACTGCAGGTGTGTACTGCAGGTGTGTACTGCAGGTGTGTACTGCAGGTGTGTACTGCAGGTGTGTACTGCAGGTGTGTACTGCAGGTGTGTACTTCAGGTGTGTACTGCAGGTGTGTACTTCAGGTGTGTACTGCAGGTGTGTACTTCAGGTGTGTACTGCATGTGTGTACTTCAGGTGTGTACTTCAGGTGTGTACTGCAGGTGTGTACTGCAGGTGTGTACTGCAGGTGTGTACTGCAGGTGTGTACTGCAGGTGTGTATTGCAGGTGTGTACTGCAGGTGTGTACTGCAGGTGTGTACTGCAGGTGTGTACTGCAGGGTATGTAGCATATACTAGTAGTAGCAGAGAATCAGAATGAGATAGATTTCAGTGACCCTCGGCCAGCCCTGTTTGTAGATTGATAGATCCATGTTATGGATGCTATGAGTCGTTCCCACTCTCTCAAATGTATCTGATTCTGATTATTCAAACAAGCCACCCCCCCCCCCCCTCCCATAACAGCACTGAGTGAGTGAGTGAGTGAGCAGTAGTACTCACCGTCCTGCTGAATGACACGGTTCAGTTTCTCTGCAGCGAGAGTCTTCAAAGCTTTCTTGTACGGCGGCCCCAGCTTGTGCGGGAAAACAAGCGAGGTATCCACAACGCGATTGTGCATAACCTACAGACCAACAAACCCGATACATCATTAGACCTACACAAGTACACACACGTGTGTCTTCATTGACAAATCCTAAATCATTATAGCATACTACATTCAAACACTCTTCGATTCACCACAATTATGCACCACACACACACACACATGGACTCAAATAAAAGGTGCCCGATGGTTTTAGGCACGAGGGCAAGGACCTTGGTTGGCAAACGGAAATTAAAGTCATAGAAAAGAAGTTCCCTATTGGATAATGTGTTTCAGTGTTTGTGTGAGCATTCAAATTGTGGGTAGGAAAGAGATGAGCCAAAAACTTCTTAAAAATACAGCACATGAAGTTGCAGTGCATAGCACACAAACAGCATACACAGTACAGTAGAGTGAGTCATATATTTATGACTTCACCATACTGTACAATCATGTACATACGAGCTGCTCCTTCCTGCACTGCCACTGTACTGTACCTTGATGGCCTTGAGATCACTTTCCAAGCTGTGCCCAATCAGTATAGTGTCAGTGCCAATGAGACTGAGCAAGACTTCCTGTACATCCTCCAGGCGAGTGGACACTCCGCTCAAGTCACTATCTGTCACACCACTGAAACTGCACCAACAAGATAAGCAACAGCAACAGTAGAGATAATTATCATATCACCTGGATGAGTACTATGCTCTACCATATCTACAGTTGTGGCAAGTGAAATCCGACACTTGGCATAAGGGACTGCGCCATGCAGTCTGCAGCCCCTGCAGCCCTGCATACGTACAGTACATGTGTTACATACAACTTTATCTGTCTGATGACAAAACTCGTACTCATAACAGTCAAGGTTCAAAAGGTGCTGGCAAAAATGAATGGGGATTGGATACCAATACTCCTTATGTGTACCATAATTGTGAACTGTGTGTATCTACGCTGTGACCTTTCGATCTGTTCGGGATTTATACGGCTCTATAGTACAAATTAGGTGCAGTGCATTACATCATTGGTGTCCATTTGTGGCGCTGTCCCCTATGGCAAGTGTCGGATTTCACTTGCCACAACTGTACAAGACCAGCACGGAAAAGAAAATGCATTTGACCATGCTTCGACTCAAAATGCTGTACTGCATTGTGTACTCTTGGCAGCAACAAGGAAACATAGCGAAGTGAAAATAAATTGGCACAAAAAATCGACCACGCCAGGATTCGAAGCTGGAATCTCCTGATTCGTAGTCAGGCGCCTTATCCGTTGGGCCATGCGGCCAGTCATACACAAGGTTTTCTTACAGGTCTATACCAGAGGAGCAACCATTAAACAATACCCCCCCCCCAACCGTGCTCATATCTACAAAGTACGCAAGTACAAGTTGCAAGTTTGGTTGTGCACTCGTGAACGTGAACTCGTACATCAGTTTGCTCAGGTCAACACACAACACATCACAATACTCATACTGCAGTCTGTGTGTGCAGTAGTATTCATTTGAAAACTGTAGTTGTTGCATTCTGCTGAACAATCCGTGCGAAAACACAGAAAATTGCTCGCAATGCCCATGTACGCCTTGGGTACGGTCCCCCTCATCCGCAAGGCTTCCCTTGCTGAAGCTCTGCAGTCCTGGTATGCAGATGACTCTGCCGCAGCAAGCACCATTAAGTGCCTGAGGAAGTGGTGGTCCATTCTTGTGGACCGGGGTCCATTGTACGAGTACTACACAAACGCGATGAAATCCGTCCTTCTTGTGAAGCCACAGCATGAGGCCGAGGCGAGGAAGCTATTCTCCGACACGGAGGTCCAAATACGCACTGATGGGTTTCGTCATCTTGGCGCGGTCCTTGGTACTGAGGAGTTCTGCAAAACCTACGTGTCAACCAAGGTTCAGAAATGGAGTCACGAGATCAGTGTGCTCTCCCAGTACGCCCTCAGCCACCCACAAGCGGCATACACGGCTTTCTGCAATGGTGTTAAGCACGAATGGTCATTTGTCGCTCGCACCATCCCGGCAACAGGTCCGTGTTCGAGCCCATTGAGGACGCCGTACGTCTTCAGCTCATCCCCGCGCTTACCGGCCGGTGTCCGCCTGGTGACCAAATCAGGGCCGTACTGTCATTGCCCTGCAGACTTGGTGGATTGGGTCTCATCAACCCCACTCATCTTGAGGACCAATTCCGTCAGTCCAGCATCATCACGCAACCTCTTGTCGACAAGATCCTCAGACAGGAGTCCAACAACGGCGGAGTTCGAGTGGCTATGCAGCTCTTGAAATCAGAAGTCCGAAAGGAGTCAACACAACTGGCCAATGAGCAGATGGCTGCACTGCTTCAGCAACTGGACCCAGACATCCAGTATGCCGTGAACCTCGCGTCAGAGAAGGGTACCTCAAGCTGGCTAACATCCAAGCCACTTGCAGTTTTCGGCTTCAAGTTGCACAAGGCGGCGTTTCGAGACTCCTTATGCCTCCGATATGGCTGGACGCCGGATCATCTCCCGACAACGTGTGCATGTGGAAAGTCGTTCACGACCACCCATGCCCTGTCCTGCTCGCTGGGCAGCTACCCCTCTCTCCGCCACAACGAGATTCGGGACATCACGGCCCACCTTCTCCGGGAAGTTGCCCATGATGTAGCCGTCGAACCCCATCTCCAGCCTCCCTCGGGGGAACACTTCCCCTTGAGATCTACCATCACCGACGACAACGCGCGCCTTGATGTCGCAGTCAGTGGATTGTATGGTGGACGGTTTGAGAGGACATTCCTTGATGTCCGGGTTTTCAACCCATTTGCCCCCTCAAACCAGAAGTCATCAATCCCGGCAGTGTACCGCAAGCACGAAAAGGAAAAAGAGAAGAAATTATGAGAGAAGAGTTGTTGAGGTAGAGCATGGATCATTCATCCCGGTCGTGCTCAGCACCACAGGTGGTCATGGCAAGGCAGCCGGCAATCTCTACGCTCGGATTGCATCCATGTTGGCCGATAAGAGGTCCGAGCCTTTCTCTATCGTCATGGCATACATCCGCACTCAACTGTCTTTTGCACTGGTCAATGCCGCAGTCACAGCCCTGAGAGGTCATCGGCACAAAGCGTCAAGAATCAACGGCTGCCCTTCGATCACGTTAGCAGTGGCAGAATGCAGCATGTAATGGTCAATTCTTGACTTAGTTTGGTAATCGTTTTAGTACCTCGAACCCCGTGCTGAGTTTGATACGGTTTCTGGTATCTTGGCTGTAGACTACTATGCATACTGCTTCCAGCGGTATCTTTGCATTTTACTGATTGATTACTAGTATACTGTATTTATTTATTTATTATTAGTAGTAATATGCAAAAAAAGATGACGTAGATGACGCGAAAAAAGAAAATTGCTTTATAATATGCCAAATACACACACACCATGTACACACACACACACACACACACACACACACACACACACACACACACACGCGCGCGCGCGCGCCTCACGTTATTTGGGGAGGTCCGCAGCTACAGTACACACGCTCACAGTCACGGTGAGTGCATATTTATCTCACTATGCCGCCGTATCGTGGACACGAAAAAACCAGCAACATTGCTGGCCTGTACAAGTCTACTGATCTCGCCTCGGCTTGGTTGAGAACGCTTTATGGCTAGTGTCAACGTTTCCTGCCTTTGTGCAAAGCTCGCTGAGTTTCTCGCAATCTGAACAGACTTTGACGCTTTGAGCCGCTTAAATCAGTTTGGCCAATGACTACGAGCTGTGCTGACGAGACCTGACAAGGTGGACAGTTGGGAACAGTGTGAGCAGTACATTGTTTAATGTTGTCAGCAAAATACTCGTACTCGCCCGAACACTCGCTCGTTTTTTCAAAGAGTACTCGAGTCCCCAATTTTGGCACTCGTTCCACCCCTAGGAAACAGCTAGCTATGCAAAGACTGAGTGAGTTTCTTACCGAGTATTATAGTCTACTACGGGTGCTCTGGGCGCTACCAGTGTGTCCATTAGAACATTCAGATTGAAGTCAATCACAGTGATGCGAGTCAGCGAGAGGCCAATGGTTGTGTACGACTAAACAACATATACAGACAGTGGGGAAGCACACATACACACACAAGTACATGAACACACGTGCACACACAGGCACAAACACACACATGTATAAGAACAGGCGTGATAATGCAAGACATGCATGCTGGCAAGTGTTTGTGTGCGTGTGTCAGTCTGCCTGTGTCTGTGTCTGTCTGTGCATGGGGCAGAGAGAGAGAGAGAAAGAGAGAGAGAGAGAGAAAGAGAGAGAGAGAGAGAGAGAGAGAGAGAGAGAGAGAGAGAGAAGAGAGAGAGAGAGAGAGAGAGAGAGAGAGAGAGAGAAAGAGAGAGAGAAAGAGAGAGGGGGGGGGAGAGAGAGAGAGAGAGAGAGAGAGGTGCAGGATGGCAATAACATCACACTATACATGTACCACACAATTTATGGCACGGTGCCAAAAATTCCGGTCCAGTGCCACGGACCGGAAGTGGCAAGATTTGTGGATTGTCACTACTAGTATATTGTTGGCTGATTGTTCCTAGTCTGCAACTTCCGTTCACTGATTGTTCCTAGTCTGCAACTTCCGTTCACTGATTGTTCCTAGTCTGCAACTTCCGTTCACTGGAGTAGAGATTAGAGAACAGGACACAGCATTGTGGCTACAAGTACTGTAGTACTGCAGTACGCTAACACAATGACATACCATTTCACAATCAAATGCCAACACTCTCGGGCGATCCCCACACAGCAACTCTGCAGAGAGCAAGGAGAAGCACTTGGGGTTGTTAAGCACCGCATCATTCGATGTTGGAATAGATTTTGTCGTCACATAGCCACCTATAGGCATTTCACTTGGTAGCTGACCGTCCCACACATGATTCTAGACACAGGACACAGGAAACAGGAAAACAGACCAGTGAACAAACCTGCTGCACACTTTCCAAGACACACTGGGAAAAAGGTTAAAAAATAAATTCGAGGTGCAAAAAGCTCGACCACGCCAGGATTCGAACCTGGAATCTCCTGATTCGTAGTCAGGCGCCTTATCCGTTGGGCCACGCGGCCATACAAACTACAACCAACATACAGCTGTAGAAGATCCACGCAACAGCTATCAGACTGCTACAATATCGCCATCAACAACCAGCACTGGCTAGAGACAAGACAAGAGTACATAACACTGGCTACTCAATCTGCGGACAGCACGCTGTTTCGTCCTTTGTGGACTCCTCAGTGCAGCCTCGACTAGACGTGTGAACACTGGGATGCAAGAAAAGGTGCATGGTGCAAACTTGACTCGCGCGATCGGATTTCATTGAGCAGCACTGTACTTGTACTGCTGCTGAGACTACTGTTGACATGACTACGCTTTAATACATTCAATCATATCCTACAGTACTGTCGAGCGCCGAAGAACAGAGCGCCGAAGAACAGAGCGCCGAAGAACAGAGCGCCGAAGAACAGGGCGCCGAAGAACAAACAGGCTAGGACTTCACCAAGCACAGCATACTAATGTATACACTGTGACTCAACTATGCATAGACCGTAGTACATCAAAATAAAAACGGTCTAGGCTAGTACCGTATTTCCCCATAAGTTAGTTCTCCCCAATGACTTAGTACCCCCTATAAAAAATACACTTTCCACTGCCGAAGTTATCACCCCGAAAGACAGTTCCCCAACCAATTCTGTCCCCGTGTGTGCGTGTGTGAACACATTGCATGACAATCATGTTTCACCTCAACATGACGTACTAAAACAATCTGCTGCAGGCAAGTCCACCGCAGCTCAACATAGAAATCGCACACTCTTGGCAGGAGCAAGGAAACAACGCACAGTAAAATAAAATAGGCACAAAAAGCTCGACCACGCCAGGATTCGAACCTGGAATCTCCTGATTCGTAGTCAGGCGCCTTATCCGTTGGGCCACGCGGCCAGTCACACAAACACTGTTTTCGTACAAGTCTACGTATACCTCTATGCAAGGCTGCGTTCGGTTTTAGCTACCTGGTAGAGTAGAGTCACTCTACCGATAGAGGTAGATGGTAGAGGTAAGTGCACGAACGCTATTCTACCGGCTTTAGTAGTTTACACGATATGTACGTGAAATGTTTCTTTTCTGTATGGAGTTGTGTACAAATCCTTGATCTTGCTGGAAATCCCGTAGCCCTACCAACTTCTACCGGCTTCTACCAACTTTTTCCTGATAGAGCCGGTAGAGGAAAGTAGAATCTACCCTTTTGAGTAGAAAAAACCCGAACCCCTCTACCGAAAGAAGTAGTTTCTACACAAACCTGTAGATCAAAAACGAACGCCCCCCCCCCCCCCCCCCCCAATCCATCGGTCGCACGATGGGCCAAACAAGATGAGCTCAAAGTCAACTTTTTCACAATACGTGTTTCAAGCACGCAAAATGGAGCATGAATCAGGTTTTAGAATCTCGAAAGCCGACTAGCGACTATGTACGTCGGCGGAATGAGGGGGCATTTGACAATCTGGATGCGATACAAGAATGCTGATTTTCAGGTAGGCTATACGCAACCTGTACTTGTAAGAAGGATGGTAGCAAATCATCTCTCGTGAATAATCAGTTGACCAAACAGAACCGGTATTGAATGCATAGGAATCAGTTTGGGTCAGTGACTCAGTGAATATGCAGTACGTTACTGTAATGCATCATGAACAGTACACATATCAGTGACAAATGGGGATTACTAATACCTTAGCAACCTGGCATCCAGTAGATCCAGCATCAGTGGAGCAACAAGAGTAGGTAGCCACCATAATACCACTCTCTGTGTAGTAACAAAAACAGCACACAGACATGGTAGAGGGTACTGTATATGGATTGGAATAGTGTAGAGCAAGGTGGATGCAGATTTTAGAGCTCCTGTTTTCATGGCTCCTTGACTACGCTCACGATTCTTTGACCGGTTCCTTTTAGTTCTACAAAGTGTCTGAGTGTAAGGGCAAAGTATGCCAAAGCTTGATCTAGCGATACTGACCAATGATGGACTGCGCAAAGTCTACCAAAACCTCAAGATACCTTGGAATACTGGGGAACACCGCCCGGAAATACTTGCAAAGCTGAGGGAGGCGGGACACGACAAGTTCTTCCCCAACCCTGAGGAGATGGAGCCAGCAGACGACACGCTATCTGGCCTCCAGACGGCTGTTTCGGACCTGAAAAGGCAAGTCGAGCTTTTAACGGATTTCATTCTCAATAAACCTGCAGAAACATCGAATTGCCCTTCTTGCAAGCCAAGTGTTGTTGATGAAGACATCGCAAATACCTTCCCTGAGCTTGCTGCATTGGGTTCACGACAACAAACACCTTCTGTACGAGATACACACGTAGATCTATGGGGTTCATGCACACAGAAGCAAACCTATTCTCAACCCGCCCAAACTGGGCCACAAGCCAGGGGATCAGATTCTGCTGAACGACTCGTACCCATAACCCTTCCAGCGTCAACCTACGCACAGCACGCTGGACGTGCTCCACATCCCATGTACAACCAGGTCGCACGTGGCAAACACAACAATCCCATGCAGTACGACATCCTACAGCAACAAGCCAATGCCAGGGGAAATGCACTGCCAAAAGAAAAGAAGCAGCAGGAATTGCACAGTGCAAAGCCAATGAAAAGAGCAGTTTTCAACCTGTCTCGAATCGGTGCCACATGTACCACGCATGAAGTTGTACAGATCTGTTTGGCCAAGGGTGTGACAGTGACAAACTGTACCTTGTATGCCTCAAAGCGGTTCTACGGTACGCTTGAAGCACGCCTCACCATCGACGAAGACCACGCCGGCAAAATCATGTCTGAAAAGTTTCGGCCTGTGGACATCGCCATCAGACGATGGAACTTCGGAAAGGCCATCCGATTAACCAATGTCCCGCAAGAACTATCACTGAACGACCTACTCGACCACTGCAAACAACGCGACGTACACATCGACTCGACAGCCATTAGAATCATTCGTCAGGACGGGCAAAGCCCCCAAGCTCGCCTATGGATCCCATCCCAGAAGCTTGCAACAACCCTCCAGGCCGACTTCTGGGAGAGTGATATCCAAGCGACCCCCTGGAACACACCAATCGGATCAGCATGAAGCTTAATCCACACGCCGCTCCGTTTCACCCACACACCCACCACCTGACTCAGCACAGTAGTACACTTAACATTGGCCACATCAATATACGCAGTCTACGTCACAAACTGTGTGAAGTTGAAAGTATAATGATAGAACAGAAGCTGGATATACTAGCCGTATCCGAGACCTGGCTAGATAACGGTGTCTCTGACCTGGAAGTGCATATCCGTGGAACCGTCCTTTACCGTAGAGATAGGCCATGCATGACAAACTGCTCGTGTCTCACAGCATGCGGCCCCTGCAAGAAAGGTGGCGGTGTGTGCCTTTATGTGAAAGAAACCCTCAGAGTTTCCCTGGACGAACGTTACTCACCTGATGCCCTAGAGCTCCTTTGCATACGATGTACGCCACAAAGAGGATCCGAGATATTGATCGGCTGCATCTATCGCCCGCCAGGTCAGTCCATTGACTACTGGGACAGTCTTGCTGCAGCTGTAGACTGCGCCGATTGCGAAGAGTTGTACTTGTTGGGAGACCTCAATGTGAACTTCCTGGACAAGCAATCAAGTACCTATAAAGCCCTATACCACACCATCCTCCTGCACCTTAATCTCTCCAACTTAGTAAACGCCCCTACACGCATTACACGGCAAACCCAAACCTCTATTGACTGCATCCTCACGAATTCGGATGACGCCACAACCGCCTCAGTCTTTGACTGTGAATTCTCTGACCATCGCATCATCACAACCTCCGTGCCTATCACTTCCCTGCAGCCTGACACGCCAGACCACAAGCCAAGGCAGCCCAGTCGAGACTATAGTTCGTTCTGTATGCAGGAATTCCACAAGTTGCTGAAATCGGTATCCCTACACTCTTTTTCATCCACTAACCCCCACCAAATGGCCGCTGAGTGGGTGAAGAAGTTCAACTGTGCACTGGATGAACTCGCGCCAATTGTCTCACGAAGAGCGGGGAGGCCTACCTCTAAAGTAAGATGCCCTTTCATGACTGAGGAACCACTGCACATTATACGACAACGCAAAAGTGCCTTCCGCCGATTAAAAGCCTCAGCTTTTTGACGACAAGTGCCCATACCATCAAGACCAGTAGGGCTTCCGCCGCCATCACTCTACTGCCCAACTCGTCACCAAGGCTGTAAGCCAGTGGACTGCGAGCCGGGATACTGGACACACTACCATGATTGTGTTTTTAGACCTAAGTAAGGCATTCGATCGGGTGAACCACCAGTGCCTCCTCATTTCACTGCAAGCCAAGGGTATTGGAGGGACAGCACTAGCATGGTTCGCCTCGTACCTGTGTGATCGTCAGCAGAAAGTCACCCTGCCACATGCTACATCCAGAGTCCTCCCAGTTTCGCGTGGAGTCCCGCAAGGTACTGTTCTGGGTCCTGTACTCTTTAATGTCTATATAAGCCACCTCCCTACCATAGCGGATTCCTTCACCTGTTCCCTTCCCATGTTTGCAGATGATATGACCCTCTACCGAAGTGCCCCCTCACTCGAACTGTGTATTGCCTCCATCATTCCCTGCCTGAATGCACTATGTGACGAGCTACAAAAGCTCCACATGATGATTAATGTTAAAAAGTCAGGTGTTATGATCATTTCCCCCAGCGGAAACCCCACGACGCACCCAAGTGTCATTAGCCTTCAAGGTGAGCCACTTAATTTTGTGACCAAAACTCGTCTCCTTGGTATCCAAGTTGACAACTGCCTGTCATGGACTAAGGATATTGATGTAATTGTTAGAAAAGTATCCCAGAAGGTGGGTGTCTTACGTCGCACCTTCCGGCAACTGAGCAAACTTGCACGCCGCCAGTACATCCTGTCTGTCGTTCTTCCTGACATTCTGTACTGCATCTGTTCCTTCGTCACACTGACTACTGCGAAGGATCACAATCGCCTAGTAAGCGTGTACAATAGAGCTATCCGAGCGGCTTGTGGGGCTTCGAGCCGGGACAGTATTTCTGGTCTTCTGAAAAACCTTGATGTTAAGCCCCTGGACTACTATTTTCTGGTGTCAACTAGGAAGTTCATTTTCATGTATCATATTCTTCGCCCTTTTCCTGTACTTGCATCATTATTCCCAGCCCCGCAATCTACCCGGTGGACGCGTCGTCGCGACACACATGATATCCCTTATTTAAAATGCAGAACAACACTCGGTCAAACATCCTTTGTGCTTCGTGCCGCTCTGTTTTTTAATGCTCTACCTAATGACTTGAAATCCTCTTTGTTTACCTCTCAGTTCGATCGTGGTTTTAAGTGCTTATTGGATGATCCAGTTTGGTTTGAACGATATCGTGCAATTTTGTTTGACAACGTTGGCAACGTTTAGTCTCTCTAGAGCTATATATTGCCCAGGTTCAGCATACGTTTTTCTTCTTTTCTCTTTATGTTCACCACTCATCCCCCCATTTTTCTTCTTCTTTTATCTAAACATTTGCACTGATGTATATACATTGTATATATTTTTGGTCCCATCGGCCTCTTCATATTTGTGCAGCTGCACTGTTGAGTTTCCGATGTAAAACAAATAATAATAATAATAATAAACAGTCGTCCCTCTCTAATCCGGCACCTTTTGCTACGGCGTTTTCTGCTGGATTAACGAGGGTGCTCCTGCCCTCTGACCCGGCCCTACCCAATTGCATGCATGTATCATACGTCAAAACGCAGGGTTTTTCCGTGTCGACCCAAGTATTTGGTGCACGACTTTATATTCTCAATTGTTCTCCGGGAATATACACAGTGATAAAGTGATAAAGTAAAACAGAGAACATGTTCACATGTACTCTTGCACACACGCACACACACACACCTGAAAATTGGCAGGACACTACTTGCTAAAATAAGAAAGTATGGTTGACTGCTTAGCCGTTGTCTCCTGGACAACATTGACCAGACTGGCCTAGCCTGGCCTGGCAAGGAGTGCATATGTACGGTACGCGATTTACAACTGCCGGATTATGAAATCAAACTACGTGCAGTTTGAGCGATTCGTTTCAAAAAGTCACTGCCGGAGGCGGAATTCAAGTGCCGGATTAAGATGTAGGAATTGAACGAAAAAAATCGGTTTCGTCAGAAAGTGCGCCGGTTGGCAAGGGTTCCGGATAAACAAGTGCCGGATTAGAGAGGGACGACTGTAATAATAATAATAATAATAATAATAATAATAATATGAAGAAAAGGTTGAACGGCCTCTGCTGGGATGACGACTACACCATAGCTCAGTGGTTAGAGCATCGCTGGCTACAAGCGAGGGTCCCTGGTTCGAGTCCTGGTGGTGACAGTCAATTTTTTCTTCAGACTTTTCCCGTTTGTCTCTTTCCCTCAAACCAGTCAATAATAATAATAATAATAATAATAATAATAATAATAATAATAATAATAATAATAATAATAATAATAATAATAATAATAATAATAATATATGCACTTGTAAGTACCCTCTGTGGCTCTCTCTCTCTCTCTCTCTCTCTCTCTCTGTCTCTCTCTCTCTCTCTCTCTCTCTCTCTCTCTCTCTCTCTCTCTCTCTCTCTCTCTCTCTCTCTCTCTCTCTCTCTCTCTCTCTCTCTCTCTCTCTCTCTCTCTCTCTCTCTCTCTCTCTCTCTCTCTCTCTCTCTCTCTCTCTGTCTCTCTCGTTGTCTGTCTGTCTGTCTGTCTGTCTGTCTGTCTGTCTGTCTGTCTGTCTGTTTGTCTGTTTGTCTGTCCGTGTCCGTCTCTCTCTATCTCTCTCTCTCTCTCCAGCTTACCTCTATGCTTGTGTGCCCGTCCAAAATGATACGTGCATGTTTCGGTTTGATAGACTTCATTACGCTTCACCACAAATGGAGTTCCACAGCGTGAGCAGAAATATCGTACCTCTGCAATATACAATGGAAGCAGGCAAAGCTGGGATGAGAAGTTCTACTTCAAAGTAGAACGCATTATACGATTTACGAGCCGTGTACACATGTGCAAAACAGCCACCATACAGATTCTCGCCATGCTACAACAATGTTGTTGAGAAGAACAGAACGAACATACAGCAGCAACCTGTACACATGCACATGTGCTGATGAAACGAAAATAACACCAGTAGCACACCTACATTGAGTATGCAGCAGCAGCAGCACCACCACCACCACCAACAGCAGCAGCAACAGCAGCAGTGGCAGCAACAGCACCAGCACACAAACTACACTACAAGTAGTGGACATATAGGTACATGTACCTTCTGCTGACAAGATCTGTGGAGGATGCGGTTTTCGCCGACCTTCAATATGCGGTATGATCGCTTTGCTAGGTACCTGAGTTGGTTGAGGATAGCCATTGTCATGTAGCTGTCGCTCTGTTGCTATATACTGCTCTAAGAATGCGTAGAACTGGCTTTCGGCTACATACGGTCACATACAGCACATAACAGAAGACAAAGAGGCACTGTGATATAGAAGTACATGCAGTAAGATCTTCTTAGAATTGTGTACCCAGAATATATTACAAAACTCAATCAAACACTCCAAAACATTGCGCCACAGATGCATACTAAAATTCTTACTGAGTTCTTCTTGAACAGGCTTGCTAGCCTTGCGTGCACCTGCTCCAGATTGACTAAATGCCACTAGTGATGTTGCTGATGCTGTCATTGCTGATGTCGGTGATGGTAGTGGACTGGCCTTGCGTTTACTTGAGTTGCCAGCCGCAGCTTTCTTGGTACCAGCTGTTGATGAAGATGTGGCTCTCTGGCCCAATCCATTTACTTTCGGTGCTGCTTTGGTGCTGGACCTGCCTGGCACATTAGGCCGTGGCAATGACGATGCTGATGATGTGAATGATGAACTAGCACTGGCTGTACTCACTGATGAGCTAGCCGTGGATTTGACCTTCGGTATTTTCATACTACTCAATGCAGCGGCTCTGCCAGGGCCGGCAGAAAGTGACGATTTCTTCGCGGACGGCAGGAGACCGGAAAGCAGATCATCTTCAGGACGTGATTTCCGCTTTGTTCCCGTAGCCGAGTGAAGCTGGCCAGTGCGCGACTGCTTTACCGCTGCCTTATCGTGGACGGCCACTAGGTCCTGCATGGCCGCAGCAAGAGAGGGATTGACGCTCTTACCGCTGATACTAAGCTTTGCCCTGCCAAGCCCAGCACCCACACCAGAACTAGCACTAGAACTGTTGTCCACCGTCCGAGCACGTGCTACACTGTTACGATGTGCAGCGTTGCTGGATGTTGCGGCTGGGCTGGGTGATGCAAAGAGATCGCCGCCACCAGCGGGGTTTGCGGATCTGGATTGAACAGCAGCGACGGGCTGTTTATCACGTGCAACCGTTGTGGACTGTGCACTTGTGGACCAGGACGGTGTGGCAGCAACGCGGTGCGCGGATTTCTTGAACATGCCACTGCCATTGCCCTCAGAGACATTTTGTGACGAACGCATTGCGCTGCCACCATCACTCCCTTGATCAGAAGAGTTCTGGATCTGAGTACGCAGACGACCGAGCTTCACAGCCGTCAGGTTGTTGTAGAGCTGCCGCGTTGTGGCACGCTTGAATATGACTGATTCTTCTGACATCACCTGCACAGAGCAAACAAGTACACACGTACACACGTACAGCAGCCGTACACAAACACATACGTACAGCAGCCGTACACAAACACACACGTACAGCAGCCGTACACAAACACAAACGTACAGCAGCCGTACACAAACACACACGTACAGCAGCCGTACACAAACACACACACACACACAGCCGTACACAAACACACATACCTACAGTAGGTGAGTCATGACAAAACACCATGTACATGTAGCCAGTACTACTAGAGGCAATTTGAATAGAAGCAGTGAAGGACAACTTCACAAGGGTCAGGGCTCAAGCAACACTGCACATGAATACCACTCTGCACAGGCTACATTGCATAGATTGTGTTTGTGTGGAAGGCACTACGGCAGGGGAATAATGTGTTGCGCACTGGCAGGGGAATAATGTGTTGCACAACGGCAGTGGAATAATGTGTTGGACATGCTAAGCTTTTGCTGATACAGTGTAGGGTTTATGAGAATGCCTCCAGGCAGGCATAGATACCAGCAAGAACCCAGAACCCTGAGATTATGCAGCTATGCACACAGGGTATAGCTCAATGCACTGCCTGCATTACAGAACCAGGCACCGGGGAATAAGTTGGATGGTTGCGAAATTATTGATACGACCATTTCCCCGTCATTGTACAAAGACATGACTGTCTCCATTTCTCGGCGAAAGCGATGGGTCAGTTTAACAGATCACGGCTCATGTATGCAAGTTACAAGCAGACTTACCAAGTCGTGAGCTTCAGTGCTAGCCATGCCTTGGGCAACATACAGGTCGAAAAACTGGTCCAGCACTCGCTGGCGAATGTTCCTGGGAATCTTTCCACCCAGATGAAGCGGCAGCATGGGTCGGCGCACTGCCGCTGCTGCTTTCTTTCCCTGTGTAGCAATCACAACACACATAGTGCACAGTATGGTAATGGTACAACACAGATACTAGTGCAGAGTATGGTAATGGTACAACACACATACTAGTGCAGAGTATGGTAATGGTACAACACGTCACTAGTAACACTACAGTAATAACATGGATACAACTTTACACAGTAGACATGCGTGCAGCATAGTCATCAAGCTCAGACTTCTCAAAATTAAAAAAAAAACTCCTCTGGCAGGTACTACTTCAAAGTAAAAACAACCTATTCCGAGTTCAAGTTGATAGAAAAGCCGTCGGTTTGCCCTCTCATTGTGCCACAGAATACAATTATTTTTCGGACCAAGAGTTATAGAGTTACAAACACTTTTGCAGACGTGTCGTTGCTCTGAACAACATCACTAATGGATAAAGAGTGGCTGGCTTCAGGTGGTAGCATGGTTAATAGCAAGTTGGCAGTGATGAGAAGGTGCGTGTGAGAATATCTCGTAGTGGTTGTGGGGCAGTACAGAGGAAGAGCTGCGGTGTCATACTCTGAGAATATCTCGTAGTGGTTGTGGGGCAGTACAGAGGAAGAGCTGCGGTGTCATACACTAAGAATATCTCGTAGTGGTTGTGGGGTAGTACAGAGGAAGAGCTGCGGTGTCATACACTGAGAATATCTCGTAGTGGCTGTGGGGTAGTACAGAGGAAGAGCTGCGGTGTCATACACTGAGAATATCTCGTAGTGGTTGTGGGGTAGTACAGAGGAAGAGCTGCGGTGTCATACACTGAGAATATCTCGTAGTGGTTGTGGGGTAGTACAGAGGAAGAGCTGCGGTGTCATACACTGAGAATATCTCGTAGTGGCTGTGGGGTAGTACAGAGGAAGAGCTGCGGTGTCATACACTGACAGGTGAGCTGCGGTGTCATACACTGACAGGTGAGCAAGAGTTACAGTAGGAGTGTGCATTGTCCTATTGTGTATATCTTGCCACTTTTACCACTTCTAGCTTCCACACGCACCAGCAGCTATTGCTAATCGATGCTCCTAATGTAACTCCATCTCACCTGTATTGACCCACAGCACATCCCCTCAGACCTGTATTGACCCACAGCACATCCCCTCAGACCTGTATTGACCCACAGCACATCCCCTCAGACCTGTACTACTCCACCACCACTAAGAGAGATTCTCATCTGCACCTGATCACCTGATCAACTATCTTATAATCACCAACCCCATACCTGGTGCTTCACAAACAAACACACACACACATTGTGACACACCATTGGACCATTGGACGCCCATCGCCAGAGGCGATGATAGCGATGCTACAGCAGAAGCCATCGCAGCTTGTGCTGGGATTGCACCATTCAACAACTTACAAGGCTGAAGAATTGACCGTCACTATTCAGCCTGGTCTACACGACACAGTTATGAAGTGGCTCTTTCTGGCCAGTGAATCCCTACATTTTAGTCTTTTCTTTCTTTTTTTCCCGCACACACATCACACCACATACTCCGGCATGCACTCAGGGGCGGATCCAGACCCCAAAGCTGAGGGGTGCGAGGATGAAACTTACATATTTTCTTTTGCAGTAGTAAACCAAAGACATAGTATGTTATGTGTGTTACTGTATAATATCATAATTACACATAGCACCAAGATGAGTAGTATGATTAGTTACACATTGAATGTCAAAATTTACAAGTAATTTACGACTGTTACCGGTATGATTCTCAGTCAGACACAGATTATGCTATGTACATGCTATATACACAATGTCAACTCTAGTCAGAATTCAGGGCGGCTGTTCCATTCCTCACTCCGCATCCTGGAGAATGTTGGTCATCCTCATCTTCCGTGGGTGCTTGAGGGCGAACATGTCGACGATGTCAGTGACATCAACAGCCAAGTCGTAGCGGATGTGGAGTAGAGCTAGCCCGGTTAGTCTACTCTGTCCCATTGTACTCCTGAGGTAGGTCTTAAGGAGCCGCAGGGCCGACACGCTTCGCTCACACTCGCAAGACGTGATCGGCATCACAGCTAGAATGGCTAGTGTGGCGAAGATGTTGGGGAAAGTGTGCTTGCAACACTGTTGGAGTGCGGCTTGAACAGTGGAGGGCAGAGAGTCTTCACCCACGCGGCTCCACTTCACCCACCAGTTGTCGAGCTCGGACGTAATAGATGAAGGTGCTGGCATGTCTTCGCTGTACTGGTCGATGAAGCGTTTCAGGGAGGCCTTCCAATCTGTTGTCTTCTTCATGACAGCTGGGACTGCCACAAGACCAGACGCTGCTGCGCTCTGGGCATCGGAGAAGCGAGCGTGGAGTTCTTGAAGAAGGCAATCAAGTAAAGGCGTGGTGATGGTGATGCGGAAGTGGTCCTCTGCTGATGCACCTGGTACGGTAGGGTTGGCCCGATGGACTGATCTCCCACATGCGCGAGGTGCCTTCAACTCGATGCCAGCATCATCAGCAACCTTCTGCACAGCTTCGTACCACTCCTTGTGCTTCTCTTCTACTTTGGTGCGCAGCATTTCCAAAGTGTCGTCTGTCGATCGTTGTCCTGACGTCCTGATCACGTGATTGCACACAAATCATCCGCGGATCCGCGCAGCGAGCCTGGGCCTGGCCTGGCCTGACCTTTTTTTTTTTTTTTTTTTTTTGGAAAAATCCTGACGGGTTCATTTGCACCCTTCGCACCCCCCTGGATCCGCCCCTGGCACTGGCTGTTGGTAGCCACCCAGGAAAATGAAAGAAAAGTCAGGAGAAGTCTGAGAAAGAGAAGAAAGACGAGTGTGACCATAATCGTCGGGAATCGAACCCGCAACCTCTCGATTGGAAATCGCTGTACATACCACTGCACCATATGGGACACACACACACACACACACACACACGCGCGCGCGCACGCACACTGTTATGCCACGTCTTCCCCTTGGTTCTGTCTTCTTTTTACGTTCTCTACTGGACTGTGCACTTCAGTATTTAAAAAACCACACACACGCATGCACACACATGCGCTCCTCCAACACACACACACGCACACACACACACACACACACATGCGCTCCTCTAACACATAAACACACACACATATGTACCCATACCTGGTCCTTGTAGAAAGTAGAACTGACAGCAGTGCCACTACTGGCAGAACTAGCAGAGGGAGACACAGCAGAGACAGGACTTTCTTGACTGGATGATGAAGATGGAGTATCAGCTGGGCCACTAGGATGAGCAACTCTCTTTCTAACAATACTGCTGTACACATCGTTATCATAACCTTGACCGGGCTTGAGGTTTGCTGGAGGTTCCTGGCTGCCAGCTACTGCTGAGGCAGGCATTCCTGCTACTATTGGTCGCCTCTGAATACAAGAACAAGAACAACAAGAACAGAGAGAGAGAGAGAGAGAGAGAGAGAGATAGAGAGAGAGAGAGAAGCGAGGTGAGGAGGGTTTGAGCTATTGTGTTCCCCTCCTCGCATCGCTCCCCTTTATGTTCAGGCTGCCTGATGATTGTGATCAAACGTGAACATGGAGTTGCAACACAAGCCTCCTCTCCCTCTCTACTGTGCCAGTCTGACATCACCAGCATCACAATATAATTGCACAGTTGTAAGTTGTAATGAGGGTGGTATCATGATGTCATCACTAGTGCAGTCCATGTACAGTGCTGGCAACTGAAATCCGACCCCTTAGCGATGCGTTCACATTCTAGCGGTGTCTATTTCGTAGTTTTACTATCCTGTGTTGGGTCTTTGCCATGTGAGCGCACCGCTCAGGGGTCGGATTTCAGTTGCCAGCACTGTACTTGTATATATGATTGTAGTTGTCAGTCACAGTCAGTGAAAGATGCTGCAGTAGTCTGTTTTTGTAGTTTTTAAAACTTCATCACGAATGTCCCCTCTTTTGGCCGACTATTTTGAGGGCTCATGAATTACAAGTGTCGTGATTTCCTTGTTTGTTGCTTTTGACTTCTTTTCTACTTTACTTTACTGCGCACCTTTTGCTATTCGACTTTCGCGTTCTTTCAAATACTAGTGTGTGGGTTTTGACAGTTTTAAGTAGTAGTTACAACAGAGTAGTTTTAAATGCTTACTCGTAAGGGTACAGTGCCTGATCGACCGCGTGGTTGGTGTACTGCAGCTGCACCAGTGTGAGCCAGTCGACGCTTGTTACGGCCCTCAGCAGACATGCTATCTTGAACCTGTATACACACACGTACGCATGTGCACGCGTGCCCACACACACACACACACATACTCACACACACACACACACACACACACACACACACACACACACACACACACACACACACACACACACACCACATTTGTTCTCTGCTTGCAAGAACATCTGAGTGATCCATAACCATCACCAATGTCCAACTACCTCCGAAGTTCGGGGTCTCCTAAATTTTCGAGAGGATATAAGAACGCTTCTCCAACTTTACGCAGGTCCTCAAACTTTCCCAGCAGATATCAAAAGATTCAGAACACACCCTTAGTGCACTCTGCATCTAGCAAAAGGACCAGAGAAGAAAACTGACAACAAATAACAGAGTTCACAGGACAGCTTAGCATAATACCTGATACTTCTTGTCTCGCTCGTCATACTTTGTTGGTGCGGCTTGCTCTTCACGTTTCTTCTCCTTGTTGGGCTTCTTTTTGGACTTGGGATGATCAGGAATGATGGTCAGACCAGACGACAGGATAACAGGTTTACTTTCGTGTGACCTGTAGTTGCTGCTGGTGGTGCTGGTGTTGGTGTCAATGCTGGCATTGCTAGTTGTATTGGTCGTGCTATAGGCGTTGAGTAATTCCTCCAGGTCCAAAATGGATGTGGGCTCCTAACAAGTACACATACACACACCTCAGACCTCAGACCTGCCCATCGCGGAAGCGATGATAGCGAACAGCTATGTTAGACATAGCAACTTGTGCTGGGATTGCACCATTCAACAGCTTGCAAGGCTGATGAATTGACCGCCACTATTAATTTTTTAGCCTGGTATCCACCACACAGCTGATTGAAGTGACTTTTTTCTGGCCAGTGAATCCTTATTTTTCATTTTTCCATTTTTTTCATTCTATTTTTCGACACACACACCACACCACATACTCCGGCATGCACTGGCTGTTGGTAACCACCCAGGAGAATGAAAGAAGAGCTAGGAGAATGAGAAAGAGAAGAAAGACGTGTGCGACCATAATCGTCGGGAATTGAACCCGCAATCTCTCGATTGGAAATCGACTGCACATACCACTGCACCATATGGGACACACACACACACACACACACACACACACACACACACACACACACACACACACACACACACACACACACACTACTACTACTACTACTACTACTACTACTATTGACAGCTGCCAGAAATGGCCACACCGCTCCCCAAAGGGAGGTACTGTCAGAGAGGTTAGGGGAGAGGTAGGCAGTGCTTCAAATGGCGCTCCAGGTCCTGTCGCCTCCGAAACTGGCGTTGATTACAGACTCGGCAATGATGTCCAAAGTGCTGGCGATCAGTCACTGTAGGGCGCTTCGGGCGGGGTCCACAGCGATGGCGCTTGAGGCCAGCAGTAGACTTGAAAGTACGCTGGCAGGCAGTACACACCGGGACCTCGGCAACAGGAGGAGCATCAAAAGGCGGTCGGTCGTCACAGTTGTCACTCCCTAGGCACTTATGCACTGCAAGCCCACCCCTGCTCCGGAGCCATCTACTGCAGGCAGGACACTGCACCGACCCAGGCTGCTGTGATACGGGGAGCACACACACACACACACACACACACACACACACACACACACACACACACACACACACACACACACACACACACACACACACACACACACACACACACACACACACACACACACACACACACACACACACACACACACACACACACACACACACACACACACACACACACACACACACACACACACACACACACACACACACACACACACACACACACACACACACACACACACACACACACACACACACACACACACACACACACACACACACACACACACACACACACACACACACACACACACACACACACACACACACACACACACACACACACACACACACACACACACACACACACACACACACACACACACACACACACACACACACACACACACACACACACACACACACACACACACACACACACACACACACACACACACACACACACACACACACACACACACACACACACACACACACACACACACACACACACACACACACACACACACACACACACACACACACACACACACACACACACACACACACACACACACACACACACACACACACACACACACACACACACACACACACACACACACACACACACACACACACACACACACACACACACACACACACACACACACACACACACACACACACACACACACACACACACACACACACACACACACACACACACACACACACACACACACACACACACACACACACACACACACACACACACACACACACACACACACACACACACACACACACACACACACACACACACACACACACACACACACACACACACACACACACACACACACACACACACACACACACACACACACACACACACACACACACACACACACACACACACACACACACACACACACACACACACACACACACACACACACACACACACACACACACACACACACACACACACACACACACACACACACACACACACACACACACACACACACACACACACACACACACACACACACACACACACACACACACACATACACACATGTGCACACACACACCTCAGACCTCAGACATGCCCATCGCGGAAGCGATGATAGCGAACAGCTATGTTAGACATAGCAACTTGTGCTGGGATTACACCATTCAACAGCTTGCAAGGCTGATGAATTGACCGCCACTATTTTTAGCCTGGTATCCACCACACAGCTGTTTGAAGTGACTTTTTCTGGCCAGTGAATCCCTATTTTTCATTTCAATTTTTTCCTTTTTTTTACACACACACCACACCACACACACACACACACACACACACACACACACACACACACACACACACACACACACACACACACACACACACACACACACACACACACACACACACACCTGTCCTGTCCTGTTGAGCCACTGCCATGAAGGTTACGTGGGCCCCGGAGGGGCAGCTGAGAGAGAGGAGGAGCACACAGCCCTGTGACGATCCAGGTGATGCGGTAAGCGAAATCGGCGGGAGCAGGCGCAAACACATGTGAAACCCTGACGGTCCTGAACGGTCGGACGACTACAAGTCCGTGAGCAGCGATGACGGGCGCGGCTACGTGTAGACGCAAAGCAGCGGTCACAGGCCTGGCAGTGAGCGACGCAGCACAGCGGAGAAGCAGGCAGTGGCAGGGGCGCACCGACTGCTGACTGGGGGTAAGTACACTTGTGCCTTGCCAGACCTCCACGGGACTTCAGCCAACGGCCACACTCTCCACACTGGCATGCACCTTTCTGCTCCGCAACCGGCTTTGCACGCTCAACCTTACACTTGTGGCGTGCGCGATCACTGGGGCGTGCAAACTGTCGGTCGCAGGTGTAGCAGGTGACGGGAGGGGGGCGATGCTGGGCATCTACCGGTGCTGAGTACGCCGAGCGCCAGGTGGAACGCGACTCGCATTCAGCTCGCCATTCCCCCTCGAGGCCGCGAGAACGAAGGTCAGACATAATACAATCCTTCCAGCGCGGACGAGGGCCATGAGCTGGGCGACGGGACGGAAGCGTGCCAAAGAGAACTTGCTTCGTCAGCCGGTGGTCCTCCATCCGAGCAACATGCCCGAGCCATTCAAGGCGGCGGTGCTCCACCTTCGTGCGGATGGTGTCGGGATCACCCCACCTCACGCGTAGTTGGTGATTGGTGATGTGGTCATCCCAGCATTCTTGGCGAGACACTCCCATGATCGAGCGGATGCATCGGTGGTGGAAGACAGAGAGCCGCTGCAAATCCCGTTGAAGAGGCGTCCAACACTCCGAACCGTACAGCAAGAGCGACAAGACACAGGCGTTGAACACACACCTCTTGATGTGGAGGTCCAGGTGCTTGTTGCCAAAGATGGACTTTTGCAAAGCGCCACATGCTCGGGAGGCATTCGCAATGCGGGAGTCAACATCGCAGGATGAACGGCCGCCGTTGTGAATTACCGAACCCAGATACTTGAATTCGGTGACACAGACAATGTCGACACCGGCTAGACTGAGGGGTATGCGGTCAGCAGCAGACACATCAGCACCAGCAACCAAAAACTTTGTCTTTGTGGCACTAACCGCGAGGCCAAATTCGGACGCCGTGTTGTCAAAGCTTTGACACACACACACACACACACACACATCGCGTATTGCCGGTGGCGAGAAAAGCATGCAAATATGCAACTTCACGGGTCATAATTATGATATTACATGTGTAGGTATTACACTCCTCAACATTCGTCTTGTTGAGCACTCTCGGTAGGCTGCTCTAGTGCTTCTGCATTACGCATTGCCCGCTACTTTTCGTAGTTAGAGCAGTCTGGCGCTAGAGCCACGAGCTATCTTAAGGTTTGTGGTGCCCCATTCGCACCATGGCTAGTACTGCTGAGGCAGTTATGGCCGAAACAGCTTGCTGTCTACAGTATTGGGTAATGTGACATGTATATAATGTACTTGGACACAAGCAGCAAGATATGCAAGATATGCAAGATATGCAAGACATGCAAGATATGCAAGACATGCAAGATATGCAAGACATGCAAGATATGCAAGACATGCAAGATATGCAAGACATGCAAGATATGCAAGATATGCAAGATATGCAATATTCAACACACACTTACATTATAGATGTCGTGATATGCACTGGGTGTATCTAGGGAGTCATCAGCAACATGGAGAGCACCGTCATCACCATCATTGTCACCACCATCATCATCATCTACACAGAGGAACAGATACAGTAAAACCTGTCAAGGCGACCACCTGTCCTAGAAGACCACTGGAACCAGGACCAAGGGATGCTATTTCCAGTCAACTGACCTGGATAAGGAGACCACCTGGTAACAGAGACCACATTTTGAAGGTCCCTTGAGCGGTGGTCGTCTTAGACAGGTTTCACTGTACATGTGTACGGTTGAAGTACACACGACTGGGTAGACTGGGTAGACACTTTAGCCAGTTACTAGTAGTTGGGGTGCAAGCATGTCAACAAGGTGACTGGGGAGAAATAATTGATTAGCCGAACACCACGAGATGATCATCAGTCATGCACGCCTAGCCTAGCCTGGCTGGGGACCATGTGCTAGCAAGTCAGCTCACCCGTGACAAAAAAAAACCTCATTTCCCAATCATTGTGCTACCTCTAGAGTACCGGTATGTAGGCCATGTTGCACTAGTCCACGGTGGTCCACGGTGGTCAAACTAGCAATGGAATACCAGCATGCACTTGCATACTGCAGGCTAACAAAGACCTCTCTGTTGCCATCAGTATGGTGTTCACATAAAATTAGTTCAAGTCAGTATACAAGTAGCCAGTGAATGGAGATGTCTGATGGCACTCTGGTGATAATCGCAAGTTTGAAGGAAAGCCGGAAAAGATTCGCTGACAACTCAGCCCAGTGCTTCAACACTAACCTTCCAATGGAGCTGCAGCTTCTGCATCATTTGTTGACTCTGCTCCCACAGAGATGCCGGTGTAATCAGCAGGATCAAAGTCTTCAGGTCGTGTCTGATAACTTAGCAACATCCGAGGGCCACCTTTCTTCTTACTGCTGCTGTTGCTTGCAATATCGTCACTATCGTAATTTGCAGCAAATTCATTCGGTGGTGAGGGTGATGATGATGGTGGCGGAGAGAAACTTGGAGAGCTGGGAGGTGATGGCGATGGAGGTGGACTATAATGTGGAATACTACCACTAGCACTACCGCTAGCACCAGTGTCAGCTGTACTGTCATTGCCAGTCTGCTTAGCACTATCAGATTGAGTAGCTAGCAGTGACGATATAGCAGTAGTGGCAAAGTCACTGATGTCAGGTACTATGACGACATTTAGCAAA
The DNA here is from genome assembly GCF_964019385.1 of Sycon ciliatum. Taxonomy (NCBI): domain Eukaryota; kingdom Metazoa; phylum Porifera; class Calcarea; order Leucosolenida; family Sycettidae; genus Sycon; species Sycon ciliatum. The sequence goes on from NC_088646.1 coordinate 496,780, forward strand.
GGTTCAGTTTCCTTGCTGCTACTACTACTACTAACGTTACAACCAGCACCATCATCTTTACCAGTCTTCTTCCCACTATCTACTACAAGAGTTGGCTGAGGTGTGCTTGCCACTGTCCCTTGCTTGCTACTGCTGCTGTTATTGCTAGCTGATTCTATAGCAAACGGATGGCTTGGTTTTGCCCGCACCGCCTCTGAAGCCAGGTTCAAGGATGGCTGACTAGCTTCGCTGGCGGTCGATGCTGCTGGCTGCGGACAATCCACTGCAGCTGCCGTTGCTGTTGGCTCCGCCACAGCTACCGGTTTCTTGGGAGATGATGGTGTGTGCTGCAAGTAAACACAGTAAACAGATTACACCGACATTTATCACTCAACACATTGCAGTCAAGCTTAGAATCAAATCTCATCAAGCAGGTATTAACACACTCAAATCTCATCAAGCAGGTATTAACACAAAGAAGAAGGAAACACTTCAGGTTCTTCAACAACATCTTGAAACGGTTTCAGTAGTATAATTTCATTTCCAAGCCTTCAAGCAGGTAAAAACTGGGTAATGATATGCTTTGCAATACTCAAACTCAAAGCATTTGGATGTTGGCATTTCAAACACACAATGCATATATCCAAATGCAGTGGGTTTTTTCTTTCTTTTTGATCACATTCAGACCACATCTGGGCTGTTCTTGTACATCACAACTATAGTCCAGTGTAGTCACATATCCTAACAGAGCATGTGCTATCCTATTTTATTCCCGTAGCTATGCAGAAGACGTTACTTCAGTAACGTCTGGCGCTAGCCAGGGTCCACACAGCTTTAATTTGGTGTTTGTTTGTTTGTTTGTTTGTTTGTGTCACGCCTGGCGCTATCCCGTATCTGTCTCGTACCGTACCGTACCATCAAACACAGCTGGCCACATACATCTGGCCACATACAGCTGGCCGCACTATTCAAATAGGGCTTTCAAACGCCAAATCATAACGTGAAGCAACTACTTGGAAGAATGGGTATGAATGTGAAGTGTATGGGGGAATGCATGTAGGGCGATAGTGCAGGTTCGAATCCCAGGTAATGCCTGAAAAAATAGGAAAATTGAAAAATTTATAACATCTCTATTCTTTTTTGCCGTCATCAAGGCGGTTGATGGTGTCGTATTACCCTCGACCGTACCTGTCCCGTACATGTCCCGTACATGCCCCGTACCTGTCCCGTACCGTACCATCAAATCAAAGACGGCTGGCCACAATGCATATTCAAATAGGGCTTTCAAATACAAGATCATAACGTGAAGCAACTTGGAAGAATTAGTATGTATGCGAAGTGTATCGGGGGATGCATGCAGGGCGATAGTGCGGGTTCGAATCCCAGGTTATGTCTAAAAACAAAAAGTAGAAATTTATAAGAATTTATAACATCCCTATGCTTTTTTGTCGAGGTCATCAAGGCAAAAAAGCATAGCGTAGGGCCCTGAGCTTCCAAGCTCTCTCGTTTGTGTAATGAGATGATTGAGATCCTCCAATCCGCATTTGCATCATAGTAAAAAGAAAAGATATTGAAATTTCATAAAATGAAGAGGTGAGCAAGAAATGCAAGGTTAGGTGCCTTTGTGTTGTCGGTCTACCATCAGCATTCACTCAACAGTCCAATCATACCTTTTTCGTTGAAGAAGCACCAGCAACACTGGCAGCAGCACTAACATCAGCAGCAACACCAGCACCGTCGCCACTAGCAGTATCTCCACTATGATCATCTTCAGCAGCAGCATCAGTGGCTGAACTCTCCAGACTATTAGTGCCTGAAATGTCCGCTAGGCGTGATGCCGAAGACCCTGCTACCAACACATACAAGTCATGTACGTGCATGCATACACAAACACACATGGATATCATTCGTCAGACTCAAACCTTACTCCTGGTGTGTGGCTCACCAAACTACTATTTACAAACATTTCCAGCTGAACCTTTTCAGGTACGTTATCATCGTACACACAAACTAGCAAGTAGAGGTGCAATGAAGTGCAACATTGAAATCTATGTGGTTGGTGTGTAGAGGAGAAGATAAGTCCTGAACTAGCTAAACATGCACACAACCCACTGATGATGGCACAGGCTGACACACTGTCCTAAATGTACTAGGTATGTCCAGTACTAGTACCGTGCTTCCCCACATACAAGCGCATGGAGAACATTTGCTTCAAAAAATATTTTTCCTGTGTGAACATGTTCGGGTAGAAGCCCATTTATGTGCAATAAAGGTTTGTCTGTGTCCTAAACAACGGTGTTATCACAATGCTTAGCAGTATATTCAGCTCCCAGGTGTTTCACCAATAGTGTTCACGTATAAGCGCATGCGCTTATAATTGGGGGGGGTGCGCTTATGCCCGGACATAAGCACATGCCCTTATATGTGCGGAAGTACGGTAAGCAGTGACGACAGGGCAGGGATGAGGTTTCCAGCTTTCAGCGATAATTCTGCACTGCTAATGCTATACCAGGAAAGGTCCAGGAAACACATTACTATGTTTGTAGAAATTCATTTCCACCACTGACATTGTGGTGACGGGCATACTGTCACTGACTGGAGAATGGCAATGTGTGTGTGTGCTGTTGATACAGAACAGAACTAAAATTCAAAGTGCACAGGCTGTAGAATGACTACTGTCTGTGCACTGACCTACAGCCCTAGCGTTCACTGATATCGTGTGAGATACGCTGCTACTCTACACACTAACCATGGATTTATTTGATAATAGGTGTTATTATCATGCTGTCTATTTTTTTAGAAATCCTGGCACGCCATTGTCAGATATGTAGATGCACGCAGTTTTCCAAAACCTAACTTTCACTACAAAGTATATGTACCTTTGACTTTGCCATGTTTGAAATGGCAATAAGGTCGATGGCATAGACCACTTGCGAAGAATGGACAATTCACGCCGCGGAAATAGCCTGCGCTTGGCAGCATCTCGCTTGTTGATATTCAAACGAAACGAACTTGGATCAAAAAGGTCAGGTAGTTAGTTCTTGCCTTCAAATGTTCAATGTTTATTGTGCTGAACTGCTTGTTCTTCGATTTGAACAAGGTCGGGGGTATTCATGACCCGTACTACTCACCAGTCAGCACCATCAGCTCAGGTGACGCATGCAAAACAAACTAAAAGTGAAAGCATTGTTTACTACTCAACAAACGCATTGCAATACAGCAGAACCGACCTGCAACTACTAACGTTAATATATAGTAGGGACTCTTGCCACACTCGTACCCGTGTTGGTAGTTTGTGTAAATAAAAGCATTGTGATTGTGCATTTTGAATGAAAACAGCAGAAGTCAAAATAAAAATTGTCAAGCAGCTTGGTGACAGGGCAGGGGATTTCCCCATTGTCTGTATAAAGAAAATGCAAAATAGCTGGATTTTCGACATTAATTTTGTTCCTTCCATGGCCATGATCCAGAGAATAAATCCCCGGCCCCAGCCCAGGGGCATAATAAATACTCTTGATCCTTTCTATCTTGACGACTTGAGCAACAAGAAGTACAATTTCCATGATCATGATGATCATAATATCCTACGCTAAATACAGTCGAACCTCTTTAGGACGAACACCAAGGGACCGGCGGTATTTGTTCGCAATAACGGGAGTTCTTCTTTATGTCTTGCCCAGTGAATACACAGTGATGAATCCAATAGCGCTTGAATTCTAGTTCTGATGGAATTCGCAATAAAGATTCCCGGCCATTTCCAAAACAGGAAAGGGAAAGCAAAAAAAAACATGCAACAAGTTTCAAAATAAACGCAAACTTTGAGCGCCGCGAAAGTTTATCGCTTTACACTACCAAGAGTACAACATTGTTTTATGTACTCTTGGTACTACTTCATGCTAGCTGAAAAAACCCTTCAGAAAAAAAACCCTCCAGCTTCATCCGAGGGCTATTTTTCAGCCCCATACTCCTAAACCATACATCTTCGCAACACTGTGCAAACGGTCTGGGCTACACCAATCACTGAAAAGGAATAAACTCATCCCATATTCTGCACAAGACACATCTCCAAAATTCCAAGTCGACCAACACTGTTCATATAAATGTACATGCATGAGATTTTCGTGGTCCAGCATAGCAAGCCGTGTTGATTTCGGAGGGCAGGGAGTACAAAATAAACAATATTCGTTTCAGGGACGACTAAACAGTTTTCACGACAACCCCTAACCACACAGCGGACACAAAGCAAACGGTTCACGGACTGAAATTCTCAACAGTTGTGATGGGTAGCACTTAGAATACATTACATGATATGCATATTTTATATGCTCCAGGTAGCAGCACAAAGCAGCAGGCGGCGGCGGTGGTGAGCAGCGGGTCAAGCATTGAGGCAGGTTCTCTGTGAACAGCAGCTACTTAGAATTGAGCAATGACAGCAAATGTGCAAGATGTTGCAGTAGGAGAGCCCCAAGCCGTTCCCAAGTGCATATGGCAAGACTGACCCAACACGGGCATGCGGCAATTCATGACAATTCAAACGTTGGACTGGTTGCATGTAGGAACATACCAAAGAAAGCCGACCGACGAGTCAAAAGCAGTGCCATGTGTCCCCATCAATCACATTATGCACGGTCCAGGAAAACATCCAAGGGCCGCATGAGCCTAGGTGCTGCTTTCGGCTCATGAGTCAGGATTTCTTAAGCTGTGTTCCCAACTGGTGCGTGGTTTCACGCGTACATGCGCCAGTTGTGAACACAGCTTTAGACCACAACTGCACTTCAAAGCAAGCGTACGAAAAAAGAGAGAAGAGAGGATGGAGTACATAAAAACGCCAACAGCTTGGCAGCCTTGGAATGAAGAGTTGATTTAGAGGACGGGCGATCAGCAACATCTCAACGTTGTTCAACTGTAGGGTAAAGAAACCATAGGCAGCAACAGTTACAAAGTGGTATCAGAGAAAACAGCACCGAAAATGATGCAACACCAACAAGACAGAGAGTGAGCACACAAAGCGATTTCATGTTCTAAGAGACAGAATGGGAAGACATCAGGGTGTCAAGAAAGAGAAAAGTACTTACTGTAAGTGGCCATGTCGATTTCTTCCGGAAGTTCGCTCACATCAACCTCAAATCTTGCTTGGACTTCATTCAGGACCTTGGCATCCTTCTCCTCGCTGACAAAGGTAATGGCCAGACCCTTGGTACCAAAGCGGCCAGCACGTGCAACCTACAGAAGAAAATAAGAAGAGGGGTGTTGTTGCATTTGATTGTCCGCACTGATTCCAGAAAATAAGATTTTAAATTCCTGGAGTAGTCTGACACAAAAAGGACATGCACGTCGGCAATGAATGCTACACAATGCAAACTTGTAACCAGCAATTTAGCTTCACTCCGCCTTGAGTTCTATTTGTACGAGTACTCTCTACGCATCTTTTAAAGTTAACTCCGGTGCTGGACCGAAGGTTCCACTAACTCATTCGGCTTCACAGGTACACAGGCTAAAAGAGTAATAGCAAGGATCGACAGTCAATGCCACCATGAACAGAAAAACAAAACATACGCGATGCAAGTAGGAGTCGGAGTCATCTGGCATGTCGTAGTTGAAGACGATGTTGACACGCTCAATGTCCATACCACGTCCGAAGAGGTCTGTACCGACTAGGATTCGCTTCTCAAAGTTCTTAAACTGCTGGTAGCGATTCAATCTGATGCAAAATACCACAGAATTGCAAAAGGCATCAATTGGACAGCCAGTGGAAAAAATCGAGACACACATATGCATAAGAACCAAAGAGCATTCACAAAACATGAAAGGCTCACTCCGAAAAAAAAAGCAAAACAAAAGAGTGCAGCACTCCATACATGTAAAACTGCTGATAGTTCAACGGCTCACCTCTCTTCTTGGGTCATGTGACTGTGGATAGCAATGGCTGGGAAGTTCTGCTCAACAAGGAGCTGTGCAAGTGCCATGCATCGCTGCACACTCTTCACAAAGATGATGACCTACAATAAAAAGGCAAACACCAAAACAAAAACACGTGATCACTAAAATTTAATACACACCTGTACCAAGTTCATGAAACAAAAACAAAGAAATATTTAACCAGCAGAACACAATATGCACAAGCTTCACTGTAGATAATTCCACAGTTAGAAGGGTACTCAGTATTCATATGCAGATAGTCGTTGACGACATCTAAATGTCAAGCAGCATCTGAAAATACGTACCTGGTTGAACTCCAAGACATCGAGCAGCTCAAAGAGCTTCCTGTTCTTCTCCTTGTCCTGCAGCTTGACGTAATGCTGCTGAAGACCGTGCAGTGTCAGCTTGGCTTCATCATCAACATACACTTCCATGGGCTGCAAACACATACAAGCAGGAACAAAGCCAAACCTAGAACGAAACGAGAAGCTGCCATACTGAGAACAGCCACACCAACATACTTGAAAGCACATCATTGCAAGGTGATTGCACAAGTCAGGCCAGGGACATAAAATTTCTACAAAACCATGCAGTCACAAAAGAAGTGTCCTTGACTGGAGTGAAAGGACTCATGCATACAGACAAGCCCAAGGACAATTTAAATAACACATCAATGGCGCACACAAAAGTACCACTCTGGCCAAGAACCACAAGTAGACAAGTTTCCAGTCCAGAGGTGGTGAAGCAGTGCCGAAAGCCAGGAAAGAGATGGTGCTTCTGCTGTTGCTGTCACTGCTGCTTTCGGCAAGCCGTGCAATCTTGACTGAAACTCGCTGACACAGGGAGTGTGGAACGATTACCAGCATGACAAGCAATCTGGGTACCATTCAGAAGCACTGAGCCAAATCAGCCATCAAACCGGAACCCAGATCTCCATAACCAGGAGACTGGCCACCCAAGTAGAAGACAAAAACATCGGACTCGAGACAGACTAGCCTCAACAAAAACTGAACTGCAAGGACATACCCAGCTGCAAACTACAACACTGAGTAAGCAACACTGCCCAAAGCAACAGCAGTGGTGGAAACAGAGAGACAGAAACAAGCTAGCCAAAAGAAGACCAGGAACCAAGCCATAGAACAAACAACCAAAAATTCAAATTGCACAAGACGTTGAACAAACGAATCCAAACCAGCCACAAGCATGACAAACTCATCAGGAATTCGAGTCGACAACCAAAAACTTCGGGCAAAGCAACAACTTCGACGAAACTTCGGGCAAAGCAAACAGGAGGGTAGGGTATTTACATCTTGCATGAACTTCTTGCAGACGGGGCGGATTTCCTTGCTGAGAGTAGCGCTGAACATCATGACCTGCTTCTCATGGGGTGTTGCGCGGAAGATTTCCTGTACGTCACGGCGCATGTCTGTGCAAGAAAGCAATATAAGCCAAGAGCACAAGCCGGCCAGTTAAGTACACCTGCCACCAGTGGCATATAAGTGCAACACAAGCCGAATGGCATGAAAGGACAACAACAGAAGATGAGGGCAAAATGCAAGTTGAACTGCAAAAAGGAAATGAATTATTAATCTCTATAAAAGAAGTCCATCTGCTAGAAAGAGCAACTAACCAAGTGAGTCGAGTACTTTGTCGCATTCATCCAGAATGAAGTGCTTGACGTTCTTCAGGTTGAGGGATTTGTCGCGAACAAGAGCCAACATACGCCCGGGGCAGCCAACAACAATGTGCGGGCAGTTGTTTTTTAGCGTCTCCTGGTCACGCTTGATGCTGACGCCACCGAAGAAGACAGCAGTCTTTACGCTCGGCATGTACTTCCGGAATCGGTCGTACTCACGGCAGATCTGATACGCCAGCTCTCTTGTGTGGCAAAGGCACACAACGCTGACCTGAAAACAACACCACAGAACACCACCCATGATTAGCGCCAGTAAAGAAATACGAAGCTCGCATTAAACTGCGGGCAATATCGCTGAAAGTGCTGGTAAAAGCAGCTAAAATTGTGCAGCAGTTTGTTCACAAATGGTTTTTTCGCTCTACATATATGCGGATTCCACTAATTGCCTAGACAGAGCACGTGGCATGTGTTGACCACCGTTTTACAAACTATTTACGGAGATGTGCAATCTTCAAACCATCATTCCACAGATCAATGGCATCACCTGCAGCTTATGAGGCAACATGCAAGTAGCTACAAACAACTAATACAACCCGTGGTTCGCAACCCCTCGCATCCCTATTAGTAATGGGTAGGACTGAAACGATTAAGGGGAAGGTGAGCGCACGAAAACAAGCTAAGCATCATAGCAAACTAAGAATGTTAGGGGTCGTCCACAAATATCGAGCTTTTCTTTTCTGTTCACAAAACGAAATAATTTCGTTATGGGTGGGAGGGGGTTGACCACTTTCGTTTCAGAAAACATTGACACAATGTACATGCCCGTAGGAGCAGTGATGCACTTGCGGCTTTTGTGGTGTAATATGCACATATGTGTGAACATTGTTTACGTTCTGAGGGGGAGTGATCGGGTCTAAACTAAAATAATTCGTTTCGTGAAAAATGTTTGACGGACGGCCCCTTTAACCCTTTACCTTCTGACCAAAATTACCATGCAGTTCTAAATGCAATACTTCTCACCTCATTTTGAGAATATCTTTGGTTCTAATCAAACAATTATCACACTCTTGGGCATTCTGGAAAGCTCTCCACGAGCTGCGTACAATGAGCTCAAACTGGACACTACTGAGATCACATATCCAACGCCAGGGTGCTTCAAACACTCCCCATCGCTGGGTATCCGAGAAAATTCTCTCCTCGTCAGCCATTTCTCACTCCTTCATCGTAAACATTTCAAATTTGTTTGCTTCAGTTTCTTTTTATGCTGCCCACGCGCTCAAAGCATGCCCAGGTGACTCAGCATGTTAGGAGAGGGAAAATCCCCAGCTCAAGGCCAGTCACTGAGAAAAAATTGACTTTTGTCGTGGCTGAAATGTCGAGCGCGATATCTTTGGAATGCAGCATCGGAGCTCTTCGCCGATTGTTGCAATGAAAGGCTGGGCTCTTCAGCTTCTTCCTACATATTTAGTTTTTTAGATTCCGTCAAGAATTGATCGAGTTACGAATGTCTTAGTGCATGCATGTCCATCGACCAAATTCAGTCGATTCATGTACACACAGAAGGTAAAGGGTTAATAGCTTCGACGAGACATTTCTCATGTTATTTCATAACTTAGAACCTTCCAAGCTGGAAGGCTGTTGGTTAGCGTATCCAAGACGCGATAGAGATAATCATGTCGGTGAATGTTAGTATCGCATCAGTTAGTATTGTGCTAGCTGTTGCATCTTCTGACTACAAACATCTTGCTTATAACTGTTAGTGTTGGACACAAGCTACAGATAATATGTAACATGTTGGTCCTTTAAAATCCACGATCGTTTCAGCGGTAGTAATATGGACGTAAGACTAATATAATTATGATATGAACTCCTGAGTATTCTCACGTACATCACGAAATTACGAGTCAGCACTACACCGAACCACTAACACATGACTGGATGGTCTTCACTGACTTACCTGTCCATCAACAGGTTCGAGCTGCTGAAGCGTGGCGAGGACAAACACGGCAGTTTTACCCATACCAGACTTGGCCTGGCATAGAATGTCCATACCAAGAATGGCCTGCGGAATACATTCCGCTTGGACTGTAATGCACCAGCAACATAAAAAAGAATAGGAAAGACAGGTGTTACATGGGGGAGAAGTTCTGATGTGCAATTATTATTATTATTATGCACTTACGCGTCAATGTCAGCGGTGGTAAACCGCCCACAAATTCGCACGTGCTGATAGCGAATGAAAAACCATCACGGAGCACTCGGGATAATTCTTTTTATGGAGTGCATGGTTGCATACAGTCGAAATCAGTGTAACCCTGTGTTTTGCTTTGTTTTGAGTGACAAGCCAGTACTAGCACATGACTTTGCCACTCCATGCCAAACATCTCAAGATTAATGACGATGCCGTCACATAGTAATCTCCTCTCTCTCTCTCTCTCGCACTACTCCAGTACTCGTAACATTATATTTTTGGTCTGCACAATATTGCAGGGAAAATTAATTTTTTGTTCTGCTACAAAAAAATCTTTGAAAACATTCTCAACTTCACCTTCTGAAGGATGTTCGAATCCACAATCCACGATAGCACGCAGGAGCTCAGGCTTCAGAAGGAAGTCTCTGAAGCCAGAACTGTGAATACTGACGTAAGTTCCCTTCAAGTCTTTCTTGGCTTCGGGAGCGGCAGCCGCACTGTCCTGAGTAGGCTCTGCATCCTCCTCATAATCCAAAAGATCCTCCTGCTGCTCGGGATCGATATCTGCTGTGTTGTCTGACATTTTTCTGTGTGGGAACAACAAGTTACGTTCTCAATCAGTTCGCTGCGAAGGTTCTTCGCAGAAACAAAATAAAATTTGAAAACTTACATCAGTGGGAAGCAATCAACTGTGTAACACAAACGTACTTCTTCGTCAAAACGTTCAAGCAACGAAAAACTGGTCACGACATAGGCAAGCACGCAAGATGGCTGCCTGCACACGCATGCGCCTTATCGGCCAAATACCGCGCCAAAATTTGAATGCGAGCCTCCACGTGGGTCATGGGGGAAAAGCCCTTTCTGAAGACTGTGCATGTGAAGTACTGCATCTCTGTACGACTGGCACGAGTCACCACGTCGACGCCTCGACGGATACCGGGATAGCGGGGTCACCTGGTCTTTGCATGCGATGGGCAGATGGCGGCGTGCGTGCATACGTTGAGAAGGCCCCTTTGAAATCACATGTTCAGATCATCCTGAAACATATCAGTGAATGGAAACTGAACAGAATTTCGCTTTCTTTCAGACTTTCTGTGAACAGTCGCCTAGAAGGCTAGATAGAAAGCATTGCTTTCCCCGTTGTTGATAAAATTATTTGACATCGGGTCATTTTGAAGAGTAGAGAAAAGAATGTCTCTCCAGGATTTGGAGACCGTCCTTTCGGGTCTGCTGGCCCCCGATAGTGCTGTGATTCGTCAGGTACGACTACAAGGTTTAGTGTAAGTATCGGGAAACTTCAGTCATGTTCATGTGTCGATTTACGCTGTTTCCACAGGCCGAGGAGCAGCTGAAGGAGCCTTTCAAGGACCCTGGTATTGTCAGCGCACTTGTAGAGATATTAGCGCAGTCCCAGGCTCCTCAGGTTAGTAAATATCTCACAGCTACTACAAGAACAACCTGCTACCACTAGTACATGTACATGTACCTGTCCTAAGGCCGAGTAAAAAAAATTACTAGATGATCGTCCTTTTTTTTGGAAAAATCGGGGAGGGCGGGAGGATTTTATTTTTATTTTTTTACTTTTTACCCTCTCATGCACACAGTGTACACAACAACATCAAGGTTTTTTTTCTCTTTTTTTCTTTTTTTTTCTTTTTTTCTTTTTCTTTCTTCAGCAGATCGATACTGACGTTGTGATATACTAGTAGTATGTGGTCCATATAGTAAAGAAAGTATTAAACAAAGCGTGCACATGTTTCCTGCATCCGCGATCGGTAAAAAACCAACGATTTCGGCAAAAACTCACGATTTAAAAAATAAAATATTTCTTGGGGCGCTGACAAAAACTGGGGCGGACGGGGACGATCATCTAGCTTTTTTTTTTACTTGGCCTAAAGCCTAACACGATATTTGGGTTGAAGCATTGTACAGGCAAGGATATTGCTGTTCAAGGAGCAACGCATTACACATATGAGCCTTTTGAATTTCTCACATCCACATCAAGATCAAGCCTGAAGAAAGTACATTCCGATTAGCCCCACCTGTGTATAAGGCCTCATTTACACGACAACGATTGAAAAACGTTTTTCAATCGTTTTCGAAACGTTTTTGCTGTTTACACGAAAACGATAATCGTGTACACTGCAACACTTTTTTCGGCGCGCAATGGTCACGTGCAAAAAGTTGGCCTGGCGCAGGCTGGCGGCGGCATGTTTTGAGTACAAGGCTCGTACTAGTAAAACGTTTTTGCCGTTTACACGAGAACGAAACGGAACGAAAACGATTGAAAAACACTTTGAGGCCGTTTTTCGTTTGAAACGTTTTTGAAACGTTTTTCAGCGTTGTCGTATAAACGCTCTTATCAAAATCTGTGGAAGCGTATTCTTTTGAAAACGTTTTTGACAAAAACGTTTTTCAATCGTTGTCGTGTAAACGAGGCCTAAGCCCCCCCCCCCCCCCCTCTCTCCATGCAATGTCCCAAACCAGCAGTCCGGCCGGTTTCGGCAATGAGGGAACCCTATCGCACACACTCTCAGTGCATACATGCATATTGCAAGGTAGCCACCAGACCACCATTGCCTTGATTTGCAACTGCCATACCGTAATGCCGCGTATAAAATCAGGTGCTTTATACGGCCGTATAAGCCGGGGTTCAATAATAATAATAATAATAATAATAGTTACAGTTCGCATGTCACTCATGGAAGGATCCATGGGCTTAACGCATCTGTCAACGAAATCCAGGCAGAAGAGCCGACAAAAGGCATCTAAATATTGTTAGAACGTATCGCAGTAAGAACAACTACGCAAGACCATGCTTCTATTCAAGTTATGCTTCTATTCGAAACATGCTTCTACGGCAACATCATCAGTCTGCACTGTGCAGTGCATACTGCCACGCATGTACTCGCACGTGTACAGTTTACAGGGAGCGGCTTCTCTTCAAACCATGCTTCTGTGTTATTATACAGATCATGCTTTTATACGCGTCACTACAGTATTTGCAGGAGTATAGTGCGCACTTTAGACATGCTATTTCAGGTCCCAAATCGCAGGTGCCCACTATGCTCCGAATATGAGAATGCATGAACAGTACCTTGAATTGTAGTGCTATGCATGGCACTGTTGCAAAGTTTGCCACCTCTGACCCGGAGCAAGCAATATGCATGCTTTTCTAGTGTCTACTGCCAATGATTGTGCAAGCTTCACCACGTCCGTTATCTGAGCGTTGGATCTGTTTGGCTGAGCCTTATTTTACTGCTCTTTTTTATGCTGCTTTTTGTGCAGATCCGTCAACTGGCTAGTGTGCTGCTCCGCCGCTTGCTAGGCAAGCATTGGGAGGATGTTCAGGCGGATATGAAAATGCGGTGTGTAGAGTCTGTAGACATGATCATTCTGTGTGTTTTCCGTTCTTGTCCGTATTATGATTTTTTCACGTATAGTTAGTGGATGTCCCAGGCGTGTTGTACCCAATTGAAAACCTTTTAATGTTTTGTGTGTTGTAAGGACACGTACCGGTAATTTTGTTTCTTTTGTGCCATGTCATGTTCTGCTTTGTGATGTGTTTAGGCAATGCTTGTGTTATGTTATGTTTTCTATTTTACTTGTGTTTATTCTCTGTTGTGAAACGCTTTGTTTGTGTGGTATGCTCACGTGTATTCAATCTACTTTGTCCTTGCCTTCTTGTGTTTCGCCTACAGGGTCAAGTTGGCTCTTCTTCAACAACTATCAAAAGAGACCATGTGAGTTTGAAGTCTCTGTGTATAAATGGACTCGGATGGAGAGCCAAGGATTACTTTTTAGAAAGAAAAAGGACCAAGGAACTACAAGTTACGCTATAATGTCCACTAACACCACCAGTTACTATCGCATGAGCTGATTGTTTAGTAACTGGTGGTGTTAGTGGACATAGCGTAACTTGTCGTTCCTTGGTCCTTTTTCTTTCTCTGTGTATACATGATGGTATCAGTACAGGTGTGGGTAGTGAAGTCCTGCCTGACTGATGAGCAATTTCTGCGCCCCAAACCTGTTTTGATTGCCTCGTGTGCAGATTAGAAGCTGTGTGGCCTTCGGTAGTGGGAGTGGACGTTGTATGCCCCTTGTTAGGTCACGTATGTTGGTGCTTTGATGGGGTCTGTCCAGGTTGGATGATGGAATGGTTTGACATTTCTGTACTTCTTGTGTCTGATTGTTTCCCATTGTCTTGCACGCTCGTGCATATGTATCATTATGGATGCGTGCGCATGTTTGCGTCTGGGCTTTTTTTTCCCCGCAGCCACTCTGTGTCGTTCAACATTGCAGACTTGGTAAGGTGGAGTATGATTGTCTGAAGCGGGTTCCCGACTTGTCATGAATTTGAACATTTCAATTGTGTGTGTATGTGTGGTTGGGTGGGTGGGTGGGGGGGGGCACGCATATTGTCTCTGCGGCCACTTGCCAGGTCTTCATTCCCTATGGTTATTTTAATTGCCAATACTTAAGTGACATTTTGTCTTGTGTAGAATTTTACCTGTAGTGAATCATGGCAGTAAGTTCTTTTCTCTGAAATACTTCTATACTACATTTTCAAATACTTGATCATGCTACTGGCAAGAAGATGCTTTATCTTATCCTAATATGGGCTGGTACATGCGTTGTGTGTTTGTTGCAGATCGGTGAAATTGCAGATCTGGAATTGGTGGACGAGGCTGGCTGGCCAGGTCTTTGGGAGTTTCTGAGAAACTCGTTTCAAAGCCCAGATCTTGCTCAGCAAGAGGTTAGACAAATATGTAATGAAGCTGTGTAAAACTGTGATTGTCATTGCTTTTCTGATGAAGGTGCTGCTCATGTTGGTGGTGGTGGTCATGGTGATGCTGCTGCTTCTGTTATTGTCACTGCTGTTGATGCTACGGCTTCTGTTGCTGCTGCTGCTGCTGTTGTCATTGTCGCTGCTGTTGATGCTATCATTGCCGCTGCTGTTCTGCTGCTGCTGTCATTGTTGCTTTTGTCGTTAGCTCTGCTGCTGCTGTTAGTGTTGCTCTATTGTGGAGTGACTTAGTATGTCTCCCATTCACTAGTTTACTTTCGTTTGATGCCAATGATGTGTATTTCTGTATGGTGAGTTTTCTCTTGGAGATTGCTGCTCTGTGCTGACAGTCTGAACTCTGAATTCTTACACGTGTCTGCTGCAGCTGGGCCTGATGCTCCTGTGCACGCTTTCTCAAAATGCTGGTGATAAGGTAAGTTGTTACGTACATGTGTGTGTGCGTGTGTGTGTCTCTTTTTCTGCTAGTTCAGCATGTATGCGTGGAATTCCTCATGTTCATCAGTGCATGCCCCAGGCATAGCATAGGGCCAAGAGTCCATAACCCCAAGAGTGTGCAACTGGGGTCTGGCTGCTGTAGGCCCACTGCGCGTCTGAATTCCAACATTACGTCATGCCGCTGAGGCACAGCTGTACAAAACTCCGCATTCCGCGGTGCTTGAAACCAGGGATTAGTACACGCGCAACGAACGTGTACGTCATTTTTGACGTAATGTTGGAATTCCGCCGCGCGGATCCCCATGTACAGAGTTGCACACTCTTGGGGTTATGGACTCTTGATAGGGCTGAGATGAGGTGGGTAGGAGGTCCGGGTCTTGCCACTAATATTATCCTCTTGTCAACTTCGCCTTTGTTTGCTACCCTGCTGTGTTTTAATATTCCTGTTCTTGTTTTCGGTCTTTCGCTGCAGTTGTGTGACCAATTCAACACGTTTTCTCCGCTCTTCGTTACATGCTTGAAGTCCGAGTCGGTCAATTTGCTTTACTACGCACTCAAGTTAGTCCCTGTTCCATGTGTGTTCAAGTCGATTTGTCTCTTTGTGGACCGCTCCTTCTGTACTCCCTCTTATTATTTCAGTACATGTAGTACTGTAAAAGCCACACATATAACGAAGTGTTAACTCTAACGAGTTAACGAGGAGAAATCTGTCGTTAAAATAGAAATCGTTGTACAGAAATCGATACATATACTGTCCTACTGTGCGTTGAGGATGAGTGAAAATCGTTACCTTTGGTACACGTAAACTAGTCACTTTTGGGAAATCGTTATATATGCGCCTCGTTAGAATAATGGCTTTTACAGTACCTTAATGGTGCGGTCACTGAGGTAAATGTGCATGTGCATACTTAGATTAGCAAAGTCTTCCTACTGGGCTCACACCGGCAATTCTGTGTGACTATTTATTTGAGACAGGACTCATGTTAACACTCACAGATCCAACCGTGCATGTGTAGGATGATGCTATGACTGCGTGATTGATAGTATGGACCTGTTGTTACTGCAGCATGGCTGTGTGATCTTGACACAGTCCCCTACGCACATTGTACTCAATAAAACCTATGTTCAACGGCATAATATATTATATACTTCTTTGTTGAGGTCTGATTCGATCCCTGTGTCTTTGTGCGTGGCTGTGTGTGTGTGTGTGTGTGCGTGTGTGGTGTGTGTGTGTGTGTGTGTGTGTGTGTGTGTGTGTGTGTGTGTGTGTGTGTGTGTGTGTGTGTCTTACTGTTTACAGGTGCTTGGCTGGACTTGCTCCGTATGTAGCACACATGCATGAGGTATGTGACACACAAGGACTTGCATCGGACTAGGCAGCTGATGCAGTCTGACTGCGCCATGCTGCCTTCCAGTCACTATGGCGGCTGGTAACATGACACAGTCACCATGGTGACAGTCACACCCCTCCCCATGAGTTGTTGTCGAAGAAGGCCCCGCCGATTTAGTCAGGAAAAAGGCAGCATTTTGTGATTTTTGGCACATGTACACAGTGCTAAATTATTGGATGTCTAGAAGCTGTTTGTATTCACGCAAAGAAACCTATGCAAACAGAAGCAAATTAAATTCACCCTTACTACAAAATCAATAGGTTGTTAGGTACTTCGAAGTACAGTTGCGCTCACTGAAATCCGACCCAAAGTGCAAAGCTGGCGCCCTGGACCAGTTCCGATTACATCATTGTGGGTGTACATGTGTACGTCCAGCTGTATTCATTCTACTGCCAGGGCGTCAAGGGCCGTGCAAGTTGAGGGCGCCAGTTTTGCACACTGGGTCGGATTTCAGTGAGCGCAACTGTAGATCGTCAACAACTCGTTAGTTTTTGTCCATTGTTCTTTGTTGTCGCGCGACGTTTCACGCCTGTTAGATTTCTTCACATTTGCACCTTTTGTCATTCTTTCTATGTGTATGGGGTCACACATTTTGCCGTTGTTATTTTAGCTGTTCTTCCTTGCGCTGTTCTGCCACCTCTCTGCTGTACTTAATTCATTGGTCTTGTTCCTTTTCTTTTTGCTTTTCCGCCTGATGAGAAGGCATGAAAGGGTACTTGTTGAAAACTTTCAGAAATATTCCTCCTTTCACAGCACTGCTGCTGCTGCTCCTGGACGATCTTGACCCTCCTCACCCTGCTGGAGTGCATGCCACCATTGTTTCCCTTCTTTTGCTCTTGGCTCTCTGACAGGCTTATTTCCGTGAAGTGACTCCTCTTTGCCTGGGGGCCCTTGATCGCCTGCTGGCTGTAGACGAGGACAAATCTCTTGAAGCCATGGAAGTTATCACAGAGCTCATTGGCTCTGAAGGCAACACTATTGGTGGAAATCTGAAGTTGCTCTTGGAGTTCATCCTCAGGGTAAGTCTACACTGCTAAGACTCTAGCCTGCTGTTGACAAGCACTGGTTGTGTTGAGGCGAGCAGCAGCCCCCGTCTTAGAAGGGGTTATCCATACAAGTCCTCAGGTGCACGCTATCTATCCTATAGGCTATTGTGAATGTTGATTTACAGCCTCTAGCACAGTATGCAGTGTTGTGCATTGTTGGCATGGCTTCTTAGTTTTGTACACCACAGCTGCAATGTGAAGTGTTTGGTTTGGATTCAATTGTGTCCGTGACCGTTGCTGTGTGTGTGTGTGTTTGTGTGATTTTGTCTGCTCAGGTCGGAGCCGACCAGGCCCGTGACAAGGCCCCTCGCTGCAAGGCATTGGCATTGCTCTTGGACCTGATTCTGACAAAGAAGGGGGTGAGTGGTAACACAGTGCAATGTGGAGAGTTCTCTCATACCGGTAGTCTAGTGGTGAGGCTCTTGTGTGGTTGTCTCTCCGTAGCTTCAATCATATTGTGTTATTGCCTTCTCTGGCGAAGGAAATTGAGTTGATTTGCAATGGAGTTGCTATGTCTGCAACTATTTCCGTCGATACCCAAGGGGTTACTCTACTAGCAGGTGCAACGCTCACCGTAATTTTGTCTGTATTGAGGAATGGTGACACACTCATTGGCTGTGTACTAGCCATAATCACCCGCTGTGCTGCTCATCATGTGTCACAGTAGTTCCGTGGATGTGCTGTATGGTGTAGTTTGAGCCAACAGTAGGCAACTTATTTCCTTTGCCATGAAAATACTGGCTGCCGGTATAGGTAATTGTGTATGACTGTCATTATGGTGTACTAATGGCTACCTTCTTCTCTTCGACTGTGCACTTTGATCTGGTGTTGTGTTGCTCCTGTGCAGAAATTTCTGAAGGGTGACAAGTTCTTGCAGGTGATACAGACCCTGTTTGCCGTAATGGCATCGCCGATGGAGGATGCTGATGAAGACGATGATGACTCTGATCTCCTGCTGGGATTCACACCACAAGCTGTTGCCAGTCAGGTATGATGTTAGCCAACAACCGATAGATATGGCGTGGTGTGTGTGCCAGTTTTCCAGGTCTTGCTGGTCTTGCCCGTCCATGCTGCTTGCTACAGTTGTGGCCAAAGAAATCCGACTCGCGTGCCGAGAGCAGCGACAACGCTCATACACTGCGGCCCGCAGATCAGTTTTTGGAGCGTTCATGATGTACAGTTGAACATCGATTATCCGCGCATCGACTATCCGACCATTCGATTATCCGTAACAGTTTTTTTGGGCGCACGTTCCGTAGAGTACGCACTGTGCATGTAGTGAGCCATTCAAAAAATACGAAAATTTTGAAAAGTAAAAAGTAAAAAGGTCGTGCGGCTAGTAATAACCACTGAAAGTGTGTGAGTGACAGTTTTTTCTTATCCAGACCATTTGCCTTATCTGAACACCGCCTGACAGTTGTCTGCCCAGAGGTGGTCGGATAATCGATGTTCAACTGTAATTGAAATGGCAACGTGGCGATACTGTTGACTCGGGGATCTGATTTCTTTGGCCAGCCACGACTGCACATGACTGTATAGTGTACATGGTATACCGGTGGTCTTTATTATGTCTTTGATGGGACGTTTGTTGCAGCGATTCCCTACAGTCTGCTCTGAACTGGTCTTTTGCAAGAGCCGTACTCGTGTTTTCTCTGCTTTCCCTCCAGATGTTTTGACATTGTTGTGCTGACTCTTGATTCCTTCAATGTACTGTAAATCTAACTCTCTCTACTCTCTGTGTATATTGTGTTCACTTGCCTGTTACACAGGTTATGGGCAATTTGGCTATCGAGTTCACGCATTCCATGATCATTGATCCACTTGTAAGTATGCTGCACAGGCACGATGATGTTACTTGTATTGTGTGTGTGTGTGGGTGTGGGTGTGGGTGTGGGTGTTGGTCATATGCATTGATGTGTTCCGGAGGTCACACGTGTGCATCTTGTTTTACTACTTGTACTATGTATGGGCGGCCAGTGCATGCAATACCATGTCTACGGGCAAATTGTTGGATTGTGTGCACATGTGTGTTTATGCGTGCGTGCTGTTTAGATGGTCATTGTGCGTGCAAACCATGCCAGTACTGATGAGAATGTACGGCGTGCATGCTTAGTTGCTCTGACGGTTGTTGCTGATGGCTGCAGTGTACATCTAAAGCTCAAGTGAGTATCACTGTTGAACTGGAAAATATTCTCCAGCTTAATAGTTTGGAGTTTGTATACACAGCATGTTTTTGTAGAAGTACATGTTATTGTGCGCATTGGTGGTGCTACTTTGGCAATGTTTGGAAGGTGGCCTTTCTGTTCTGTTCCCCCTTGTATGCTTATCCGTGGTGCGTGTGTGTGTGTGTGTGTGCTTGCATATCTGTGTGTATGTACGTGCATATCTGTGTGTATGTGCGTGTGTCTGTGTGTGTATCAATCTTTTCTGCAACATATCTTCAGCCACCTTGCGCCCATTCTGCAGCTAGTGAACGCAGGTTAGTTGATAAGGACAGTTGTGTGTGTGTGTGTGTGTGTGTGTGTGTGTGTGTGTGTGTGTGTGTGTGTGTGTGGTGGTAGGGGGACAGCTGGGGGGATACGGCTCCTGGCTTGGGTGGAATATTACCAATGTGTCGATTAGTGGTGATTGCCGACTGGGGTTTCCTCATAAGACTTCTTCAATTTCTATTGCTGTACAGTTGTGTGTGCATCTGTTTGGTGCTGGACGGGGTCTGCGCTTAATGTCACTGTGCTCACTTTGTGTGTCTCACATTCTGTTTTCTATGTAGGTTTCAACGACTCCAGTAGAACCGTGTTCCTGGCTTCGCTGAGTGCCATGTCAGAGTTTGCTGTGCATTTCCAGGTGAGTATCTCGTAGTGTGCCGCCTACACTGCTGTGCTGCTGCTGACCCTGCTGCTGGCCCTGCTGATGATGATGACACGGATAGTGCTGTTTCAGCACGCCTTGCCGTCAACGGAGAACAGACTGCAGACGTGCATGCGCAGCTTCAAGTACTGTAAGGCATGAACTTGTCACGAGGAAGTAAATCCAATAGTTTAACACGTGAAGTTTCTTCGATGAAATAACTTTCGTTAACGTCATAGTGACTGCTATATCCTCTGTGTTGATATGCCTGCAACCTCCAAGGTCCTTAGCTTGCAGATTTTGGAAAATCATTTTAATGATTTAATGATTAATTTAAAAATTAACATCCACTTCGTTTTAGTACCATGTTTTACAGTGTTTGGGTCCGGGTAGTGTACGGAACCGAGAGCTGGACTCTCCTCAAGGTGGATGAAAAGCAGATTTGGTGCTGCTGACGTTTACTCCCATGTATCCGTATACAGGGGAAGTGAGAAGTGTAGTGATGGCAGGCGGCATCATGGATGAGCTGTGAGTGCAGCCACAGCTGTTCATGTTCAGTGTAGTAGCATGTATCGTGCTCTCACTAACATCTGTTGTGTGCTCTGCTATCTGTTCTGGTTGTGTTTGTTTGACTTAGCCGGATATCTCACAACACACCTCAGAGATTCTCACCAGGGTTCTGATGATGCTTGTCAGTGTGCTGGAGGAGCCGGAGTTTGACAAGGTCAAGACCAAGCATGTCTTCCGTGCTTTCGAAATGGTGATTGAGAACACTGGTAAGCAGCCATGATTATGTCAGTAGCCGCTGCACGCCAACGGTGTGTTGTGTGCTGTTGTGTGTTGCTGTGTGCGGTGTGTGTTAGCTGTGCTAGGTTACGCTGTGTTGAGCTGTATCCGGTTTGCTCACGACCACCACCACACTGTTACACTGCCGCTGTCATCAGCTGGAAGTTGGAAGTAGTCAAGGTCGTAAAGTTTTGGTCGATCTTTTGCTTCCGTTGTGCTTGCAGAAGAGGATGTTTCGTCATTCTTGCAGAAGGTGATGGAGATCTTGATGACTGTTCTCTCCAAGACCGAGGTAGGGACACCGGCATGGATTTATCAAATCTCTCTCTCTCTCTCTCTCTCTCTCTCTCTTTCCCTCTCTCTTTCTCTCTTTCCCTCTCTCTTTCTCTCTCTCTCTGCCTCTCTTGATCGATCTAGTTTTAGCTTTTTGGTTGTGTGCACTCAGTCTGCCCTCAATGTATGAATTGAATGATTACCCAATACCAACGGCTATGAAGCTGATGGAAATGTATTCCGTTCCTTTGTACTCTTGCTGCTGCTGCTGCTGCTGCTGCTGCTGTTGCTGCTGTTGTTCTCAGAATACGGATGTGCGTGAACTGACCATCCAGTCTCTTGGTGCTGTGGGTAAGCCATAGTTCGCTATTTTGCCGATTGAGTATTTTCACTTGTTCCTGGGTGACACTGCATGCTGCCGCCACCGCTGCTGCTGTTGCTGCTGCTGCATACTGTGAATTATGGACGTTGTGGCTAGTAGTAGTAAGCTCAATGCTGTGATGTGCCAGTGGTGCCAGGGAAAGATTTGCTGAGTACTGAAGGTTTGCTATCTGAACATCTCTAATCAAGGCATGCACGAAGAAACAAATCAGGTCTCGATTAATACCACATGCTGCCGTTGATGATTGGAATAGCCAGGCCATTGATACGAGCACAATCAAGCACCCCTTGGTCGTCCCCGGTGGATTGATGTAGTCAGGGAAACTATCCAGCCAGCTGATCTCACCCTCACACACACACACACACTCCTCAGACCTCAGACATGCCCATCGCGGGAGCGATGATAGCGAACAGCTATGTTAGACATAGCAACTTGTGCTGGGATTACACCATTCAACAGCTTGCAAGGCTGATGAATTGACCGCCACTATTTCACACACACACACACACACACACACACACACACACACACACACACACATTTACACATTTACACATTTACACATTTACACATGCCCGATAGCGAACAAATGATGTTACATAGACATAGCAACTTTGTGCTGGGATTATACCATTCAACAGCTTGCAAGGCTGTTGAATTGACCGCCACTAACCTTACACACACACACACACATACACATACACATACACTGTACTCAAAGGGTAAGCAGCAGCTAGCGCGGCATGTGATGGAGGTGGAATTGCTTCACACATACCGGTACACTGGTTGGATACTGTTGATAGATGTGTTAGCATCATTTGGTCTGGCTAAATGTGGGCCATTTCGATTCTTACTACTTGTAAGTGAAAATAATAATTTGGGCTTTGCTTTTGTTTGTTTGCAGCCACGGCGGTGAAAGGTGGCATCTCACCCTACTTTGAGCAGATGATGATGGCAATCAAGGTACGCACGCCATATTGTGCATTTCTGCGCCATGCATTGTCGAGCCAGGGGAGGGTTTAGGAGAATGTCTGTGTCATGCATTGTCGAGCCAGGGGAAGGTTTGGTAGAATTTATTTATTTATGTATTTACTTAACTAGGCAGGCACAGTGGGTTGGTCTAAGTTGGTCTAAGACCATGTTTGAGAAACGAGAGATACCAGGTTCAAGTCCTGCTTGGAAGGGAAAGGATTTTTTCCAACCGTGCTGCGACCCACAGTTACTTGGGAACTCGTGGCCCGGCATGAGTAAAACATGGATGTGGCAAATGGGATTTAGGCCTTTGGCCTATGGTTGGTGGATCTGATCTATCCTCCCCCACCGTTTAGGAGCCGCATCTGACGCCTGATCATGGGATGGTGGCGTCCCACGGAAGCGGAAAGGTGGTTCTTGACCAGGGAGTTGTACGACTCCTTGTTCTTGACCTGTCCGGTACGCGAACCAGTCGAATTTTTTTTCTTTTTTTTCGAATTTACTTAACTCAATCTCGTAGCATGTGCACGCATTGCTAATCTGGAGAGCAACCCCAGAGATGAGGGTGATTCCCAGCCATGTCTGCTTCATGCATTGACGACCATTTTACCTTGTCTTGTGAGTGTGGCCATCACTGTTCCTGACCTGCTTATGGCATTCTCATCTCACTCCTGCCTTTCTGTATGGTATTTGTTCTCCTGTGCCTTGCTTTCTGCAGCCTCACCTTGTTGCTCCAGCCCCTAATGAGAGTCCATCAGTTATGCTCTTGACTTGCATTGGTAAGTACTTGTACAACAAGCCGTTGTTTTTGAATTCTATATTCTCACGATGGCACCATCGCCAATAAGAGATGTACTGGGACCTCAACGACTAGGGGTGAAAGTTGGCACTGAGATCCCGAGTTCGAGTACTCTGATTTTCTCCGATCGAATATTCGAGTATTCGAGTATTCTTGATATCCTAAAAATCGCACACCAACCGCCTCAAAAATCACACGATACAACCCTGATTGAACCGATTGGCAGTTCTTTTCTCGGGTGTATTGGTTGGTGGGTCATTTGGGCTCTCTCTACTCATGAAAAAATGTTCACCACACAGTCTGCACATCAATATCTGCTGACTGCTGCTCTGAAACTGCAGACTTCTGTGGTAAATGTATGTACCATGTATGAGCGAATACTGATTTATTCCGAGTACAATTATATTCGAAAAATCCAAACGAGTATTCGAATATTCGGTATAATTTTTTCACCCCTATCAACGACCAGCGCTTTGGCTGAGTGGTTGTGGGCTTGCCCGCGATCACACGGTCCCAAGTCCGAGACCCGCGCTGGGAGCAGGGACTGTGTATTGTCACTACTGACGTAACTGTGCTAACAAATGCGGTGATGCATGCATGAACCACCTTATAGGCAATTCACACGACAGGTACTTGCACGTTTTACAGGGAGTGACATACGAGAAAAGTGACTGTGTGGATTCACACAGCTGCACTTGACGACAGGCACGTTTGCATTTTTGAATGCTTCACCGACCAGTAGCCATGGGTATTTCAAATTTTCAAAACACGCATACAATAATTATCATGTTCTAAAGAGCCGCATAAAAAATCAAGTCTTGTTTCGCGCTTTTTGGTATAAATGTACTCGTGCACGCCACGATTATCGTGAAAGTGGACCCCCAGCTCGCTTGCACTTTTCAGCCACTTTTCTCGTTCACAGGTAAAATACCATAGCAACTTTCCGGTGCACGTGGATTTGCCTGTCATGTGAATACCCCATTACATGCAGTGAACTGCGCCCACACCCACGGTCAACTGGGTACTCACTACTCGGAGTGAGGGTAACATGGATGCAGCTAAAGAGGCTCGCCCTCTTGTCGGGCATTGATTGTGAGTTACCACCTCACCCTCGCTGTTAGGCGCTGCATCTGCCACCCTGGTATCATAGGCATGGTGGTGGCCTGGCACAAGCGAAACTTCCTAAGCTGGTTGTGTTTCTCAATACAATTGTATAGCCGGTTGTAACGCAGACGTGTGAACTTTACTTTACTTTACTGGGACCTCAACTCTTGCGCTGTTCCAAGCAATGACTCTAATGTCGTGTGCGTGTGTGTGTGTGCGCGCGCGCTCTCGTGTGCGTGTGTGACTTGCCTATGTGTATATTGTAGACACTCTGGGTGTGCTTGCCCGCAACGTTGACAAAGCTGTATTCCAGCCTCTGGCCCTGGACTGCATCAACCTCGGCTTGCAGCTCATCTCCGTTACCAATGATCCAGACCTGCGCAGCGTAGTGTATGTCAAGTCCACTGTGATGATACATATGCACACACACGCACACACATACATACATACATACATACATACATACATACATACTTGTTGCTCACTGCCAAAACTGGTCACGTGGGACACATACACACACACACACACACACACACACACACACACACACACACACACACACACACACACACACACGTACATACATGGCTGCATTCGTATGGCATCCAAAAGTATCGTGGAAATTGCTTGTGAGGAGCCTGAAGCTTGTTTTTCTTGAGTGTGAATGCATTAAAGAAAGCTCTTCTGTTTGTGTTTGACTTTGTGTTTCTACCACTATCCACTGTAGGTTTGGTCTCTTGTCGGCCACCTGTGTGGCGTGTCCTGATGTCTTCATGCCATTCCTTCCCACTATCATCCCACTCATGTGGGCAGCGCTCAAGGAATCCGAAGAGGTACATGCCTACGCTTTGCCGAGTCTGCATGGCTGGCTGTCATTTGCAAGTGTTCTGATTTCATGCATCCTCGTCTACATGGCTGGCTGGCCCGGTTTCAGGAACTGTAGCATCAGTTTATGTGCTCGTCCCGATTGTGCCGTGCGCATGCTGTGCATAGGGGCTGGGATCTAGCTGTAATTATGTATAGTTTGTTGTGGCTGTGATGTACGTTTGCATTTATATGTTGCATGTACTACAATGTACTGGCATTAGCAAGTACTACTACTAGTCTGCTACTGGCATCAGCAAGTGTACACGGAATCGAGCTTGTAACTGGAATTGCTGTCATGGCAAAATTCTTGGATTGCATTGTAGTGATGTAGCACGTACAAGCATGATTCAAGCTGGTCTCTTCAGCTGCACAACTACAGCTCAGTTGTATGCAACATGCACACTTTCTGCCGCATTTATCTACACCAACTATGATGCAATCCAGAGATTGTGCCATGATTGCTGAACCTGAGCACAAAAGTCAGAAGCTACATACACTCAAACGCCTCTTATCCGGGCGTCTCAGCTACGGGCACGTCTCTCTGTCGGGCACCTTCAGCTTGAGTTCCTATGGCAAAAATGCTTTGAATCTGGGGGGTTTGAACTTTTTTCGTATGTACAAGTGCTTATTTGTCACTGCCAACCTGTGAAATCCACACATTTTATCAATGGATTCTTTCTGTAACCTGAACATGTGCAATGCGTGCCAAATGAACTTCTTCTTCTTCTATGATACATGGTGGATGAGTTATCCTGAGGTATGTGCAAATCTCAGATACGGGCAGTGCCCGGTCCCAAGGTGCCCAGATAAGAGACGTCCGAGTGTACATACTCTTGGTCGTAATGAGTGTTTCTAAGTATGCAGTGGTCACCGTGGTATTCATTCGTCTTCCTCTCTGTCCACCTGGCTATACTTGTATTGCAGGAAACTGCTGATGACTCATTCGCATTCTCTGGACTAAACGGCGCAAGCAACGGAGGAGAGGAAGACGACAGCGACGGAATTGAGTAAGCTTTCTAGTTGCAATCCGTTTGGATCTGTCTCCGTGCCTGTATCTTCAATGTCCAGCTGCTGCTGCTCTTGATGATGATGATCCTCCCCTCTTTCTTTTTTCTTTCTTTTTTGTGTGCACTCTCATTTTGTATTCTGCGGTTTTCTTGTTGCCTGTCCTTGCTCTCACCTTTCTCTGTGTTCTGACCTGATGTTGTGCTGCTCCTTCTTGTGACCTCAAGTTGTGCTGCTCCTTGTAATCTGATGGTGTGCTGCTCCTTGGTGTGACCTGATGTTGTGCTGCTCTGTGTTCTGACCTCATGTTGTGCTGCTCCTTCTTGTGACCTCATGTTGTGCTGCTCTGTGTTCTGACCTCATGTTGTGCTGCTCCTTCTTGTGACCTCATGTTGTGCTACCCTGTAGAGGAGTGAACAGTCCATTGTACCTACTGAAGGAAGATGGTGCAAACTCTCTGGCACAAATCTCGGAAAGCCTGGTGTAAGTTTGGACTTGATACGCCAGGGCCACTGGCAGAGGTGCTGCCTGGGTGTTGGTGTACGGTGGAGCCATGCTCCCTTTGAGCCTTTGTCACTTTGTACTGACTGAACTGACTGAATGTGTCTTTGTGTGCTTGGACGTTTTGAGTATTTTCACACGAAGCAAGAAAGTTGCTAATTTCATTACACTCAGTCAACTGTGTTGTGTGGGTGGGTGGGTGGGTGTGCGTGTGTGGTGGTGGTCTATATACTTGGAAATGGAGAACACGTGTCAGGCTATTTGGCGGATCGTTCTGTGGGCGTTGCTGGTCAGAAAAGGTTTGGAGACCGAAGTTGGGCTGACCGGCCTGCCATGCAGCTCAGAGCTGACGTGCATTGTGTTTCTTTTCTTGTACTATTCATATTCTTCCTTTTCAGCTCATCATTTGCAATGTACTTTGATGACTCATTTACTCTCATCTCACAGCTATTAGATGTAAGTGTTGCTTGGATGCCATGGCTCTCTCTGTCACTCTCTCTCTCTATCTCTCGCTCTCTCTCTCTCCCTCTCTCTCTCTCTCTCTCTCTCTCTCCCTCTCTCTCGCTCTCTCTATCTCTCTCTCGCTCTGTCTCTCTCTCCCTATGTGCATTGAGTAATTTCGTATTATCTCGCTGTCTGGTAAACCATGTATTGTGTGGTGTGTGATGTGTTTCTCTTGGTGTCAGGATCCTTTCGCACCGACCAATGTCGAGCGTGCCTCTGTCTCATGCATGGGTCGTCTCTGCGCCTCTTACAAGAAGCATATTGACAATGGTGATGTTCCAGAAGGTGGCCATCGTAAGTGCTGCTGCTGCTGATAATGTTGTATCACTGCTCTCTTGGTGTCCTAGACTTGTGTGTGTGTGTGCGTGCGTGCGTGTGTGTGCAGTTATTAGAGAACAAAAGTCCATACTTTTTGGTTGCCTTTTCTATGGTGCATGTCATCGGCTTCATTGTTATTCTTATCTGGGTGGTGGTGTCTTTACTCTTTAGTGAAGCTTTGCCCTGTTCCCCCATTCCGTCTTCTCTGCAGAACTGAACCTTTACGTCGCTGTAACTCTGAATCGTGCCGCTAACCTCGCGAAGGACACCTATAACCGCCTCTCAGCTGTTGCTGCGTTAGAAGCAATCAAGGAGTTGCTAGTTGAGCTGGAAGGTGTTGCCCTACCTAGTGACGAACACTTTACAGTTATCATTGGCGTTGTCGACGAGTTCCTCAATTTGAAGGTGAGAGTGGTGGGCGTGGTATAGGCGGTTCTGGAAAAGACTTTGTTGTGGCGAAACTGACAATGGTGTTGCTTTGTCTTCAAATGCTTGCTGGTACGTGTATTTTCAACAACTACTATTTTGCTTGTGTTTTCGTGTTGCTGTGTGCAGGCTGTGTGTCAGCAGAGCTCTTGCGACGAAGAGGACGGTGTAGAAGAGAAAGGAGTAAGTACTTGCTGTTGCTAGTGGTGGTGGTGCTGCTACTGCTGCTTCTTCTGTTGCTGGTCCTGCTGTTGCTGGTCCTGCTGCTGCTGCTAGTGGTCGTGGTCGTGGTCATGGTGGAGTTGCTGCTGGTGGTGGTCATTGTGGAGCCGCCGCTGCTGCTGCTGCTGGTGGTGGTGGTGGTGGTGATGCTGGTGGGTTTTTATTTTATATTTGCAATAACTTAGAGCCTAGATGGCTGGCTGTGATGTTTGCTATACATGTAGTGATTGATTGTAGCATTTGTTTTTGTGTGATATCTTGGAAGATTGTGTTGTTCTATATACAGTATCCAATATACTAGAATGTTGTGTAACTGTTTTCTGCTGCGTGCTGTTGTTTGTTGTTTGTACAGACGGAGTATGATCACTTGGTTGTAGAGACCGCTGGTGAGATCCTGCCTCCATTAGCGGCTGCCAAGGGTGGAGCAGAGTTTATACCCTACATCACCCAACTCTTGCCCAGCATACTGGCAAGAACAGTGAGTACAATGTCATGTACACAGCAGCAGCAGCAGATTGATAGTGTTCACACTCGTGTTGAATGTGTTATGTCTGCTGTCTCTGCTATGATTTGCCCATCCCCATGTTCAGCACGGTGGCCAGTACATGTAGTTTGGTCAGTGCCACCACGTTGGTACAGTGCAGTACTGGTCAGTGATATTCACCACCGTGAAAAAAGTAGTAGCCAGTGGTTTCAGTCTAATATTCTCATCTGCAGATCTGCAGCTGCTGACAAGTACAATGTACAGTACAGTGCTGCTCCATGAAACCGGATGACATGAGTCCAGTTTGTGCCCTGCGCCCAGTTCACATCTCAGTGTTCACAGGTGTGGGGCTGCACATAGCCCGGCGTGGTATTGACTCGCTTATCGGACTTCATTGGGCAGCACTGTAGTTGGATCGGGAAGCCTTCTCGGGCCATGGACTAGAATGGATTCTTTACTTCAAAGTATGTGTATTCAGATTGCACAGGAGTGACCATTACAAGATGTATTGGGGCAAGAAACGCTGCCGTTCCCAGCATTGCCATGAGCATTTCTGCTGGGTTCTGTTCTTCATTTTGTCATTTGTGCATTGTTTGCCTGGTGGAATCAGGCGGAGAAAATCAATCCTCTGTGAATCTTGATCATGACTGGCTTGATAAGTTATCAAGCATCTCAGCACTTTCAGCACACGGGTGCATCCTCCCTTGGTCTTGATAAGTTTCAGCTGTTGTTCTTGTATTACCTGCCTTGTTGACTGCTGTTGCTGCTATTGTTGGCTTGTATTCCATCAGGCAAAGGACTGCACAGACGCTGAGCGTTCGTTTGGATATGGCATTGTCGCTGAGGTATGTTCTGCTGTGGCATTGACACCGTTGCATGCTTGTGATTGCGTGCGAGTACTCTATACACGTGCTGCATCCTACTGCATCCTACTGTGCCTACAAACGTGTTGTGTGCATGAACATGTATACAGAGCTGTAGAGCAGCTGTGAGACTTGGGCATCACTCACAGGTATACAGAGCTGTAGAGCAGCTGTGAGACTTGGGACATCACTCACAGGTATACAGAGCTGTAGAGCAGCTGTGAGACTTGGGACATCACTCAGACATCACTCACAGGTAGTAGCTACAAGACTAGAGTGTAGTGGCTTCCATCTCACCGAATAAAGCGAGATTCACAGAAGCATTTTTGCGATGCGCGATGCGACGTCCGCGAAACCGGGAAATCCCCAAATCGCATCCATCTCGCAAGTCAGGAAACTGTCGCAACTGGCCCATCGCTAAAGTTGAGCTTGGCTCACCTTTAGCGAATACCATGGTGACGTACTCACCTGTGTTGCAAAGGAAGAATCCACAAGCGGGATTCGAATCCAGCACCCCCGTCTTTCCGGGACAGTGCCCTACCGGGGATCACACACACCCGTGGCTCCTTCCTACTACACTGCAGACAGAGAGAGAGAGAGAGAGAGAGAGAGAGAGAGAGAGAGAGAGAGAGAGAGAGAGAGAGAGAGACTTAGCTGTGTTGCGACTCCGAGTTTCACGTAAAATCACGATCATCAGGCACCGTAGATGTGAAACCTATAATATTGATGAGTGGCGTTTAAATGTACTACTGTAGTTACATGGAGAGCATTCCGCCTGTGCTGCTATTAGCCTGGCGTTTCGTGTTCAAACTGCAAGCAAGACGTTTTCATTGCAATGATTACTCAACATTTCCTACTGCTATTCAATACTCTTGTGCTGCTGGTGCTGCTTCTGTCGCTGCTCCTGCCTCTGCTCCTGCCTCTGATGGTGATGCTGATGTTGCTGCTGCTCATGTTGTTGGTGTTGGTTTTGCTGGTATAGGTACTAAAAGAGCTAGCAGAGCATGGTCAAGTGTTTGCTCAGCCTCTTTTGCCAATCCTGGTTAACGGTTGCAGTGATACTGATGATGAGGTGGCAAACAATGCTATCTACGGCATTGGCCTGCTCTGCCAGTATGGTGGTGCTGAGGTCAAGACGTATCCTCCCCTTGCTCCTTATACAGGTGGAATCCTGATAATTCAAATATTACTTAATTAGAACATACCGCTTAATTAGAAGTTTTTCCAGGACCGATTTCTATCAATACGATTTCCACATAACAATTTCTGATAATTCAAACCTCGAACTGGACATGTCCGGTTAATTAGAAGTCCCACGGATTCCACTTAGAGAAAATGTGTGGGATTTGTGCTGGTAATTCGAAGTTAGCAAAGTGTAATTCGAAGTTCACTGTACACTGCACTGGTCAGTTCAGTTTGCATGAGCAGGCTGTGCCGGTCATTTCAGTATCCCTGAAAATCTGTGTGCAAGGTCCAAAACGCCACTCTGCGTGACCATGAGATCGTTTTGACATACATATTCTGTTGTGGGTTCATGTTTGGATAATTAGAATGTCTGGATAGAAGTTTTTTCCTGGCATTTTGAGGTTCGAATTATCAGGATTCCACCTGTGCCCGAAGTCTCATTGTATGTATTACAGTTAGATGGGACTTTGCTCTGGGCATGGAAATTCTGTCGTTATTCGCGAATTGTCGTTATATCCTCCGTCGTTATTAGCGAGGTTGACTGTATGGACGGACTCCCTGAGTATACTATAACATCAAGGCAGTATGCTTAGGTACCTGATTCAGGCAGAGCAGCGTACACAAACGTTGTCTGATGATTGGTTCAGCCATGAAACTCTGAGTCACAACAGAATTTGCCCAAGGTTTTCATTGTGTGCCTTTGTGTATACTATAACACATAATGATGTAGCGTGTATGTTCCTTGACCAACCATACTACTACTTGTCCTAATACACGTGTACACAGGCACTTCTCCAGTATCCTGCAGATCCTATCCACAGCTCTGGAACAGCGTAAAGATGAGCAGCGAGTAATTGACAATATCTGCAGTTGTGTATGTCGTGTGCTGATGGCAGGTCTGGATATACTCCCCGGCAGTTTGGTACGTACATGTAGTGCACTGTATCGGTGTGTGGAGGGAATGTTCTATGAGCCTGTGCTATACTCGTGTATGTGTGTGTGTGTGCACGCGCGTGTGTGTGTGTGCGCGCGCGTGTGTGCGTGTGAGTTTGCGTCCTGTAAGTGGAGGTAAGTGGAGACCGTATACAGCAAGGTGTTGCTCTTGCAACGGTGAACAGTGACGGCTAGGTGTTTTGCAGGCTGTTGCAAGACCTTGCTGGGTGCTACTACTCAAGTATATATGTATGAATGGTTGTGGAATGTAGGTCCTCACCACATAATTATCTCCATGTTTTATCTGATGTTTGTCCCCACTATCTCCATGTTTTATCTGATGTTTGTCCCCACTATCTCCATGTTTTATCTGATGTTTGTCTCTATTATCTGCTTGTTTTTATATATCGATGTTTCCCATACTACTGTTGTGCCTGTTGTCAACTGCTTTTCTGTGCAGGTGTTAGGCACGCTCCTGCCCCATCTGCCCATCCAGCTGGACTTCCAGGAGAACCAGAATGTGTATGTAGAGTGCCTGGGTCGTCTCATTGAAGCCAACCACCCTGCTGTAAGTCTACATGTGTTACACTTGTGTGCTAGTGCAGCAGTCATGAGTGCTTGTCATGAGTGCAGCAGTCATGAGTGCTTGTCATGAGTGCTTGTCATGAGTACTTGTCATGAGTGCAGCAGTCATGAGTACTTGTCATGAGTACTTGTCATGAGTACTTGTCATGAGTGCAGCAGTCATGAGTGCAGCAGTCATGAGTGCAGCAGTCATGAGTGCAGCAGTCATGAGTGCAGCAGTCATGAGTGCTTGTCATGAGTACTTGTCATGGGTGCTTGTCATGAGTGCTTGTCATGAGTGCTTGTCATGAGTACTTGTCATGAGTACTTGTCATGAGTGCTTGATATGAGTGCATGATATGAGTGCATGATAAGAAATATGTTTACAATTTGACTACAAAACGTTTCAGCATCCGTGGACAACAATTTCAATCAAACACACTGCCGTTCTTTGGAGTTTGACCAAATTGTTTGCTGACTACAGGCCTACCCTGGTTAGTAGACAACCGTGGGGTTTCATTGTTTTGTCTTATAGTAACGAGTATTACCTACTATTCGGCCTTGCATATACGACTGTTGAATGCGTGTCAGGCATCACGGGATTTTGGAGCGTTGTCTACAAGTGAGAGTCCTCCAGCTCGGTAGAGTGCTCAATATTCGTTCGAATAGAGCTATCTTACACAGGGCACAGAGCTATCTTACACAGGGCACAGAGCACCACGTATCATTCGTTGTAACTAATAGTTACATGCCCATAGGCAATCATAGGCAATCATAGGCAATCATCAGACACCTAATACAGTACTGGGTGAACAGCCAAGATCCAATTATATGCAGTAGTGTCACAGGGGCTGCGATATGTGTAAGCAAGAGTGAGGAATTTCATACATGGATTCAGCGGGCCTAGCAAGAGTAATTTAGGTCACAACTTTGTACTTGCCAAGCAGGAACTTCGCAGCATGGCGACACTTCGACACAATCTCCGTGTGCTTGTTGAGTGAGATTCTGCGGTCTGATGCAAGGATGTGGTACTTCTCGGCTATGCAGAGGTTGCAGCGCTTTGCGACGTTGGAGTAGGCATTAGCACGCTCCTTGACAGCCCAGGAAATCTCGTAAGGTCTATCCTGGCGTTTAAGGCCCCACACATACCTAGCCAGCTGAGTGCTGCTATCATAGCCCTCGTGTCTTAGCGTGGTCATGTGGTTGGAGTGTCTGCTCTTGAATTCTGGCGCCGACATCCCAGTGTATGTTCTTAAGGTGCTCAGTGGGCATAGCGCTAGAACACGGCAATTGCATGGTAAATCATCACATTCAGCGGGCATAGCGCTGGAACACGGCAATTGCATGGTAAATCATGTGGGCATAGCACTGGAACACGGCAATTGCATGGTAAATCATGTGGGCATAGCGCTGGAACACGGCAATTGCATGGTAAATCATGTGGGCATAGCGCTGGAACACGGCAATTGCATGGTAAATCATGTGGGCATAGTGCTGGAACACGGCAATTGCATGGTAAATCATGTGGGCATAGCGCTTGAACACGGCAATTGCATGGTAAATCATGTGGGCATAGCGCTGGAACACGGCAATTGCATGGTAAATCATGTGGGCATAGCGCTGGAACACGGCAATTGCATGGTAAATCATGTGGGCATAGCGCTGGAACACGGCAATTGCATGGTAAATCATGTGGGCATAGCGCTGGAACACGGCAATTGCATGGTAAATCATGTGGGCATAGCGCTGGAACACGGCAATTGCATGGTAAATCATGTGGGCATAGCGCTGGAACACGGCAATTGCATGGTAAATCATGTGGGCATAGTGCTGGAACACGGCAATTGCATGGTAAATCATGTGGGCATAGCGCTTGAACACGGCAATTGCATGGTAAATCATGTGGGCATAGCGCTGGAACACGGCAATTGCATGGTAAATCATGTGGGCATAGCGCTGGAACACGGCAATTGCATGGTAAATCATGTGGGCATAGCGCTGGAACACGGCAATTGCATGGTAAATCATGTGGGCATAGCGCTGGAACACGGCAATTGCATGGTAAATCATGTGGGCATAGCGCTGGAACACGGCAATTGCATGGTAAATCATGTGGGCATAGCGCTGGAACACGGCAATTGCATGGTAAATCATGTGGGCATAGCGCTGGAACACGGCAATTGCATGGTAAATCATGTGGGCATAGCGCTGGAACACGGCAATTGCACTTTTCGGGGTGTAGTACTTGTTGTGTCCTTTTATTCTGGTTTCCATACTCGGCATGCAGCATACTCGGCATGCAGCATACTCGGCATGCAGCTATAGCTCACCTTTACGGTATTGCGGTTAAAGAGCTTTCTCAATCTGGATCCATTGGGGAAATGTTTCGATATCAGCGCGAGAAACTGTCCGGCGATGTTTGTTCTCACGTTCGCACTGTATGGAGGGTTGAACCATATCACGTTTCGCTTTCGCCCCTTTCGTCTACGCGGCTGCGTTTCGCCATCGCTGTACGTTAGATGTGTTGTGTGTCCGCCAGCGGCACGTGTGCTGGCATACTCCGGCGCCGCTTCCTCAAACCCCTTCTTGGAGCTGGATATTGAAGACAACCGCTTGTTGATGCCCGCTGGTATTTTTTCAGGACCTGTGGCTCACATACAGGGGGGGGGGGGGGGGGGGGGGGCGTCATTGGGTTTCCTGTATGGCTTGAATGTTCCCGATCGTAAGCACATGGTGATATCCAGATAATTGACAGTGCTCGTATTGGACCCAGTCGTGATTTTCAGCCCGCATGCTTTGAAGACTTCAGTAACCTGCTTCCTTGTTCTGTCCGCCATAGGCCCACTAGCGTCCTTCAGCACTGCCAGACCGTTGTCCCGATACAGACCCACAGACTGTCTGCTGAGGTGCGCAGTGAGCTTCTCGAGAATGTATAGTCCGACTAGCTAACAAGCCTCCGCACCGTCATATGCACCCATGGTGACATCGAACATGTCTCCCCTTCCCTGCTTTGACCAAACCTGACCATAGCAGCAACTTCCGGGCATGCATAGCGGTGTCTGTATCATCCTGGCTCACTTGCACGTGCGTCTGGGTGAAGTTCAAGGCATCAAGGAGGAGCTCCTTCGTGATGGATGGATAGAAG
This sequence comes from Sycon ciliatum, assembly GCF_964019385.1. NCBI lineage: Eukaryota > Metazoa > Porifera > Calcarea > Leucosolenida > Sycettidae > Sycon > Sycon ciliatum. Next base: position 532,364 of record NC_088646.1, read on the forward strand.
TTTACTATATCAAACACCAGGAAGGAGTGTCGTTCCTTCTCCTCGATGCCCTTGAACCAGTCCGTCAGATCCGTAGTGCTTCTTCATTGCCTTGCCCCTGAGCGTTGTCTACTGACTGTTGTCTACTAATGAGGTTTGTCTTGTAACCGATGTCCTACTAACCAGGGTAGACCTGTAATGTTCTGCTTGTGCAGTAGATCTTGTGCAGTAGATCTTGTGCAGTAGATCTTGTGCAGTAGATCTTGTGCAGTAGATCTTGTGCATGTGTGCAGTGTTAACTTTGCTCAGCTGGCAGCCATTTTCTTTTGTAGCGGGTCCATCACTGCAAGACAATGACTCTTTGTGCTCGCTGAGTGGCAATGACTCAGAAAATAATTTTTCAGAATCACACTTTGTGTAATGTTTGGCTGTGCGTACGTGCATGGCGTGTGTGTGTGTGTGCGTGTGCGTGTGTGTTGCTGACGTTGACTTGATGCTGCTGTTGTAGATTGCTGAGCACCGTGTCACCATTGCACAACTCTTCCAAACTGTGCTATCTGACGTAGAAAAGTATGAGCTAGACAAAGGTAAGGAGAATGCATGTCTTAAGCCTGTTTCATACTTCATCTCACGTACGGGAAACCCATCGCGCGACCGTCGCGCAATGGGTTTTGCGACGCGTTTTCCGTACGCGACATGAAGTAGGAATCGGCCTTTAGTAGTCCAGTCAGACCTCACCGCACACATCCGTTTTCCACCAAAATATCCGGATAGGCGAGGGAACCGGATAATCGAACACACATACTGTATGTATGCATGACGTATACTGTAAATCGGGAACCAATGATTTTTTTCCGGATGGCAAGGGATCCAGATAAAACAGGACCGGATAAGCAAGGTCTGACTGTAGTAGTTGTAACGTTTTTAAATTTCTTGCTAGAACAAGAGGTTTGGGGACAAGGGTCTGATGTTAGCTAGCAGCTGTGCAGTTATTGCACAGAATGTGTTGCATACCTACATTGTTATCTGATGTTTGTACTAGTTTTGTACTAGTTCCAGTATTTTGTGCTTGGTCAGAGCGGGGAACAGTGCTCATGGTTCGGAGTTCAGTTTCGAGCTCCCCTGTCAAACAGTGTACATCATCAGGGGTGGATCCAAGGATCTTGACAGGGGGAGTGCAGAGTAGCAATGAATCCCCGTCTCTCTTCCCTGTAGTACACTGGTGTATTTACACTTTGACATGCCTTTTTTGTTTTGTTTTCTGAAGGCACACCTCCATTGGTGGAAGCAGTGACAAGGAGTTTTCAACAGCTGCAGTAGAGTTCCAACTCTGTAACATGTCATGTGTGACACCAACAACACTTGACCTCATCATAACAGTGCAATGTGCTTCAGTCATCAACCCACTTGATTTCTTCACACACTGCAATCAGTGCAGTCAGCGCCACCATCGCCATCAAGTCAACGCCGCCATCAAGATCAGGGCAAGTAAAGCATAGTTTAGCCAGGTGATCTCAGCTACAGTCCACCACTTTCCTGGATTCGTGCCAGAGTGGCTACAACAGTACATGTACAACTTACTTTCCCACATCCTGCTGCTGCGACTACTGGCCGGCAGGCGTGTTGCCTAGTATCGATACTGTGCAATGCACTAGCTGTCTGCTAACTGTCTGCATCACTGCTGCCGCTGCTGCTGCTTTTCCAAGCAGCGCGCCGACCAGGAAAGCAGTGCAGTGTGTGGGTAGGTTTGCGTGTGTGCGCGCGCACGTGTGTGTGTGTGTGTGTGTTGGCCACGCTCCTGGAAGACTTCTTCTGGACTTGATCGGCAGCTGGGAGTTTGAACCGTAAAGCTGTTCTAGGTGTCATTACGTCGTCGGGTGGTGGTTTAGCTAGCACATAGTAAGTGGCCACTGACTGCTAATCCTGAGCTGCAACACAGTGCTGAAATGGATGACCATGATCTTGGCCGAAGCAATTATGCCCCGCATAGCTACTGTCTGCGACTCCAACCAGTCTCAACGCAGTGTCCCTATGTTCCCTTCATATTGTCTTCTTTTTCACAACTCCATGTGTAACTTATTAGCTGAGTGCTACAGTACAGTTGAGACGCCAGAAATCGACAACAGCATATTCTAATGAACATAGTTGTGCCCAGCACGGCAGAGTAGCCATTTTGCAGGGTGCTTGCATGTGTACGTGCATGTGCATGTGTGTTAGCTTACTACTGGTATTCTTGCCTAGGTGTGTTAGCTTACTACTGGTATTCTTGCTTAGGTGTCGCTAACAGCTGGCACATGTAGTGATATCTGCCACTACGGCCGTAACACATCGTAACACATCACCATTGTATGTTTGTCTCGATATAGCTGTTGTGCTTGCTACATAATTATTCTAGTTTCTTTCTCCGTCGTCTGCTTCTGGTGTTGCTCGGCCCTTTATCTGCCGTCTGATCTTGCTCTGTCCTTTATCCGCTTTCTTCTCTTGCTCTGTCCTTTATCCGCCGTCTGATCTTGCTCTGCCCGTTATCCGCCGTCTGATCTTTTGCTCTGCCCTTTATTCGCCGTCTGATCTTGCTCTGCCCGTTATCCGCCGTCTGATCTTCCTCTGCCCTTTATCCGCCGTCTGATCTTTTGCTCTGTCCCTCTGTACAACTTTAGGTGTCATTCTATATGTTTACGCGTAGTAGTGTGGTAATGTGCTTTGGTTGGACGCTAGTATTTGATTGCATACGTTATTGCATACGTTGTTTTCCTTGTGCAAATCCCGAAAAATGGCACAGGTTCTAGCTTTTATCTACGTTTTCTTTGACTGATTTTATTGCTTCTGCTTTTTCTTCTTCAAAAGTTATTTTTCGTAGATATAATCACATACAAGACCCATTTTAAGACCTTTAAAAACACACACACACAATACAAATGTTACGAAGATGGGTGATATACAGCTGGACTATGCATCAATGATGTGCCGACATACAGCACGATGCTTCTACCAAAAGAAGAAGTTTCTACCGGTGTAGATCAAAAATGAACCTCCACTTCCCCCCTCCCCGGGAGTTCACACATTTGGACTTTTGATAATGATCATAAAAACAACTTCAGAATGCTGAGGCAAGCAGGAACAAACAAAAGGCATACCGTGTAATGCACTGCAATGCAACACAGAAACATAGTGATGACTTGCTGGCCGCCGGCTGGTAAAAAAAAACGCTTTGTAATTTAGCTAAAGCTGCATATGACTGTTATACCTTTTGTGGCTTAGAACTCACTTTTCAATGTAACTCAGTAACTCAGTAGATACATTGTACATTGTACATGGATGGATGGATGGATGCGTGAATAAAGTAAAGAAAACATACGGGGGGGGGGGGGGGTGCTGCAGGTCTGTGGTGCTACGAGAGGTTAGATCACAAATTCAAGGTGAAGCACATTCAGAATTATGAAGAAAACCAAACCCAAGCATGCGGCATGCCCTTGACGCAGCAACAGGGATAGATGATGAATACTGGGATGTGTGCTGCAGCCGCATACTATGCATAAGAAGATCATGGCGGAGAACATTCCACGAAGGAAACAAAAAACACACACAAGACGTGCCCCTCGAGGCAGAACCATGGCACGGGAAGTGTACTAGACTGACCTGGAGCAGTCGTGTGCAACATACGCAGTGCAAGGAGCAAAAAATGGCATAGGCCAGAGCAAGACATACACATTCCATAAAGGGAGAAAAAAAGCACAAGACGCGCAGCAAGACATACTTGCGCCCAACAGGGTTAAAATGATACTTAGAGAGAGAGAGAGAGAGAGAGAGAGAGAGAGAGAGAGAGAGAGAGAGAGAGAGAGAGAGAGAGAGAGAAAGCAAGGACCGGGCATGCTAGTCCGAGCTAGACAAAGTACATGCTCTTCAGGTGCTCTGGGGTCATCTCAAGCGCACGCTGCAGCTCCTCTATACTCGTCCTCGGTGGTCCACTGCCAGCTGACACTCTGGACGCGCTGTAGGGGTGATCATCAGACATGCACACACGCACGCACGCGCGCACACACACACACACACACACACACATCAATACACAGCAAAACACATGCAGTAACATTACCAGCAGGTTGGCAACATGTTTCTCCCTCTCCCTCTGGTTTCGGAAACCCTTTTTGCAGAAGTTAAGCCGCGTTCACAACTGGCGCATGGACGCGGTACGCTTGCGGTTCATGTGTGCCCAAACACACACTCGAGCTTTCACAAATAAGTAAAAAACAGCAATTCGAGTCTCAATTAGGGTGCGTTCTTATATTCTCTAGCTTCTAGGAGAAGAAGAAAAGAGAAGTCGAAGAAACTGGGATTATTCAAGAACGGGTCTTGAAGAATTCGGAGATATTTTGCACATGTCAAGCAAAATGAAGCGTCAAAGGGTCTTGAGTGAATGTAGTATGCACTTGTGCGTATGTGAAAAGGGAAATGCGTACACTCATGATCAACACGTGGCTTTTAGTCGTAGTTCGCATGCGCTGATCCCAAACCGCGGGAATCTCCAAGTTTCAACCACCTCTGAAGCTTGGAGAGCTTGGGAGAGCTTTGGAGAGCCTCCTAAAAGCCGGAGAGGATATAAGAACAGCTCTCGAACTTTTCGGAGAGTCTCCAACTTTCCGAGAGGATTTAAGAACGCACCCTAAGGGTGTGCAACGCCTTCGAGTACTAATTGTTTGACCCAGCCAGTCAAAGTGACTGGCATGTACTCCGGTACGTGCCTGATACCCGCTGAAAACTACAACATGTTAGAATTTCAGTTTTGGACCTGCTTTCCCAACAATTTTACCTGCAAATACTGCAAATACTGGTACAATACACTGGTCGGATTTCAAACAAAGCCTTCTAAGTTGTTAGAATTTCAGTTTTGGACCTGCTTTCCCAACAATTTTACCTGCAAATACTGCAAATACTGGTACAATACACTGGTCGGATTTCAAACAAAGCCTTCTAAGTTAACGAGAGATATTGATAGATATCATAAGCTTACCATGTGAAAGACTGCACTATCGTTACAAAGTCATACAGTAGTTGTTGCCTGATGATTGCGTGAGGCATGAAACTTAAAGTAGCAGCAAACAAGCCTTGATTGTCCTTGTTATTCTGTTGTGCAAAGTCATACAGTATGTACTTGTGATGATAGAGAGGTTCCGCATAACGTAATTACGTTAGTAAAAAAACGTAGTCGATCTACGGAGAGTGTTACGTAAACTGCATGCGGATCTGTGTTGCAAATCACGTAGCTGAACGTGGCAGTGTATGACCGGATCGACCTGGGGAGAGAGTCATAAATTAGTACCCCAATCCACTTACGAAGCACCTACGTTATCAGAGCCCCTATTTACGTACTCTACGTAGACAACTTTCTGTAAGTAGAGTGCAAACTCGCGAATTCACAGGCTTTTCCCGCCCACTAATGCAAAGTTGCTCAACGTTACGTAGTGCGGAACCTCTCTAATTAATATTATACAAAGTCACACAGTATGTACTCTTGATGTCATTATTAACTTAAAGGGGAAGTTAAGGCTAAAATCAAATTTTCACCAGTTGTAGTCTTCGGGGTCCGGAGTCGAATGGTTTTGGTCAGAGGAAGCCGAGACGCTCCCTTCCTCCTTTATTCCCAATCGAACTCGCGCACTTCCACCGAAACTGGGTGACTGCGCCCTACTAGATGGGGATTTGTATGCAAAATGTCACTAAAAGCGTCATGTTGTCCTTATAAAAGCACGGATCGCGATTGGCCCATATGTTGTAGTTTTTTGGACGCCGAGTCAACTGGTTTTGGTCCGACAGGGCTGCGATATAGCGTTCAGCCCTTATTCCCAATCGAACATGGCTGAACAAGCAGTCACGTGCTCGTGCGTACTCCAGTCACCTGGTCACCGTGCCTGCAGGTTACAACTTACAACTTGAGTGAGTTTCTGTCACTCGAGTTGAACCTTGATGTGAAAGTTGTCCCCTGCTGGCGCGGTGACCAGGTGACTGGTGTACGCAGAAGTACATGACCGCTTGTTCAGCCATGTTCGATTGGGAATAAGGGCCGAACGCTACATCGCAGCCCTTTCGGACCAAAACCAGTCGACTCAGCGTCCAAAAGACTACAACATATGGGCCCATCGCGGTGATTCGTGCTTATAAGAACGAAATGGTGCTTTTAGTGACATTTTGCATACAAATCCCCATCTAGTAGGGCGCAGTCACCCAGTTTCGGTGGAAGTGCGCGAGTTCGATTGGGAATAAAGGAGGAAGGGAGCATCGCAGCTTCCCCGGATCAAGACCATTCGGCTCAGCACTCCGAAGACTACAACTGGCGACCATTTGATTTTAGGCTTAACTTCCCCTTTAACCTTTTCACGGTCTCACATTTGAAAATTGATCACCGGTGATCGATTTTTTCAAACTGTCGTAACTCAATTTTTGACCAAATTCGAACATCTAAATATCTGGGTTGAAGAGAAACCTCCAGGCTATCCGTAGGAACAATCGCCGAAGCGATAGAGTGAATGGCTGCAATGCTACGAAACTCGCGATCTGCGCCACGGCTCATTTGCGATTTGAGTGGGCGAGCTGGGTCTTGAGGACGGGTTTCCCTTTGCAGCCGGCTGTTGCCATAGAGACACAAATTCAAATGAGAGCATGGACTCGCGATTTACACCCAAAACAGCGCAACCTTATACGCCGCGTGTTCATATTAGCACCCCCGGTATAGCACGACCTAATGTGACCCTCTGTCACCACAGCTCGGCTCATCACTTGCACACCCCATTCTAGCGTGATCAATTACGTTAGCGACGGTCCAAATTAAAGCCAGCTCATTACACACGTGACCCATAATGTGCAGGCCCACGTTATTATTACCATGGAGGATATCGACAACAGCGTGGGCAGCAGCGAAGACACAACGAGTAGAGAGATGAGCAGAGAAGATACAAGTGGAGACGATCTCGAGACGAGTGAGTACGAGGCGGAGGACATTGGCGAAGCCAGCTCTAACGACACCAGTAGCGGGGAAAGCAAGGGCCCCGGACCGGACCTTGAACACAACAACGAAGAGAGCAATTACGAAGACGCCGCTTCGGCAATTCTGACTGTGACACAGGAAGGAGGCTATGGTGCTACTCACCATGGTTACTCCTATAGGAAGGACAAGAAGAAAGCAGACGGCAGGATTACTTGGCGATATACTAGGCCAGCATGTGGTGGGCATCTGACAACAGCTGGAAGTCTGCTCAAAGATGAAGAGGACAACACTGCAGCAGTAACCACAGAGCACAACCATCCGCCGATTCCCGAGCAGGTAGAAGTGAGGAGAGCTGTGAGTAGCATGAAGCGTCTCTGTCGGCAAGGCGGCACAGGCGTAAGAACTATAATACGACGAGGAGTCCACCAACCTGCCAGCGCCAGTTGCCACTCATTTGCCGCTCATTCAACTCTCTGGACTCCACTCTGTTTAGATGTCGAAGAGAGCGGTACCCTGCACTGCCTCGAACGCGTGCAGAAATCGATATTCCTGATGTTTTCCGCCGAACGCAAAAGGTCACGGCTTCTTCCTGGCATCCATCGGATATGAGAATGACATCCCCTCCTGATCTGTAGAGAGTCTATAGTCAATCCTGGTTCATGGACGGAACATTCAAAGTCACCCCGACGGAACATTCAAAGTCACCCCGACGGAACATTCAAAGTCACCCCTGCTCTGTACACACAGCTTACGACCTGCATTGTGCGTGTGCGCTGACGGGGGGGGTGAAGTCATTGTTTTGGGTCACGCTCATGCGGGGGCATACGGACGATTTTGAAACCTGCAAAGAGGACATAGTTTACCGTAGCAAATTGCTCTTCGTGTTACGGTGTGAGGTGCACTTTCGGACAGTAGGGGTGACAGTGCATGGGGTCAGTGCATATAGGCCAGCAGATCTTGCAAAAATGGGGTGGTCGTTTGCAGCGGACTTTACGGTCTATGACAAGTAGATTTTGCTCATGGTTTTTGTACTGAGTGCATAACTTCCTCTTTTCAGTGCGTTGATATTATTACTATTATCCATCAGCACTCAGCAGAAGGTCTGAGATTGGAAACCAGCGGGCTAGCAGCCAGAGAAACAATACTGAACTTACAGATCAGACTGGTCAAGAGGATCGATGAGATGGCGTGCTCGGAATGCCACCAGATGAGCGTAGTAGGCTGGCGCTGGAATGCTGACGCTCCGTGCACAGCGGGCGTAAGTGTGGCACAGGTGATAGGTCAGCAGCTGTACTGCATCCTGAGATAACTTGTTGTCATCCCATAGCACACGGTAGTGAGCCGGTCGACTTGTGCCCTACAAGTACACATCAACACATACACACATCACATCAGACCCCAGACCTCAGACCTCAGACCTGCCCATCGCGGAAGCGATGATAGAAAACAGCTACACTGTATGTTAGACATAGCAACTTGTGCTGGGATTACACCATTCAACAGCTATGTTAGACATAGCAGCTTGTGCTGGGATTACACCATTCAACAGCTCGCAAGGCTGATGAATTGACCGCCACTACTTTTAGCCTGGTCTACACCACACAGCTGATTGAAGTGGCTTTTTTCTAGCCAGTGAATCCCTATTTTTCATTTTTCATTTTTATATTCTCTCTATTTTTTACACACAAACCACATACTCCGGCATGCACTGGCTGTTGGTAACCACCCAGGAGAATGAAAGTAGAGCTAGGAGAATGAGAAAGAGAAGACGTGAAGATTACCAGCAGTCCACACTTTCAGGATTGCCAGCAGTCCACACACGGCAGGTGCAATATGCATTCCAAAATGCTTGAACTTAGAAGAAGAAGAAGTAGTAGAAGAAGAAGAAGTAGAAGAAGAAGAAGAAGTTGGCTGGCCTTTGGTGTGTATGTAAGGTATGTATGTTATGGTACTCTTACCAGTCACCACACTAAGTTATACACAGAAATCTGGAACAGGGCTCTGTGCCTCTGCGCATGGGACTCCATTGTGCACTGCATGTTTGAACGGAAAACAGCCAGGCTTTGACCGGAAAACAGCCAGGTTTTGTCAGCAGACAGTTGTCTAAGTCAACCCAAACACATTCACAGAAACGTAAATTACGTGCTAGCAGACATAAAATTCGAACAGTACAGGTTTCTGTAGATTCACCTGACCTTACCTGAATGCCATAGTGGCTGCATAAGAAAAAGTCGTGTTCTGTTGGGTGTGCCACACCGCGATCTACTACCGTACCAGCTGGTATGTTGCGACCTTTGCCTTGCTCATCCCTGGGATTGTTGCAGAAGAAACGGGTGTGATGGCGTTTCTGGACTGTGATGAATGTGATGCCAGGCCGATAATCCTTATCCAGAGAGATACACGCTCTGCGAATAGATCGCAGCTCTTCTTCAAGACAGGCTTGAAATTGGCCCTCACTGACACCGTCACGATACATAATGATACGTAGTGGCTGTCTTCCGGTGCTGCGGTAGAATTCCATCAGCAACGTGCGCGTCATGCCTTGCAATTCAGTTATTATCTCCTGTGTTGGTAAATCAGCCATGTACGTAGCCATACACACACATACACATACACACACACACACACACACACACACACACACACACACACACACACACACACACACACACACACACACACACACACACACACACACACACACACACACACACACACACACACACACACACACACACACACACACACACACACACACACACACACACACACACACACCAATATTATACATATACACATAAACCAGGGTTCTAGCCAGGTCAAAATAGCAGAGGGGACATTTACCCGTAAGTAAGGGCCGTAATCAATTTTTCCATTTTCCAAAATTGTCTAGCCATGCATAACGCAAAGTACAGAGGCGAACCCCCCCCCCCACTTCACCCATACAAATGAGCCTTTACCCTAGTAAAATAAAAGTTAATAATAATAATGTCGTGACCCGAGTTTGAAGGTGGACCACACGGTGGCAAGTGACAGGTAGCAGATACATCAGCAAGTCGCATTGGCCATGCATCAGAATTGGGTCAATCAGATTTAGTTCATACTATGGTTAATACTATACATGTGTAAGCTGTATTTCACTAGCTCTGATCTGCAACTCTTCTTCATGTACACATTATTGAGACGCTAAGGATTTCTACTATATTACTGTACTATGAATTATCATAATTATGACCCTAGCTTCTACCTATGACCCTAGCTTCTACCTATGACCCTAGCTTCTACCTATGACCCTAGCTTCTACCTATGACCCTAGCTTCTACCTATGACCCTAGCTTCTACCTATGACCCTAGCTTCTACCTATGACCCTAGCTTCTACCTATGACCCTAGCTTCTACCTATGACCCTAGCTTCTACCTATGACCCTAGCTTCTACCTATGACCCTAGCTTCTACCTATGACCCTAGCTTCTACCTATGACCCTAGCTTCTACCTATGACCCTAGCTTCTACCTATGACCCTAGCTTCTACCTATGACCCTAGCTTCTACCTATGACCCTAGCTTCTACCTATGACCCTAGCTTCTACCTATGACCCTAGCTTCTACCTATGACCCTAGCTTCTACCTATGACCCTAGCTTCTACCTATGACCCTAGCTTCTACCTATGACCCTAGCTTCTACCTATGACCCTAGCTTCTACCTATGACCCTAGCTTCTACCTATGACCCTAGCTTCTACCTATGACCCTAGCTTCTACCTATGACCCTAGCTTCTACCTATGACCCTAGCTTCTACCTATGACCCTAGCTTCTACCTATGACCCTAGCTTCTACCTATGACCCTAGCTTCTACCTATGACCCTAGCTTCTACCTATGACCCTAGCTTCTACCTATGACCCTAGCTTCTACCTATGACCCTAGCTTCTACCTATGACCCTAGCTTCTACCTATGACCCTAGCTTCTACCTATGACCCTAGCTTCTACCTATGACCCTAGCTTCTACCTATGACCCTAGCTTCTACCTATGACCCTAGCTTCTACCTATGACCCTAGCTTCTACCTATGACCCTAGCTTCTACCTATGACCCTAGCTTCTACCTATGACCCTAGCTTCTACCTATGACCCTAGCTTCTACCTATGACCCTAGCTTCTACCTATGACCCTAGCTTCTACCTATGACCCTAGCTTCTACCTATGACCCTAGCTTCTACCTATGACCCTAGCTTCTACCTATGACTCTAGCTTCTACCGTTAAAACCTTCTCTTAGGGGGTGATTATATGTGCAGCTCAACGCCCGGGCTGATCGACAGGCGAGTCAGCCCGCCTGCAACGGGATCTCGGGGTTGTACACAAATCCACTCAAAACCTGTGGTGCGTTTACATGGCAAGCGGGCTGGCCTGGCGAGGCGGGATCCCGCCTCGAGGCACCCGGGATCCCGGCTAGACGGGCCAGAAAAATGATGTATTCATGTAATGAATTCAGTTTAGCGTAGGCGCACATCTCGCAACTACGTATCTGCTGCGCAACAGTGCCCTCTACGGTTCTGGCCGCGTCACTTGTTTAGCGCGCCTTGCCGCGACCGGCAAGACTGCCTGCTGTGCATCACATTAATTTATGCGTACGCCATCACAATAATTAATTCAGTTTTGATCGGGTCCGAGTCCGCAACGTGGCACATCTCCTTGCAATTCTCAGTTTTGAGTCTTCTCTGCTTTGGCCCGTGCCCGACTTGCAACCTGCAACCTGCTGCCTTTGTCTTTTGCTGACCCACCATCCCACCACTAACCATTAATACTACATTGCATCATTCCTACTTCAAGTACAATAAACCTGGTGGCGAGTCACTCATAACTGGTCTGCCTTTCTATTGCGGCCTTATGGCCTTATTGTCCTGCCTTTCCATTGCGGCCGGCAATCACAGCCTCCGGGCTTCTGCCTTCCTGCGGCAATCACAGCCTCCGGGCTTCTGCCTTTCTGCGGCACTTGCAGCCTCACGGGCTCGTGCCTACCTTGCGGCAAAGACCAACCAGTTCCTCGTCACCAGTACTTGCCCAACACAACCTAGCCTTATTCGTGTGGTGTATGCTTGTCTGCATGCCGTCTGTGTGCGCGGAATGCTAATGATGTATGCCTGTCTGCATGCCGTCTGTGTGCGCGGAATGCTAAGCACATATAAACAGACCAGCCCGGGCCAGAGTTGTATTATTATGGGGTCGACACTGTGTTCATACTACAAAATAGGTACTTTTACCTTTTGAGGGAAGTTATAAAGAGGATTCCCGATATTGCCTTGAAAATCTATGAAGCTTTTGTACAGCACCAAGAAGGACGTGCTGTGAGCACTGTTTATTTGTCGACATACATGATTGTATTTTACAATAGAAGGGGAACTACTTGCAAAACACTTTGATATGGACAACTAAAAGTGTGAAAAACAGGAAAAAGAAACGAGGTGATACAACACACCAAGCATGTGCCATAGCACGTAGCTACGGAATTAAAATGATACTGCTCCTGGCTAAAACTGACCTTTCTGCGATCCTGAACGCGCATTTGAGTCCCATATTTCATCGGGAATGAATCCATACTACCCACCACCTGACAACATAAACACAATCAACAGTCACATGGACAATTGCAGCAGCAGCTGTGTGTATAGTACAGCTGTGTGTGTAGTACGTTGTGCATTTGTATTCACGGGCCTGTTCGGTGGGGACCAAGCGAAAGAATGGAGGTTTTAATCCTTGAGCCGTGCAAACTGTTCAACAGTGCAGTCCCCAACATGCCTCGCACAAGATGTTACTAGAATAGCTTCTGCTGTAGCATGGTTATCATCGCCAAGAAAACTTCAGTTTTCATGGTGTGCTGGTGTGCGCTCGTGCGCGTGTGTGCGTGCGTGCATGCGTGTAGTGTAGCAGTGTAGCTAGTTCACTGTACACAAGAGAGAGATTGGAAGATTTGTTACAACTCTGAGTTTCACGTATTACTACAATCATCAGCTCACTGTACATATACTTACAGCCGCTATGGATGGACTGCTCAAGTTCGAAACGGCTGGATGAGTCACATCAGCACCAAGAACAATAATGGGTTCTTTGAAGAACGGGTGCCTGAGCAAACACACAAAGGATACAGGATCTGTAACGGATATGTTTGGTACAACGCTCAGTCTGCACAGGCACAGGCAGAATCAGCACTAGGAGTTCACAGTTGAATCATTGTCCCACATTGAGCAACAATATGAGAGCAAACGCAACTTGTGGACGTGAGTGCAATAGCTCATCCAGGCACTATGGGGCAGCTCTCAAAAGGCATGCAAGCAACTGTGCTGCTGCTGCCGAGAGTCTAGTGACACTATCTGGAGAGACGAGATCTCTCTGTAACTTTTCAAGGAGTCCGAGATGAAGGAATTCCATCACTGGCGAGCGAAATTAGAATTTTTATACAAGTGAATTTTTACAAGTGAATTTTACACGTGTGCATTCTGGCTGGCATTCTTTTTTTTCTTTTTTTCCATGGTATCTCTATTCCATGGTATCTCTATTCCATGGTATCTCTATTCCATGGTATCTCTTGTAGTGGATGCACATCCCACTGTTTGTCATTGTATCCTTTTATGTAACATGTATGCATTCATCCGGCCGCGCTGTGCGACATGCCAGTTGTACCGTACGCACTTTAGCTGTACTTGCCTGCCTGGCTTTTCCTTTGATCTCTCTGTCGTTCTCTGTATTCCCACACACTTGTGATTTGTAGTAACGAAGCTAGTTACAAGATGTCTTTGGTGCGTTTGTAGAACCACTACATGGTGTCAGAATTGGTTTTCCTGTAGTCTTTGGCCTCGTGAGCGGTGATGGCTCGTTTCAACCCTCCAGCGCCTTTCGACTTCAGCTCACCGGACCAGTGGCCCGCGTGGAAACTCCGTTTCACCCGTTTTCGTGCCGCCACCAAACTGAGTTCCGACCCGGGAGAAACTCAGGTGGCCACTTTGTTGTATGCTCTCGGACCCAACGCCGACTCCTTGTTCGAGTACCAACTCGGACTATCCGAGGACGACAAGAAGAAATATGACGAGGTCGTCAGTGCTTTCGACACGTACTTCCGCCCCTCTACCAATGTTGTTCATGAACGGGCTAAATTTGAACAGCTTGTACAACAACCCGGCCAGACCGTAGAGGAGTTTGTCCGTGCTCTGTACAAAGCTGCAGAGTATTGTGAGTTTGCTGGCACGAAGGATGAGCGTATCAGAGACCGCTTCGTCGCCCACATGCTGGACAAGCGGGTGAGTCGGGAGCTGCAGATGAAAGACAAGAGCGAGCAAACTCTCGCCAAAGTTGTTGCGTTCGCACGGCACGCCGAAACCGTCCAGCAACAGGTTGCAGCCCAATCGCGCAGTGGCTTGGCCGCCGCCAGCTCGATTTCAGACGATGACGCCTCAGCCTCAGCTGTCCAGTCGCACCGTGGTGGTCGATCTATGCCGAAGAGCAGACCGCATGGTAGCTACAAATCTGCAGCAACGCCGCCTGCGACCGAATCGAAGTGCCCGAACTGTGGTGGAAGCCACCACTCGCAACGCGATCAGTGCCCAGCCAGAGGCCAGTGCTGCAAAGCCTGTGGCAAGCGCAACCACTTCGCGCGAGTTTGCCGATCGAAACCGTCCACCTCTGCCGTCACGAACGACTCTCCGGACTCTCTATTTGTTGGCCACACGACGTGCGCACAAAGTGTAAGTGATTCACCCTGGTTGGCAGATCTAGCTATCGGAAAGAGTGTAGTCCAGTTCAAGCTAGATACTGGAGCTGATGTCTCTACCATGTCCGTGCAATCATACAATACACTGCAGCCCAAGCCGTCCTTATCTGCTACTAGTGCCCAGCTGAGAGGAGCGAATGACCAGACTATGCAGGTCCTGGGTGTATTTGAGGCTCACTGCTCCTTTCAATCTCAGTCCACTACCATACCCATCTTTGTTCTAGATGGTGCCAGCACTAGCCTGCTCAGCCGATCTGCGTGCACAGCACTGGGTCTAGTCCAGCGTCTGGCTGAAGTGCAAGGTCCAGTCCCACTCGTACAGTGTATGGTTGGTCCTGCTGCGCAGATTCACTAACTTCCGACGCCACACCGTATCACTGCCTGACAGCTCGCAGAGTTCCTCATCACCTGTATTCGAAAGTACGTGAAGAACTGCACCGCATGGAAGATGGCGACATCATTGCGCGTGTCGACGAACCCACAGACTGGTGTTCGCCTATGGTGCCCGTCCTCAAACCTAACGGCAAGGTACGCATCTGTGTAGACCTGAAGCGTCTTAATGCGTCTGTCAAGCGGGAGACATTTCAGCTGCCAACGTTAGAAGATGCCCTGTCTTCACTGGCCGGAGCGACTGTGTTCACGACATTGGACACTGCTAACGGATTCTGGCAAGTCCCACTCAGTCCCGACTCTGCCCGTTTGACCACCTTCATCACGCCGTTCGGCAGGTTCTACTTCAAGCGACTGCCATTCGGCATCACATCAGCACCTGAGATTTTCCAGAAGCGTCTCACCAACCTTCTGGACCAGCTCCCCGGCGTGTTCGTCTACATGGACGATATCATTGTCTCTGGCCGTACGCGAGAAGAACACGACCGTAACCTAGCTGCCGTACTAGACATCCTGCAGAAAGCCAACGTCACGCTGAACATGACGAAATGTCACAAGCGTCAGGCCGAAGTGAAGTTCCTTGGTCACATCTTCTCCGCCAAAGGTCTCCACCCTGACCCAGCGAGAGTGTCCAGCGTCGCTAATCTGAAGCCGCCCAAGAACGTCACGGAACTGAAGCGCATTCTCGGCATGTTCGCGTTCATGTCACGCTTCATTCCCAATCTCTCGGAAGTCAGCGCTCCACTGCGTCTTCTACTGGGGCATGACACCGCATGGGAGTGGTCTGCTACACAACAACAGGCCCTGGACAAGCTCAAACAGCTTGCCACCAATGCGCCCTGCCTCACGTTCTTCGACCCAACCAAGCCCACGGTCATCAGCGCTGATGCCAGCAGTTACGGCTTGGGAGCTGTCCTATTGCAGGAGCATGACGACGGAATGCGCCCCATTGCATTTGCCTCACGCAGCCTCACCACTACTGAGCAACAGTACGCGCAGATCGAGAAGGAGTGCTTGGCTGTTGTCTGGGCTTGTGAGCGATTCCACGGCTACATTTACGGCAACTCGTCCCTCACTGTCCAGACGGATCACAAACCACTCATCCCGCTGATCAATACGCGTGATTTGAACCGTGTCCCGATGCGATGTCAACGCCTCCTGATGCGCCTGCTCACGTACAATCCAGCCGCCGTGTATGTCCCTGGCAAAGAGCTAGTTGTTGCCGATGCTCTGTCTCGCGCTCCGCTCGCCTGTGACGACACGCCTAGTCTCCAAGACGAGATCAGCATCAACCTCGCATCTTACATCGGCGAGATCGTGTCGGATGGTAAAGCCCGTGACATTGCTGACGCCACCACACAAGATGAGACGCTCAAGCAAGTCCTCCACTTCGTCCAACACGGATGGCCGTGCAACCCACGTGATGTCGACGACACTGTGCGCCCATACTTCCATGAACGCCAGTTACTGTCCTGTGAGCAAGGTGTGCTGTACCATGGCTTCCGCATTGTCATGCCACCCTCTCTGCAGCCTGAGATGCTCGAGAAGCTCCACGAGGGACATCAAGGTGCAACGAAGTGCAAGTCTCGCACCCGCCATTCCATTTGGTGGCCAGGCTTGTCAAGGCAAATCGACACGATGGTCGCTACGTGTGAAGTGTGCACCAAACACCGCGTCCAGTCGACCGAACCACTGCGACCCGTCCAACGCCCAACACTGCCGTGGAACACGGTTGGTGCAGATCTGATGGAATTCAACGGCACGACTTACCTCGTCATTGTTGACTATCTCTCGCGTTACCTCGATGTCGTACCGCTGACTGCCACAACCTCGATTGCTGTCATCAAGCATCTGCACCGCATCTGTGCCGAGCATGGTTTCCCGTCCACCTTGGTTACAGACAACGGTCCTCAGTTTGCCAGCGAAGCGTTTACTGAGTTCTGCACAGCAAACGACATCACCCATCGCACTTCCAGTCCTCAGTCGAATGGCGAAGCGGAACGTGCAGTTCGCACCGCCAAGAATCTCCTGCGGAAGGCCGAAAGCCTGCAAGATGCACTCTTGGCTTACCGCACGACACCGCTGAGCAACGGCTATGCCCCATGTCAGCTGTTGTATGGCCGCCAGCTCCGTACCGGTCTACCTGCAACGACTGAACAGCTGGAACCGAAATGGCCAGATCTCCCTAGTATTCTGGAATCGGAAACTCAGTCCCAGGAACAGCAGAAGTTGCACTACGACCAACGGCATGCAGCTAAGCCTCTCGCGACTCTACAGCTTCATGACCGTGTATTCATCACCGATCTCGAACGGGAGGGCAAGATAGTAGAGCAAGTGTCCAATCGTTCTTACCTCGTTGAGTCTGGTCACTCTACTGTTCGCCGCAATCGTCGTCACTTGATCCGACTGCCACTGCTAGAAGCAGAGAAGCCGACAGTCGAGGTTGAGTACGGTGGCACAGCAGCTGATCCAGTCCGTCGCTCTGCTAGAGCTCCTCAGCCTGTCAACCGCCTCATTGAATCATGCTAATTCAGCAACGTGCCGAGACGTATCTGCCGTCGTCTCTGCACATCACTCTTTCACTGCAACTTGCTCTACAAACAATACCTACATTATCGAATAGTCTTTGGACTCCTCATCTTCTCTATTATAGCCTGTTTAATCTCAGAGGGGAGATGTAGTGGATGCACATCCCACTGTTTGTCATTGTATCCTTTTATGTAACATGTATGCATTCATCCGGCCGCGCTGTGCGACATGCCAGTTGTACCGTACGCACTTTAGCTGTACTTGCCTGCCTGGCTTTTCCTTTGATCTCTCTGTCGTTCTCTGTATTCCCACACACTTGTGATTTGTAGTAACGAAGCTAGTTACAAGATGTCTTTGGTGCGTTTGTAGAACCACTACATCTCTATTCCATGGTATCTCTATTCCATGGTATCTCTATTCCATGGTATCTCTATTCCATGGTACAGTCAGACCTCGCTTAACCGCACACATCTGTTTTCCACAAAAATATCCGGATAGGCGAGGGAACTGGATAACTGAACACACATACTGGATATGCATGTGGCATGTCAAAAGCAGTGGCGTCATACATACATGTAGACGGGTCCTATGCAGTACAACTAGCGTGCACAGTATGTAAAACAAGCCAGAAAAATGACAAGTGCATGCAGCTGAGTGCTGTCTGCATGTACCCAGCAGGTCAAAGACCTCGTTTGCTTGTACAACTTCCTGATTCTAGCTTCTGCAAGCCACACGCAACCGGATACGACGAAGCTTTTTGTACACATTTTAACCAGTTTGTACGCAAAATCTTGCACCGGTATGCGGATCGCGAGGTCCGGTTATGTTGTATGCATAACATATGCTGCACATCGGTAACCAGCGATTTTCTTCCGGATGGTGAGGGATCCGGATAAACGAGGACCGGATAAGCGAGGTCTGACTGTATCTCTATTCCATGGTATCTCTATTCCATGGTATCTCTATTCCATGGTATCTCTATTCCATGGTATCTCTATTCCATGGTATCTCTATTTTTTCACATCTACATCTATAGACTTTATCTTGCCCGTAAAAGAGGCCGTTACCCCTGGGGAAAAAAATAATTTCTGGCTATAGAGCTGTTGCACACACTGTCACATGACCATAGCGCACAGCCATGTTGGTTGCAACTCCAGTCAACCCCTAGGTAGGCCCAGACAGATCCTGCCGGCAATTCTTTCGGCAAAAATATCGAAGAATTGAAAGAGCGGAAATTGCCGGCAAAATCGGAGCAAAATATCGAGATGTTAGGTAAAATCAATGCCTGATACAGTCTGTATCGGCTATAGAGTGACCGGATATAAGAATATATCGGCTACAGTGATATTGGTACGAAATATCGAAAGCAAAACGTATATTATCCAGTACAAATATCACTATAACCAATATTATCGGATGTAATGATATATCGGATAGTATGATGGCAACAAAGAATCAAAACATGCATAACACACTATATTATTATCGGCTATAGTGATAACTTTAAAATACATGTAGCAATAATATCAAAGGCCCTATTTTTTTACTTTCTTCACGTTGCTTATTTTTATAGTAATAATAACGAGAGAGCTTGGAAGCTCAGGGCCCTACGCTATGCTTTTATGCTTTTTTGCCTAGCTCATCGTACATGTTATAAGAACTGATGGAATTGTCTTTTTCCGTTGATTGGCCACATCACTGTATTGCAAAAACGTTTATTTCGAAGTGAGATTGAGTTGCTATCCTTCTATTTCGAAGTTCATTCTTTTCTCCTTCTCTAGCCAAGAGTAGCTCAAAAATCGATCAATGGTCCGCTGCAGGATCGACTATACTAGTCTATAGCGTTCAAGAAACCCACCTTCTCTCGAAATTTGATTCAAGCCCGTGCGAGGCAAATTGCAAAGGTTTGATTGAAGACGACTTCTTCCAGGTGGCTGACTCTCTTCGCGGATCTCGATGGCCTTTCTTGCCGCGCCAGCTCGTGCGCAGAGATGTTGGCGCACAACAACACCATTGTCGTAAATATTGTCGATGCCTATGCTTCACTTCCGTTCTTCAGAACGACGTGCTGCTGTCCGGCGGCCTTTCATGACGCGGATTAGGCAGCGCAGTTCTTTTCCTTTTCAGGAAAGCTGCAGTGACTGTTACTTCTTCACTAGAAGATGGAGATATTGTCAAAATGATTTTGTATCGATCCAGTGTTTTGATGATCCGTTGTACATGACCGGTACGACCACCTTATGTTTCGTTGATGCAAATAAAAATGTGCAAAAAAATATTCAGCATGCGATTTCAAGCATTTTGACATACATATCAGTGCATGGGGCTGCATTTGGATAATTAGAAGTTCTGGATAATTCGAAGTTAGGGCCTGGCAATTTGAGGTTCGAATTAAAGGGAGTCTACCTGTAGTAGCAAGATCCACTGATTCACTGGTGAAAGAGAAATTTTGACCAAAGAACAAGCTTCACAGTTCTTAGAACATAATGTCTTCCCTCTCATCCTCAACACTACAGAGGAAATCATGGTTGGAGCTGCATAATACAGCAACGCAGCACGAATTTTCGAGTAAAAGTACATTCGAATGTTACTGCCTGCTTTCGAATATTCTTTCTGGTGTCGGTATTCTAGAATATTCCGAATATGCGAATATTCCTTTGCATCACTGGAAAGAGACCAAAGTTATGACTGTTTAATAAGGTGAAGATTGTACTGAAATTTCTAATTCTGTTTCATGCTGTGGTGGTCATCTGTGCACAAAGGGTTGAGCAGTCGTGGGAATACGTGCCATCATTTCTGGTCATGATAGGGTAAACGACTGTCCAACGTCGCTAAATCATACATTCGTTCACTCGTGTCGGGTTCACAGCGGTCAGTTTAACAATACAACAATCCCGGGGCCCTAATCATACACTGGCACACAGTCCTCCCAAGAGAAGACTAACGACACAGGCCTGGCAGCACATTCGCATACTACATGCTGCAGCATGACATTGCCGTTCATACAGCACTCAACTACGCCCCCCAACTCACTTGAACTTAGGCTCAATGACAAAGTTGACTCCACCGAGCTTGGAGTTCAGCTTCAGTACAATGTTGGCACACGTCTTGTCGTTCGCCTTTACGATATTCTGGGAGAGAATAACTTGGCTAGGGATGCCGATCTTGGTGTCACAGATACGCTTGAATTCACCTACATTGTATTTCAATGATGTAGAAATAGAAATAGAAAATAGAAATGGAAAATAGAGTATTTTAAAACTGAAAACGGGGAAAACAGGGGGGGGGGAAGCAGGGGGGGGGGGGGCACAAGCTAACTTAGTTAGACCAGATGTTGAACAGTCAGACGTGCACAATTTAGCCCCAAACTGACAAGGAGTACTGAGACATTGCACAGCATGAAAGTATGGCTGTGTTTACATGAGGCGTTTCAACCCGGGTTGAGTTCGACCCGGGTCAGATTTCAACCCGCCATGTACACAAAATGACTTTCAAAAAA
The DNA here is from genome assembly GCF_964019385.1 of Sycon ciliatum. NCBI lineage: Eukaryota > Metazoa > Porifera > Calcarea > Leucosolenida > Sycettidae > Sycon > Sycon ciliatum. Next base: position 553,499 of record NC_088646.1, read on the forward strand.
AATTACCACTCTCTTTCACTTCTGGTAGGGTCCAGAAACTGACCGTGGTTGGTCCCCTGGGGGAGGGAGAAAGACCCAAGTGCCATCAGTATGTGTGGCACGTGTTGTGAGCTGCCTTTGGAGTGAAAAACTTGTCAGCGCCTTCTAGGTTCAGCCCGGTCCTATAGCTCAGTGGTTAGAGCATTGCTCATGACAAGCAAGGTCCCGGGTTCGAGTCCTGGTGGGTCTGGCGATTTTTTCTCTTTTCAGGCAGTTCACTTCCCCAACTGATCCTTTTGTATTATTATTACAAAAAATGTATTATCTACGCATGCATTTACACAAGAGTCACCACCAGCCAATTAGGACATGTGTCAAAGTATTGAACGTTTTCGTTCCCTTCTTGTCAAAATACTACAGGGAATGATGGAAATAAGCTAAAAGACTACAACTATAAGGAAAAGAGGTTCAGAGATACATCACTCCAATTATGTGTAGAAGTGACACAAAAAAATAGATGTGAAGAATCAAGAAAACAGCATGCAAATCCAATAAGTGACAAAAACGTAGTGACAAGAAAAAGAGAGAAATATCAAGAGATCAAGGGATCTATTTCGCACCTTCACGACGAACAGTGCCAAACAGCTGCAAAGACAACACATTCTCCTTCTGAACACAAAGCTCAGGGTCTAACTTACGTATGTACAAAGCTTCCAACATGGCAAGATGTAACAAAGACCTACCACGCGACAAAACAGAGAATACATCATCGGAATACCACTCACGACAACTAGCACTGCCCGACAGGTGACACTTGATTGCTGAGGTACCGTTTCCCTGACCCGACGACTTGGCCGTTGTCACCTCCGATCCTGCCGCTTGCGAATCTCTCCCATTACGCCCTGCGTCCCTGCAATTCCGATTGCCTCGGTCGACAGTGTGCTGCTCCACGTCCAGTCTGTCCTGCTTCCGTGGTCTACCTCGTTTCTTCACATTAACCGTTGTTGTCACTTCCAGTATTGGTTCTTTTGATTCCTCATCAATTCATCTCCTCAATTGGCTTCTGGCGACTCGTCCGGGGCTCGATTGTCCAGATGTCAGTTTCGGTGGTTTCCGTATCGGTCTCTTCTTCTTGTTGACTGTTGTTTGGGTTGGCTCCAGCCCTGCGCCCGACGAAAAGGAGTGTCACCTGTCACAAGTGCCACCTGTCGGGCAGTGCTAGTTGTCGTGAGTGGTATTCCGATGATGTATTCTCTGTTTTGTCGCGTGGTAGGTCTTTGTTACATCTTGCCATGTTGGAAGCTTTGTACATACGTAAGTTAGACCCTGAGCTTTGTGTTCAGAAGGAGAATGTGTTGTCTTTGCAGCTGTTTGGCACTGTTCGTCGTGAAGGTGTGAAATAGATCCCTTGATCTCTTGATATTTCTCTCTTTTTCTTGTCACTACGTTTTTGTCACTTATTGGATTTGCATGCTGTTTTCTTGATTCTTCACATCTATTTTTTTGTGTCACTTCTACACATAATTGGAGTGATGTATCTCTGAACCTCTTTTCCTTATAGTTGTAGTCTTTTAGCTTATTTCCATCATTCCCTGTAGTATTTTGACAAGAAGGGAACGAAAACGTTCAATACTTTGACACATGTCCTAATTGGCTGGTGGTGACTCTTGCGTAGATGCATGCGTAGATAATATATTTTTTGTAATAGTTTCTGCCTCCGTCCTACTTTCAAATTATTATTATTATTATTTGAAACTCGGATGTTGAGCCATAAAAATAAATGTGGAAAAGAAAAGGACATATGGATACGAGTTAAGAGTAACTCTCCATCACTGTAACTGGATACTATATACAGTCAGAAAGTGCAATAACAGGACGTCGAATGTCTCAGTACTCTTGTCAGTTTTGTGCCTAGTTATTGCACTTTCTGACTGTATATAGTATCCATTATGTCCTTTTCTTTTCCACATTATTATTATTTATTATTATTACAGAGGCAATATGCTTTGGTTCGGCAAGAGTGCTCAATGCCTGATTCAGGCAGAGTGGTGTACACAAAGGCACAAAATGAAAACTTTGACAAATTAATTCCGTTGCGACTAGAGTTTCATGGCTGAACCAATCATCAGACAACGAATTCATTGTGTGCCTTTGAGTATTATTATTGTAATATTAAGCCGAACTCAAGCTACATTCCAAGGCTCAACAGAATGCTGGTATGGTAAGATAACGGGGTGGTGTGACCATTGGACAGGACGGTCTACCATTCGACAACACAAAGCAAAAATCACCCAACTTGGGAGGCACAATTTGATCAAGAATAAGAAATGAAAGGGAAGATGCGCGAGGACGAATTGTAACCAACTGAACGCCCATGACAATTTATGTGTGTGTGTATGTGTGTGTATGTGTGTGTATGTGTGTGTATGTGTGTATGTGTGTGTGTATGTGTGTGACCAACTGAACGCCCATGACAATTTATGTGTGTGTGTATGTGTGTGTATGTGTGTGTGTGTGTGTGTGTGTGTGTGTGTGTGTGTGTGTGTGTGTGTGTGTGTGTGTATGTGTATGTGTGTGTGTGTGTATGTGTGTGTGTGTGTGTGTGTGTGTGTGTGTGTGTGTATGTGTATGTGTATGTGTATGTGTATGTGTATGTGTGTGTGTGTGTGTGTGTGTGTGTGTGTGTGTGTATGTGTGTGTGTATGTGTGTGACCAACTGAACGCCCATGACAATTTATGTGTGTGTGTATGTGTGTGTATGTGTGTGTATGTGTGTGTATGTGTGTGTGTGTGTGTGTGTGTGTGTGTGTGTGTGTGTGTATGTGTGTGTGTGTGTATGTGTGTGTGTGTATATGTGTGTGTGTGTGTGTATGTGTGTGTGTGTATGTGTGTGTGTGTATGTGTATGTGTATGTGTATGTGTATGTGTATGTGTAGCATTATAGTAATAATGCAGATTAATGGGTGCACGCGGCTGCTTCGTGCTACCACTCAAACTATGCTGCTATGAACGTGCGCTGTACGTGCTCACATGGTACTCTATGCATCGTGGCATTCTATGTGTCATACAACGTGACACTCAACGCGACAATCATTCATGCGCGACGCTCAACGTAGGCGGCATGCGTCGTGGGCACTCAACGTGTCATACTAAAGTTTGGCGTTCATGCGTGTCGCTGCCTCCGATGTGGAAGGCGTGTGGCGGCGTTATGATGACGCTTGCTCGTAGCTCAACGTGGGTGGCATGCATCGTTGCATGTCTTGCTAGAGTTTGCTCTGCTATATATTTTCGATCCGTTCTGTGCGACAATCATTCTTCCTTGCTCGTAGTGTTTTAGTTATATATTTCGATTCGTTCTGTGTGCGGATCACTCCTGTCAGATCATTGTGTTTAGTCTCTGCCACACTGACAGGCGTTGCGTCCTCAAGCAGGAACTCGCCTGCCTTCTAGGCCAACTCACCTTCGCTACCCACCCGTACGTTATTATGCCCTGCCTGTCTGACCTTGTCAAGGCCACATCTGAGTTCATCTCACAGAATGCTGCACCTCTCAACCTCAGTCAAGGACGACCCTGAGCTGGTGGCACCAGACTCTGTCAACGTATTGAAGGTTGGCACAAGCCGTTCAGTTCTTCTGTGGTCATGGCACTCATCTGCACCCTCTACTTGTGTCCAGTACTACTTACTGTTTTGAGCATCACACCTGCCAGTCACCTCCAATACCATCGATGCTCTGCCTGGACCATGTTGGATGACTCCAGAACCTTTGCTCCCACAGCTGCGGAGCGACCTGACACCATGGTCTAGCCAATCACCGCAGCAAAGTTCGTCCTTCTATTTGGGCAAGCTCCCTTTGCTGCACGAGCATTTATCCGGCGTGGAATGAGGGACACCGCCAAGGAGATCATCAAGGCAACTGTCTTACTGGTTCTCATCCGTGTTGCTTGATCTCTTGTCAGTGTCCTCTTTACCACATGCTGTCTCAATGCACAAACATTTAATGCCTAGCTACCCAGGGGGCTTTTTGTCCTCGTCCCTCTCTTGGCTCCGCCAGGAGAGGGGGCTCCGCCAAGATCTCTCTCTGCAGTGCCCCCTCTCTGACTCCTCCCTTGGCTCCGCCAAGATCCTGCTCCGGCAGTGACCCCTCTCAGACCTCTCTCTTGGCCTTGCCAAGATCCTGCTCCGGCAGTGACCCGTCTCTGACCTCTCTCTTGGCTCTGCCAAGATCCTGCTCCGGCAGTGACCCCTCTCTTGGCTTCGCCAAGATCCTGCTCCGGCAGTGACCCTTCTCTGACCTCTCTCTTGGCCCTGCCAAGATCCTGCTCCGGCAGTGATCCCTGTCTTTACTCAGGGCCCTCGGTCGCCGTCCCTCAGACGCAGACTCTTGTAGATACTTGGCTCCGCCAACATTCTGCTTCGGCAGTGTCTACCCGGCCGACCCTGAATCCTCTCTCGTTAATTGGCTCCGCCAACATTCTGCTCCGGCAGTGTCTACGTATATCTCTTGTCTGACCTCTCTCTTGGCCCTGCCAAGATCCTGCTCCGGCAGTGACCCCTCTCTTTACTCAGGGCCCTCGGTCGCCGTCCCTCGGACGCAGACTCTCGTAGATACTTGGCTCCGCCGACATTCTGCTCCGGCAGTGTCTACGTATTACTCTTGTCTGACCTCTCTCTTGGCCCTGCCAAGATCCTGCTCCGGCAGTGACCCCTCTCATTACTCAGGGCCCTCGGTCGCCGTCCCTCGGACGCAGACTCTTGTAGATACTTGGCTCCGCCAACATTCTGCTTCGGCAGTGTCTACCCGGCCGACCCTGAATCCTCTCTCGTAGATACTTGGCTCCGCCAACATTCTGCTCCGGCAGTGTCTACGTATTACTCTTGTCTGACCTCTCTCTTGGCCCTGCCAAGATCCTGCTCCGGCAGTGACCCCTCTCTTTACTCAGGGCCCTCGGTCGCCGTCCCTCGGACGCAGACTCTTGTAGATACTTGGCTCCGCCAACATTCTGCTTCGGCAGTGTCTACCCGGCTGACCCTGAATCCTCTGTCTGTTTGTGTGTTTGTCTGTCTGTCTGTTTTGTGTCTGTTTGTCTGCTTTTCTGTCTGTTTCTGTGTCTATCTGCCTTTCTATTTCCTTGCCTCGTCTCCATATCAACGAGACATGAATCATTGCCACACTCAAGCAGTCGAAGGCCGAACGCTAGCAAGGCTGCTAATGTGACAGTGGCTACAGCGGGGCAACGTGCACGATTGCCACCGGCAATTCCAAGACGTTCTCGGACACGTTCAGCTCCACCACCATCTCAACTACCCGGTGGCCCACCGTGGCTGGTGGTTACCCGCCAAGATCCTGCTCTGGCAGTGATCCCTCCTGCTCCGGCAGTGACCTCTCTCTGACCTCTCTCTTGGCTCCGCCTAGATCCTGCTCCGGCAGTGTATATGTCTTTAACCCCGCTCACGGCTGCTTCGTTACGAGGCTTGCTGGCCACAATGGGCCATGCTCATTTCCGCCTACTCAGGGCTCTCGGTCTTCGTCCCTCGGACGTGACTATCCTCTTGGCTCCGCCAAGATCCTGCTCTCTCTGTAGCCTGTCACTTCGCTGGCCAGCACCCTCCTAACCGCAAGCTGCTGTGTGTTGTAGTTAATGTAGCATTATAGTAATAATGCAGATTAATGGGTGCACGCGGCTGCTTCGTGCTACCACTCAAACTATGCTGCGATGAACGTGCGCTGTACGTGCTCACATGGTACTCTATGCATCGTGGCATTCTATGTGTCATACAACGTGACACTCAACGCGACAATCATTCATGCGCGACGCTCAACGTAGGCGGCATGCGTCGTGGGCACTCAACGTGTCATACTAAAGTTTGGCGTTCATGCGTGTCGCTGCCTCCGATGTGGAAGGCGTGTGGCGGCGTTATGATGACGCTTGCTCGTAGCTCAACGTGGGTGGCATGCATCGTTGCATGTCTTGCTAGAGTTTGCTCTGCTATATATTTTCGATCCGTTCTGTGCGACAATCATTCTTCCTTGCTCGTAGTGTTTTAGTTATATATTTCGATTTGTTCTGTGTGCGGATCACTCCTGTCAGATCATTGTGTTTCACCCACCCACCTCCCATTTCTCATCTCTCATTTACTTTGATAAAGTAAATAAAGGGGTGTTGGCCATGCTCATTTCCGGCTACTCAGGGCTCTCGGTCTTCGTCCCTCGGACGTGACTATCCTCTTGGCTCCGCCAAGATCCTGCTCTCTCTGTAGCCTCTCACTTCGCTGGCCAGCACCCTCCTAACCGCAAGCTGCTGTGTGTTGTAGTTAATGTATGTGTGTGTGTGTGTTGTAGTTAATGTATGTGTGTGTGTGTGTGTGTGTGTATGGCCCCAGTATTGTTCAATATATTCATGTGGGCAGTATTCCAGCTGTGGCAGCGTGAGGTTGCGGACATACCTGAGATTGGACTTCCCGTCTCCTCTAACTCTGGACCGTCTCTCCTTTTCAAACGCCAGAAGACTGACACAATCAACATCCATCGTGACTGTCAATTCGCAGACGATTCGGCACTTATTGCTACAACTCACCATGGTGCCACACTTGCGCTCAGCCGGTTCATGGACGTCGCAACTCGCTTCGGCCTCACCATCAACCTATCAAAAACCAAAGTAATGGCGGTCGGCTTCGGCATTTCCCCGGAGGATCGTCGTCCATTGGTGGTTGGCGGGGAAATTGTCGAGAATGTGCATGACTTTCGCTACCTAGGCTCCATCATCCATACTGGTGGCCGCACCGCAGTGGACACTCGGTCCCGAATAGCGTCAGCATCTAGGGCATTCGGAGCATTGCGTCGATCTGTCTTTGATGATGGCGATCTTTCACTGGCAACGAAGCGAATGGTGTATGATGCATGTGTGGCTTCTCTTCTCCTTTACGGAGCGGAGTGTTGGGTACCACTGAAAAGCGAGCTTGCGGCGCTGTCCGCCTTCCATCTTCGCTGCATTTCCGCAATCTTAGCCCTCGGTAGAAGAGACACCTGGGACTTCCACATCAACAGGAAGACCATTCTGGAGGCCTGGAATCGTCGAGATCCAGTGGATATTACCACACGTGTTCTTCGCCGCCGTCTGGAGTGGCTAGGCCATCTAGCTAGGATGGACGGCGATAGAACTCCGCGCCAGCTCCTGTTTGGCGCGCTCCTTCCGCCGAGGCCGGCTTGCGGTCCTCGGAAACGGTGGCGAGACTCTGTCAGAGCTGACCTCTCCGCAGTGAACATCGACCACACGGAATGGTACGACCTCGCCCAGGAGCGTGGGAAATGGCGCAGTGCGTATTCCGCTCAACCAGTACCGCGATCGGCTCAGCGTGACACTTCTGTGCTCTGCGATGTTTGCCAGCGTACTTTCGCCCACCAGAAATACAAGAATCGCCACAAGTGCCTGGCCGAGAGGAGGAAGCCCATATCTGAGCAGTCCGGCAGCCGACTATGTAATGCGTGCGGGAGATGGTTCTTGAGTGCTGGCGGGCTAGCTTCGCATAAGTGTCTCTCCAACTCGGCTGCTGAAGTGGCGTCGGTCTCGGCTGTGGCATCGGCAGACTCGGTCCGGAAACAGCGGGTTGCCCTGCCCTGCTGCAGAGCGCATTGTCTCGGCTGCGGTCGCTGCTGCAAGTCATCCCGTGGTTTCGACCTGCATAGCTGTGCTAATTTCCTGTCCAGGAAGTAGAGCGGCGTTTCTGGGTCCAATGCTGAACTCAGTGCTGTCGACCCCTGCACAGGGGACACGTGACCATTTGATGGCAGTGTTACCAAGGACCAAGGTGTGTGTGTGTGTGCGTGCGTGCGTGCGGGCGTGCGGGCGTGCGTGTGTGGATACAGGTCACACTCGCAACAATTTATTCCTGCGCGGTGATAGCTGCAATTGTGAATTTGTCGTGTTGTTTGGACCCGAGTGGCCAGTCGTCGTGCGGCGATGGTGTAGTGATGTTAGCTTGCTGCGCATACTCCTCGTCGTTTCGTGAAAGTACGTCTTGTAGAGCCCTTGTGGGACGTTCGGTGCCCACCCTCCAGCTCAAGATCGTGCTTTCCTGGTGCATGAAGGCCGAAGCAATACGCGTACAGATGTTATTGTTGAACAGAACATCATGTTCACATTAATTTTGTTCCTTTTTCAGTCGTTGCATGTTATACTTATAGTGGACCTACAGCAGACTGTTCATCTGGTTTGTGATATTTCCTTCCTCTGTTTGTGAGTCCCTTTCCATCAATATGGCAGCTTGTTTTGATTTCCTTTTTTTTCAATTCATTTTGCTGTACTTCCTGTTTTGTTTGCGCCACTGCCCCTCACCTTGCGCTCAGTTCTCTGAGTGGAGGGCGGCGTGACCCCAAGGGGTAGCTGATTGATAGTAGTAGTAGTAGTAGTGTGTGTGTGTGTGTGTGTCATACTTGCCAACCCCTGGCAAACAGTTTCCTTGACGCTGATGACGTTTTCCTTGATTTTGCCCATTTTTCCTTGATCTGCAATTTTTACATCATAATTGTGCAAAATATTGTATATGACATCATAGTAACATCACCATGACTCAAAATATTCGCAAAAAGTACAGCATGTAAAACAAAAAAGTACTTTTCATGCGCTAACTCAAAAGTTCTCGCTCGCTAGACCTTCGTTTTGGGCGCACAGCACTGCGAGCAAGCGTCCAAAACACTGAAAATCAACAAAAAAGGTGTTGACGGACATTTTCGAAAATCCGGTAGATGTTATAACTTTTCCGGTATACCGGGACGAAAGCGAGTTTTCCTTGATTTTCCCGGAAATTCCAGTAGGGTTGGCAAGTATGGTGTGTGTGTGTGTGTGTGTGTGTGTGTGTGTGTGTGTGTGTGTGTGTGTGTGTGTGTGTGTGTGTGTGTGTGTGTGTGTGTGTGTGTGTGTGTGTGTGTGTGTGTGTGTGTGTGTGTGTGTGTGTGTGTGTGTGTGAGAGAGAGAGAGAGAGAGAGAGAGAGAGAGAGAGAGAGAGAGAGAGAGAGAGAGAGAGAGTAAGTAAGTTACATTTATAAAGACAGGTAAGTCTAACAAATGAGGACTGAGACCTCTACAACAGGGTTTTTACGCCTGAAAGCAGGTGCATGATTTAACAAGCAGGTTGTCAGTCTAGATTTTATGCGCAGATGGAGAAAAAGCGCAGAATTTTTGTAATGAGATGAAAAGCAGAAATAATAAGAAATAATAAGAAAAGATGAAATGAAAGCCTGCTCACAACCCCGCCCAGCCTTGCGAACTGGGTATGGTGGATTAAGAACCCGGTTCAACGCTCGAGCAAGCGCTCTCCACTCAAGGTGTTCACAGCAACTGATAGGAACTCATATGGGGAAATTATAGAAAAGAAATAATAAGATAAAGAGAATAAATTCCAACGCACCTCAATAAACGGAGCCCCACATACAGTACCTCAGAAAAGTGGATCTTCCGACCAGTGTTTTTGTTGACGCCGCAACCAGATGATGTAGCTGCTTCGCAGAGACGTCTTACTGCACAAATTACAAATAAATTTTATTCTTCGATTAGAAGATCCAAGCGCTTTCAGAGCCCTCCGAAGAGAGTCCGGGATGAAACCACGCACACCTACCTCAACCGAAAAAGAAACGACCTGCCACCCGTTTGCTCGGCATTGATCGGCCAGATCCGCATACCGCCTGTCCTTCCGCGAGTTACTGACACTGAATCTGTCCTCAGCACAAACTGTCAACTCCATCCAGAATACAATCCTACGACTCGTAGAGTACAGAACTATATCTGGTCTTAGGGTGGTACGTGCAACACAGCTAGGGAAAGAAATCTTTGCACTAACTGAGTCGACAAGAAGTTTCCAGTCTGAGGCCGCTGACAGGAGATCAGTCGTAACCAACTTTCGTCTGGGCTGAACGCGAACTGGCTTCTCTCCCGCCTTGCAAAACGAGATGAAGTCAAGCTCATTTGAATTCTCGGTTTGTACGGTGTTTGCAGCAGTGCGGATTCGAATCTCCTCACGCATGTTCCTGACGATGACCCCGAGTACGTTGTCGTGCCTCCAGGTGTAACGTCCCTGGTCCAGCGCTACGCGACAAGCGCCAAGCACGTGGCGCGTAGTACAGGCCCAGGTACGGCACAAACTACAGTACGGATCCACTACGGTGTTTCCCCAACGGCGTAGGTTCGTCGGAGAAGGTAGCACGTCGAGGGTTGATGCGAGAAGAAATTTCAAATCCTTACCAGTACCACCGTACAAAAGGGATTTCCACGAGAGGTCCTGCCACATCACCGATGTCCACTCCAACCACTTGCCTTGCACCTGAAGAGTCTTCAGCCTCAAAA